>NW_023998415.1:40869058-40896127 GCF_014805625.2 Glossina fuscipes | reverse complement strand
GCTCGACCCCTTTCCATATAACGCCCTATTCTGAAAACTCGTTATATGGGAAAAAAAATTGCAATTTTTAAAATTTGTCGGCAAAATTGGTTGGTTAAGTAAGTATTCCGGCATTCTAAATTGGTGCGAAAACTTTCGTCCGTTTGAGGCAACTTTTTAAACCCTCTCTCTCAAATAATTGTTTCCATGAAAACTTAATTAAGAAAAACAAATCGTAATTTTTGGAATATTTTTACCAAAACGAGTGAATAACTGCACTAGACGAAGTGGTGTACGATATTGAATGGTCGGCTTTGCCCGACTATAATGTTTTTACTTGTTTTTGAATATGTTTATTTTCAATTTCCGGGATTTTCCGGAATATGAGAAATTTTCGAATATTATGAATTCGAATATTTTCGAATACTTGAATAAATCACCAAAATATTGCTGCGCGCAAACTGTCAAAGCAAGTGCCGTTTGCTGCCAATGACTCCCATAATATATAAAGTATTAAAGGTACAAAACAAAACTTCTGACGCTGAAATTCGATGCTTCTTACAACGTGCTTGACGCGTTCGACGCAGTCATACAATTCACAGAATTTAAAGGTGCGCGAAAATGGATCGATGACTATTTCCCCATATTCACAAATCTGCAAATTTCTGCCGCGAGGACAGCCATAGATGATAACGCATAGTTAGGCTATTTAGCTTTATCACAAGTATATTTTAAATACAGTTAAACTTTATCAAAAAAAAAGCGGTAAGAGTTTATTTGTAGATCTACTACAAGTAACGCAGAATACAGGATACAGGATATTCCTGCGTCCCAAAGCAACATAAACGTCATATAAAAACGAAAGATTGCGATAGAGCAGTTGATATATCGGTTGCGTAAACTTCACGAAAGACAGCCATTGCTTTTGCCACCAGAGGTTAAGGGTTTATTGCGTTATGATAACACCTTCGAAGCGAATACTGAGGCAATTGATTATTCAGAAGAGCGTGAGGGAGCAAAAATATTTCTAAATATTGCATTGAATTTAAGATGAATTAAAATTTAATAAAAATTCAATAATTGCCTAGAAGTCGTTGTTAATTATGTTTAAAACTTTCCGAAACAAGTTTCGTCTGCGCGGTTGCCGTACATTTACTCAGTTAGAACTACAATCAATGACTCTCAAATTCATCAGAATTTGCTGCAGACACTTTTTAAGGAATCAAAGGAAGTCAAAGAACAAAAATATATTTAAAATTTACATTTTACTTAAGAAATGGTGTTATTTTAAATTTTGATACGTTTTGGCCAAGAAAAGTGACGCTTGAGATCGTAGTGCAAAGTAAACGTGTCTGGCTATCTGTCCTTCAAATGTTTAACGTACAATAATGCAGAGGTTTTTGACTGTGAAATTCGTTACGCTAAAGCAGGGCCGAACCCCAATTGAAAATGGCGGACTGGTTGTATTGCATTAAATTTTCGCCAATACTCCAGGTAGAACTCTATTTTGAAAATGATTCGCAATTTACAAAACTATTTTTTCAAACCTTTCTCACAGCATCGCTTCAACATATGATTTCAAGAGCGACATGAGCTTAAAATATTTTGCAAACGCATACAGAAAATGACTAAAGTGTGATTTAAATTGACTCGATAACGCTAAGAAGATAAAGTCAATTTATTTCAAAACAAAATTTGACCAAATTTTAGACAAAAAAAAAAAAAAAAAAAACAAATGTGCATTATTTACCGTTCATCGTTGCTAGAAATCTGAGAACAATTTAAAAAAGTATTGAAAGTTTTAGGGCACTTGTGTTAATTAATAATGTGCGTCTTATGACAGATATCGATCTGAAATTGACCTCAATTTACCAGTCTTTATAGTACCAAGTTATCTAAGTGCGAAACATCGACTTGCGCGCTTTTCATACAGAGGCTGTATTCTTATCCAGGTTACATCGCAGCACTTCCTTCTGGCCAGCTTTCATCTCATCTTTCTATTTTGTTATAAGACACACAGCTCCCTTTTCACCCATCTTGTCGATCTATCTTCTTATCCATCCGTCTCTCGGTCTTGCCATTGGTTTGTTACTAAAATAGTTGCCGCACTACGAACTGAGAGAGATGGGCTGACGAAAAATAGACATTTGCTTCATGGTCATGGATCAATCAATTTAGAAACGAGCATGATTCGCCCATAATTATGGTCAAATTATACATTTAGTATACATAACAGATATTGAATGTGGGGTTTATTCGTTTTGTCAAAACGTTTGCAACGTCCAGAAGGAAGCATCAGACGCCCCAAAACGTATATATATGCTTCATAAGCATCAAATTCTAAATCAATTAAAAGCGTATCGGTTTGTCCGTCTGGGTATTGTCTGTTGTAAACATTCTTCTGGCCGCAGAAATGAACGACGCTAACGACTTCAAAATGGGCAAAACGCATTGCACATTCTTGCACACAAGTTGGTATTGAAAATGGGTCAAAGCAGTCGAAAGACACGTCCACAGAATCACTAAGAAACTAAGAAGTCGTCTGTTTTTCAAAAGGAATGAAAAATTGGGGTTTTGCTTATCTATGGGCGATGCTATAGCATCTGTGCACAAAAATAGAAAAAATTGACCACGCCTGCCCAATATTATAGTGTATCAAATTGTAATTATTTTTTCAATATCTTTATAACGCGCAAAAACAATGTTCAAAAACACCATAAAGTATACATATATTCTTGACCAGTTTCAAGTTTGGAATAAATTTGTCTGTCCAGTTGTCTGTTTGCGTAACTTTACAGTATTCGTGGTAAACATTGTCACGTTAGCGAAAGTGAAAATTTGCAAAAAAATTTGGAATTGCCTAAAATTTTCAAAGGACACGCCTACTATGTCGACATGTCTTCAATACGACAAAAAGGTTTATCTTAAAAATAGAGGAAATCAGCTGCGCGCCCACTCCATATTACAGAGCATGAGAATTTTATTCTTTTACTCCTTTTGTCGTTTTTTTTTTTTTTTTTGGGGGGGTCAACGGTGATGGGTATAAGAGATACGGTCCCTTTTGTATTTTCACAACGTTAGTTATTACTCAATGAATGTGCAATTAACGAAAGTAGTTACGATCTTTGTGATTGCTGACTTGAATATTATGGTTGAATTTGAGGAGCGGATGTTTATTATGTGCTGGCTACAGTAAGCGCTTATTTAAGCGGTCAATTGATCTTCTTTATTAGTTAGCCATTATTCGAATATATTGCAGCGTTTTATTTATTAATTTTAGTTTGATAGAGTTGACTACTGTTTATTCGGGTGATTAATTAATTTGCACGGCATCTTCTTTATTAATGAATAGTTTATTGATATAATTAATGTTCACGCTGTTATCAATACTCATGAAAGTCTTTGCTATGTATAAGTATTTGAATATCTATTTCTTGGCTTTTCAATGTGTACGGCATTAACGTATAGGTATCGATCGATTAGTGCTTCAAAAATATATCGAATTTGATAATAGGAATTTTCTATAATTTTTAGTAAAAAGAAACTACACATTACCCCTGCGTTGGTATAATTTTACTTGTTTCATATCGTAAATCATCGTTTAAGCACAAATACGAAACATGATGCTCATCGAAAATTTGCCAACGGCTTTTTTTCCTCTCATTTCCCCAGAGTGTCTACAGCAATAAAGATTTTCATTGCGGAAAATTGCAATTGAACGGAATATATATATATGTATGTAATAGCGGAATATCAAATATAATTTGTAGCTTCAAGACAAAAACATACATAAGCATATGTTGTAATTTCTTTTTTTTTTTTTTGTATTTTTTTTTTTTTTTTTTTTTTTTGGGAAGATCAATTACGACGCTTTGCAAATGTTTCACGGAGCTTTAGGAGGTAAACAGAAAAACTTTTAAATGGGATGCAATTACGCAGCCATATATATATATATACATATATATACATGTTTATATTTACATACATCTCCATATGCATAAAGACAGTTAGGCAACGCAAAAAATTATATGACATAAAAAAAAAAAAAATCTTAAAAATTCACTTAAAATTTCATTAGGCAAACGGTAGAAAAAATTAAAAAAAAAAAAAATATACATATATATGCTATACACAATATACACAATGAATAGTAAAGTACCTCATAAAAATCATGAAAACCTACATGAAAAGATAATTCACAAAAAAGTTGTGTTGATTTTCGTTTCGCTATTCGATGCAATAACTAACACGCTTTAAAGACACCTACACACTAAAATGTTCCGTGATTATATTTTCGATAAACTAAGTTTGTCAATAAGTTTGCTACGCAACAAATACTCTATCACTACCTTAACGTTTTATATCACAAATATAAAAATCAAAGACAAAGACGATTTTATACAAACACAATAGAATGACTTTAAAATATGAAAAGACAAAGAAGGACAAAGCGCTATGAACTAACTCTCCAGATGAGAAGTGATTTAAACAGTCCGCATAGTCCCTTTGTTAGAAAGATCTTAAGATTTACGGCATTCGTCAATTTGAGAGGTTACAGCGTAGGGAAAATATCGACATATTTAATATGTAATGCAATGCAATTTGCTGGGAGACGCCCACTTTTGCTATTTTGATGCAAATGTGTTGTTGTTTACCTAACCCATAGCAGTTTGTGAATTGTCATAGTCACAAAAATGAAGTTAAGAAGCTGAAATTAAACACAAAAATTGCTTGATCGATTGAAAAAATGGACGCGATCTGTTCACACTAATGCGCCTCCAAAAGCACCACCGACAATTCCGTCTATAACTTTCGAGTTCGTGGATTAAGTCTCTGAAAAATTGTTACGCGAGTGCTCATTGAATCGGATTTTGGGCGATAGTTGTGAACATGGTTGACTGAATACAATAGTGCTCTTAATGAACGTCGAACGGGAAACAAGTTTTCAAATGTATCTTTTTGGGCTCGAAGGTTGTGCTCGAAAATTTGAAAGGGTTTGTCGATATTTTTAGAGGCATTGTCGCTGCGTTTGCGAACATATTGCACCCATTTCTTAATCTCGTATCCTTAATCGATCAAGGAATGCGACAATTCACACAATTCCGTTGCGCAATACGGGTATAAGACACCGTTTGGTTTAATTGTTTATTGTTTAATTGCAAACATTTTCTATTTCGATTTTTATATGCTAAAGAATAATAATAGTAGACATTAACAAGAGAAGTTTAGTTTCATTCTCATGCTGTAAATTAAATATTTTCAGGGACGCACTGCCAAGTCCTGCTAACAGTGCTGTGATATCAAGCAAAAAGAATAAAAACCCAAATCGTCTATTCCCCATGCATTCAAGAGGGTTCAGAAATTCCGCAGTTTGCCCTTTCACGGTATTAAAGTCAAAGATGGTGAAGTCCTTCAATGACTTACCAAAAATATATGAAAAGGCGGTATAAACGGGCTTAATAAAATACAAGGACTAGATTTCTAGTATTCTTTGCTGATATTATATATGTATAATATATTTAAACATATGTAATGACATCTTAAGACCGTATTTGTTCATATAAGATTATAAAAATCATTTTTTTTTCTTTTTTTTTTTTTACATTTTAAAAAAGATCAGAGGTACACTGGCTGCGCCATCTTTTAATATGAAACAATGTATGTAATAGATAATGTGCAGCCAAAATTCGATCCAAAAAGACCATACATAGTTCCTTTATATATATTTATAAATACATATATGTACATGTTCCAACATGCATACCCATATGCATATATATGTACATATTTTTGCATACCGAAAATCATATAGAGAAGTCAAGTCAAGTTATTTTATGTAAACATTTTTCCACAAACATTATCAATGAATGAACGAATTTATTTATGAACTCGCACTTACTACAAATATGACTTGAATGCATGAATGAGTGAATAAATGCATGAATGAATAAACTAATATATATATATATATATATATATATATATGTATGCTTACATTTCTTTACAAATAACATAAAGATAAACGTTTCGTTTCTTAGAATTTAGAACGGAAATGTAAAGTGTGTTAAATCAATTCAACAAAAAAAAAAAAAAAAAGCAACACCAACACAACGGAGCACCACGTTAGTACAGTAGTAATGAGATACTTTTACTCAAAATCAATGAAATGCATATAAATATGTGCATATTTATGATTAAGTGCTATATATACATATACATATGCGTTTTATTTCTTCTAATCTGTAAATATATAAACCAGTTTGAATATATTATGGTGGTAGGTAGGCAGAGAGTCGCGATTACAAGTTTAAGCTAAACTAAGCATAATGTACGTATGAAGACAATTCGACAGACAGATAGTTTAAATAGACAGTTATAAAGTTCCTTGAGCCTACATATGGTCAATATAAATATTTGTATACTTGTACACACACACATACACACACAAAAGTTGTTTTGATTTAAATTTGGCAAAAACTTTGAATTTCAACTTCAACTACAAGAAACGTATGTCCAGTGATTTGTTTCTTTTTTATTAGACCAATACTAATAAAATTATTATGATCATTATCATATATATGATATCAAATAGATGCGCCAGTTTGCCTACATGTATGACTCTTTAATTTATTAGGTGAGAACGACTGCATAGCATTTATTTAATAAAAATTATAGTTTTTCTATACAAAAATTATCGTAACATTCTTCTTCTTCTTCTTCTTCTTCTCATTATCATCATCGTTATCGTCATTATCGTATACGAGATATGTATGAATGGTTTTTCTTTCCAATGAGTTTAATATCAAAATTTAATTTATTATTATTTATTATGCTTCGATAGCGTTCAAGAGAACTCTATAGATAGCATATGATTCTCATCTTTTGTTAATTTTGATAATTTTATATTAGTACAGTTGTTACTGAAACTAATGAATGAAATTTGTCACAAAAAAAAAAAAAAGAAAAAAAAAGAAGCCCTTAAACACTAGTTGAATTGATGGACAGATGGACGTCCATATTGTTATTATTATTATTTTGATTAAATTTTTAGCCAGAGAAATAAATTCCAAGGCCAAACACTTAAAGCACTAGCATCTGTATGCCTATCATCGACTTTATTGAAAACTCTGCCGCACTTGAGAACTGAACCCGCAGCCAGTTGAGTTGTTAGTCGAGCTTCTTTGCCTACACGGCCGCTCACGCAGATTGAATGACCATAGCTTAAATACATCATTCTAAACAAATTTATGATCATCGCGTGTGATATACGTTAACTTTACTTCAAATTGTGGACGTCTTACTCAGCTTGAGGCAAACGCCTACAAATCTACAAACTTGGTCTTGATAAGTCTCTTTACACTTCAGGTTGATATCTGATACTAAAGTACTACTAAGTTTGCTCAAAAAGTTTCTAAATTGCGTTCAATCGGTGCGATTTGTCTAACCCTTCGCTTACGACTGATAGGTTAAAAAAAAAAAAAAAAAAAAACACCTGATGAGATTTCGAATCAAAAGATTGACACTTTCGTGTAAATGTGAAGTGTATTTATTGTTCCGGCCACAATCTGACAAATTACTTTCGCTGTATAGGAAAAAGCCTAAGGGCTGTATAAAGCAACAAAGAAACGCAAGATCCAGCTCTGAGATTTCGTCTTTCCAATTATATCAAATTTGATCGGATGCCGTATCGTAGCATATGACCCTTGCTTGTTATATGAAATTTTAGTTTATTCTTTCGATTGCCGAATCATTCTTCAAACAGTTTATGTGTAATGCAACTAATAATATATATCGAGCTTTAGAACGATAAACGACTCTAATGACCGACTCAAAACTCAAAGTCTCACTGTAACCGAAAAAAATTCTTATATACTGTAGCTAACTTAGAGCGTCAATTACCTTTCAAGGGATATTATAAGCAAACCAGTAAGCTGACGGTGGATTTCTGATTGACATCAATCTGCTGTGCGATATTGCATACATATAAATAAACAGAGTTATTTTTGTTTTTCATATGCACGCAGGCAAACGCGAAAAAGTAAAGTAATTTGATTACACTCAACATCACTTATGGTGGATCGAGAATATATTAAATTTGTGTGAGTGAATGTATACGAAATCCAAACGGGCATGAGATAGACCCGCTTGTTATTATTATTATGCCGATCGATTCAGAATTACTTTCTGCATCCATCTAAGCTTGCCGGTCCCTGTGTACGTCTTGTATTCTTGTACTCAACCTATAGGTCGTAATTTTCGAAATATTTTGATGAAATTTGGTGCACCGACTTTGGTGCTTTCAATTCAAATTGGGCACTTTTTCGCCCACTTACCTTATAACGGTTTACTTTGAAAAGTCTCTTATATTGACAACTGTAGGCCATCCTTCTGTTTATTACGTTTAAAACGTTTAAAAAATTTTTTTTTGCAAAAGCGTAAAAATTTAATGAAAGTCTTGCAGTTTTATTAAACTGTCAGCGAGCACTTTTGAAACAAAAATTTCTTTATTTATTTATTCATTTTTTTTTTTTTTTTTTCTGTTGCACATATTTTCGGTTTGTATGTCAAGAATTAAAGTTTGCAATGTTGAGAAAATTTTGCATTAACAAATAAAAACCTTATAATCGGGCAAGGATGACTCTTATATGCCGTACACTATGCTACCTACGACAATTCATAATTTATTTTTTAAATAGAATAGCAGATGGTATACGATGGTGTTCGTCTAAAGGCACATACGTGTTATGGGAAACGTTATATGAAAGACGGGCCAAAAGGTCAAGTGACGTGGTCCGAAATAAACTCCTTTAGCCCTTTAGCTATTTCAGCCATAAAATACTAAAAAATAATACTTTTTGACTATATAAGCGCTTAATATCTCATGACAACGCTTATATAGAAACGGGGTTCAACAAGAAAACGTACGTAATTTAAATTTTTTACAGTTCATTTTTGTGCCAAATTGCTGTTATTATGGATTAACTTACGCAATTTCAGAAAATATTAAACTTTTTTTTTTTTTTTTTGCCATATAGAGAAAGAGTGTTCGTATGAGGAATTTATAAAGTTGAAATCTATCTACTTACCGGGCTTTGTTGAGAAAGTTCGAAATACTGGATATAACTGTTTTTTCAAAAAAAAACTTAATATTGGAAATGATCGTGAAATTGGTCCAATCCAAGCCATGTACACAGAGATCAGACAGACCGGCGGACAGATAACTTTACACTAATTAACGAAATAATTTTGAACCGTCGAGTATAAAATAAAATATATATATATATATATATATATATATATATATCACAAGTTGTCCTGGATGTTACATAAAAACATCTGCATAAACTTAATGTGTCCGTATCACCAGTGGTGTAGAGTATAAAAAATTATGAAATTTGAATGGCAAACAGAGGTCACGTATGCATACGTATGTGTCCCATTACATACAGAAGTGCACACATATGTATTTTTAGCTGTTTTTGATATGAAAATTATTATAAGACAAAGAGATGATGAAATACTAAGACCAATTCCTTTAAATTCATACGAGAACATTGCAAGCTCTTGCTTCAAGGATAAAAATTGAAGACACTACGAACTTAGAGGCCAATAGGAATTGAACAGATCACGCAAGTCCACAGTCCCGGGCAGCTGCTCGTAATACATTTTGTGTCCAAGAAAATGTCCTACTGGTTGGAAAATGGCAAAATTTCCTTCAGCTTGCACTCTTATAAGAAATCATACAGCACCTGAAGCCGGAGGAATATGGCAAAAACGATACGATAAAAGCTTTGAAGTAGTTGTGAGCTCTCGACGTTATAAAGAAATAAGAATTGAGCTCACGACAGCATCTTTCGATAGTTAATTTAAAACATTAGCAATTAAGGCAAGCGGAATGGTTTTTACTATGGTGTTTTTACAAAAATTTTGATCATTTTTTCACTTGAAAAAGGCATTTATTGAGAAAAATTGGTACAATGCAGTTTTATCAAAATATTTTCCATCATTTTCTAAAACATTTAAGCATATTTCTGGCAACATGGCGATATCATGTCGAAAGAACTTATATTGGTTTGGCAGCGATCCAGCCACCGACCCATTTCCCCACTTCTTCAAATTTGCGGACCCGCGAGCCAACCAAGCCATATTGCACCAATCTGTGGCAGAATTTCCCATTCGAACTTCAGCAGTGCTTAGTGAACAACTCATTTGCAAAAAGTGAGCGAAAAAAGGCATTTTCTGTGAATTCGTGTCGTCACTTTTAAACCTTTTAATCGACAATTGGGATATGGTGATGCATCATCGTCATAAGCCACTAAACGTGTTTGGTGGGCTTCGGCAGCAGATTTCTTCAAATAAACAACAAAAATAATGAATTTATAAAAAGAACAGTTTTGAGCGCCCAACGATTATCGTCTGTATTTACTGAATAACTCAATAATATTGAATGGAAAACTGTTATTATATTAATTTCATCGTTATGTACGTTGATATTTTCTATCTATCGTTATCGTTTTTACCTGTAGAAATCGCTGATCAAAATTTTGCAATGACCTAATACTTTAATATTGCCACCAAGCTGTTGGTGGCTATTGGTATTTCAAATAAAATTCTATAAAAAATTGTTACCGTTCTTTGTAACTTTGTAAACAGTGATAAGTTTTTACTTTACGGATAAAAGCGAAACCAAATAAAAGAAAGATACAATTCCGTATCAGTTCTGCATCGTTTTTGTCGCATTCTTTGTCCGAATTCTGTATAGAGCCTCGACAAAAATCCCACTAACACATATATTGGAATTGCCTAGTTTTAGAAAAACAACCAGAACGAACGATAGGCAGCAAAAATCCCATTATCGGTTTCAAACTTCATTAGTGTCAACCGTCTACAAGTCAACGATGCTGGCAACACCATTCTCTGCTAACCTTGTAAATTAACGGAAAATTCGTCAAAGCACAATATGTGGGCGCAGTCCAAGCGCTTTTCAATTGCAAAAAGCCTCTAAAAAGTCTCCTTCGTACATATATTTAACACTGTTGGTCTTAGTATTACGTACTAAGTATGACGATTTTTAATAGATGTGTTATCGGAAAGCACTGCTGTTTTTTATATTTCTAGATATTTCTAAATATCTAGGCAAGAGTCTAGTGTTCGTCTAAATATTTTTCAAAGGACAGTTCAGGATATATAATAACAAATGTGAAGAGCACTGATTCGAAAATGAAACTATTCCGTTGAATCGATTATGACGAAGTGATGGCAAAGGAAAAAAGAATAAAATAAAGGAAAGTAAAGGAAAGGAAAGGACATTGGCTACAATTTGATTTTTTTTCTCTCTTCTTTGCTAAGTTTAGAAATATAAATAAACAATGCATTCTTTATGTATTTGTTTGATTTGCGTAACCTTAAAACATAACTTGAGTCCCTTTTTTTATTGACTTTTGCACCGCATTGTCTGTATTGTCTTTATGAATAGTCTGTAAATTATATGAGACTAAATATCCTTTCTTTTCAAACACTTTTGTCCCACATATTGCACCATGGATAAAGAATAAAAACAAAAGAAAAATAAAGTTACGCCATCCTATTAAGTACGAATAACGAACGAATGGCAAAAAGGAGCCCTTTACAATGCATGTGCTATATGAGTGTACTCGAAAATAATGGCACTTAGAGGAGAGAACATCTGCTGCGAAATTTTAGTTCTTTCTTTCATCCTAAAATTCAGGTAACAGTCAATTTTCAATATCGAATATGCAAACATACGTAAATGTCTTCTTTTTTTTTCTACACATAGAAGGCAATATTGGCCAACAAGCAAAAATGCTCTAAATATTTATTTGTTATTTTTTGAATATCAGGGGGAAGGCATTTGTAAAGGTTTTTTGATATGAAAAATTTTAAAATTCTTTATAACAGTGTGTGCGTGCGTGTGTGTGTGTGTGTATTTTTAAAATTAAAAACGAAAAAATAATTGGAATATTTGTATGCGTTTTATAATAACCACGGCCGACTCACGAGGGTTTATACCGATTTTTCCCTTCTGTTAGTAAAGCTTAAGAAATACCCTTCAGAAGTCGGATTAGCGCAGTGCACATGCGCTACATACACTTTTGATCATAATGTACTTTCATATCGAAAAAAAGAAGGTTTACGTAAATGTGTACCAAGGATGATGCCGCCGTTTTCATCATTATCTGATATATATATATATATATATATATATACATATATATATACGTATATATATTGACTATTTTTTGCAAATATTTATCAATGTCATGTGTTGTAAAAACCTACCTAACGATGCTCTCAATAAGCGAACATAGCCATGATCAATAAGAACAAGAAGAAGAAGAAACGTTTGCATTCCGATTATCGCAAATCATCACCAGCTAGCTGTATACGATATTAGATGAAAAGATACAGCGAATTGAAATGCATACATATAAGAGCGTGAATAACGAACACAGATACATATATATATATATATATATATATCTTCTGAAGAAGGATAAGGTTCTTGAAACAATTTAGATATGCCCGTCCCTCTGTCCTTCTTTCCTCTATTGTTGATCAAAAATTTAACGTAGATAATTTGCAATTATCAAATATGTATGTATGTATGTATTATTATAGCAAAGTTAACTTGCTTCGGCTACAACCGCGCCCACAATCAATAAAAAAAAAAAAAAAAAAAATTAAGTAAATATTCATTTATAAGAAATCTTGAATTGTAGATATGATCGTAATTTGCTTGCCCGCATGCATACGATTCCATTGAGAAAAGATTTTGCAAATTTTACATATCCGGTTGTGTGCGGCATATGCGTTCCAGGGCGCATAAAACCCTCGTATGCTGTTTATTTGTGTGGTAAATTCAATATTACATTCAACTACAAAATTTGCCATCAACTAAACAATAATTAGAAAAATTCAAACAGTCAATTAACTGACTAACACATTAGCAGCTGCTGTACCTTAGTTTTCGAGAAATGGAAATATTTTATATTAGTTTTTTTTTTTTTTTTTTTATTCAAAAAATTATTGTTTTTTTTTTTTTTTTTTTTTTTTTTGAAATGTAAGCAGGAAACCGATCCTTGCATTCAAACATCTGTATATGTGTGTACGATATGTAGATATCCTATTTCGTATAATCGCGATGCCAGCAAAATGATTAGTGTGGAGGAGGTGGTTAACGTTTCGCATCATTCCATCTTTTGCATTTTCATCTCGACGTTATATACGTGGCGAAACGAGCACGTTTGTAAATAGGAGGATTGACAGATGCTTGATATGCGTGCGTGCATTTTCTATGCAAATAGCAATAAAGAAAATTCAATAATGTTTTAATTGTTATTATAAGGGTGTGCGCATACATTCCCGTATTTAGATAGCAAATACATTTAAAACCAGGGCTTAACAGGGCTGTGTAAGAATAAAAATTTAACTAAAATTTGGAGCAATTAGTCTTTGGGAGAATTTTTAAGCTTCAACGGACGAGAAAAGGTGATCCCGTCACATCAGCAATAAATATAAAATATTTTAACTTACGATCCATAACATATGTGAGGTGGGTAAGGACTTCGTGACAATATGTTCTAAAATAATTTACAAAGTCAATGTTGCTCTGTAAAGCTCTGATCAACCCATTGATGTGTGTGCCAACTAATAATAAAATATAACTATTAAAATTTGTACATACATAATGATTTGAGGCAATATATGGCAATCTATAAAATGATCTATAAAAATTTACTTGCCCAGCTACTGATGTTATTTATACATATGATTAAGAAAACGATTTTAATAAATCACTGTTCTCTCTGTCGCGCTCAGCAATATTTATTAGTTACTACACTTAGAATGACAGATATTACGCACCTAGACTTTATTCCCGATTGTCTTCAACTTTCTTATTTGTTCGCATGTCACTAAAAGGCAAGTAATTGAATTTTGCCCAGTGCTTTTAATAAGTCATGCGTGATTGTACGTTTAAGTATGTGAGTCTTAATTGAAACGAACGTTCAGGGCACCAACTCATAGTGAGTACAATGAATTTTTTTATTATACTTGCACATGAATTGTAGTGTGCGGAGATAATAAAAATGTAGAGAGCTATTCGTCCTTAAAATTGATTAAATGAATTTCAATTAATTTTCATTTTTTCTTCATTGCAATAAGAAGAAAATTTTAGATTGTAACATGATGATATATTAATAAACAAGCAAGAAGGGCAGCTATACACGAAAGTGCTTCAATTTTTACAAACGAAAACAAAGCTATCTTTCACGCTGCGAACCTTTCGCATAAAGACAAACTCAAAACCGTCACTGTTACCGACACTTTGTCTCCATTAAAAGCTATACGGAATCCTTCGACGTCGAGAAGGAGCACCATCAACAAATTAAGGAATATCATTACAACATCCGGCGAAAAAATTTAATTGCTTTGGGTACCAAGTCACATCGGTTTATTCGGAAATGAGCAAGCTGATCGAGCGGCGAATTATTCTGCTTCTGCACATCTAATTATGAATGACGTCATGGAAAAGTTGAAAAAAATGTTAAACAGAAAATTCCAGAAAGAAGTCTACAATAGCATCATCAGCACTACTCGTCTATTAATCCTCAGTTAATTCCACCTTTATATCCAACAAATATTAAGAAAATCAAAATCCAAACATTTCCGAAAAATCGCCTTAGCCATACAATTCCAACACGCCAATGAATCTTAAAGAAGTCTTCCTACCCAATGTTCACTTGCGGGCAAATTCTCACTATCAAGCACATTCTCTATGACTGCCCTAATTTTTCCTTGGCTAGAAGTATTGTATTTGGAGCGACTAATCCTATGGACATTCTAAACTCAGCTACAGAACAGAATATCAATACAATATATTACTTTATTGAAACTACTAAGCTCGATATGTAACGTGCTTTTATAAATTAGAACCGATAGCCAGGGTTACTAGTACTCAATGCCTTTTTCTCTTAGTCTAAAAATTTATCTCATTAGTCTAAAATTATAACAATAATAATAATAATAATAGTAATAATAATAATCTCGCTTTGAAGTAAATCTTGCCGAACTGTCACCAAAGTCTCTCTAATATAATAATGAAACCATCGAAGATTTTACATTTTTTAAAGTAGGGTGTATAGAAAATTTAATTTGTGCTCCAGAAATAATTTTGAGTGTTCAATTAAGTTTTAAAGGAAGTTTTGTGAACATTGACACTTTATCCAGACCAATTCCACCTGATTTCACTAATTCCACTACTGAAAATATTAGTCTTTCCTTCACCTTTTTAAGAGTATATGGATTGCACGCTGATTCCACGATAGATGAATTCGTGTTTAAGTGGCAATTTAAGAATTGTTCCACTCCGTGCATTCCTTGCAGAAAGAACGTGTGGCTAGGAGAAGCCATCATTTATTGATCAGTTGTAAGAGTCGCAAGCATTTATATCTTCAGAGAATGGATGGTTCGATATTTACAGATAATGCAGTCATATATGTCATGATCTTTAAATGATAGACATTTGCCTTCATCGTTGATGTTGATGCGTGAATGGGGCAACCCCGTGCAATCCGCAATGCGTTCACTTTTCATCACAAGTTTTGATTTAATCAGGAAGTCCTTCACATTTCCCATCGCAGAATAACTGTTTGCGTCTAATAAATTTCATTTATACTTTCGCTAAGTGTAATTCATACGATATCCGATTTTTGTACATTCATATCATTCCCACGGATTTCGACCGTAATAAAACGGAGAAATTTTGCACGTTCTTGCTGTGTCTTTGCCCAATGCTTCCTTAACCGCAATGATCTTAAAATAATTTTCATCGAACAGAATTTAAAATATTTTCATACTTACCTTGGCGTAAATACGTACGCATTTATACAATAAAGCAAACTAAAACAAGTAAGAATGCTATAGTCGATCAAGGCCGGCTATTAGATACCCTACACCGCTTCCCCTTGTACACCATTTCTGTGACAGTGCAAAATAAATGAATCAATAAATCGGTTTCTTCTCTTCTTAATAACACCAAATATTGTGCGTTTTATTTTTATGTGAATCCATAATTTTTATAACGGCCCTCGTATTGGGGGTTACTCAAGCGTTAACGTGGCCTAAATTTAGCAAACTTAAATTTCTTTGCAAAAATTTTGTTATTTTTCCAGTTGCTTCCATCATAATAAAAAGCGCGGTCTGAAAATAGACCTATGTAATCCAAATTACGTATATAGTTAATTTACTAAGGATAAATTTGCATAACAAAACATTAAAAATTAAGCATTTCGACTTATTTTTCATTAAAACTCTTATATGGGTCGAGGTCCGCAAAATAGCGCCACCTAGTTCACGCTTAGTATTGTTAATTTTTATGTCAGATTATTAATATGAACGAATTTTTGATCAAGAAATATTGAAAATTACGCCCCCGTTGCCGTACAATCCTACGGATTCAAAATATTGCCCCGTCCGATTCAAAGTTTTCGCACCAACTTACCATGTCGGAATACTAATACTTGGTGATTTTTATCGCGATATCCCTTAGTGAAGTGGTCGAAAGAGTCGTCCAATCTAAACCATTTTCTATTTCATCGAAATATCTGGAAAATTGCGACTTGCGGGTTGAACACAAGAATACATCAACCTACATCAGATGGACAAACAAGCTTACATCGATCGGAAAAATGATTCTGAATCAATTGGCATAATAAAAGGTAGGTCCATCTGAAGTCCTTCTGTGTATTACATGCACCCCTAAAAACTTAATATACCCTGCTCTGCCGAGATATACCGACACCTGTACAAAAACGATGTATACGACACTGTTTACAATGGACTTAATGAGTAAACTTTCGCTCTATCTCTCTCTCTCTCTCTCTCTGTCTCTCTATGAACATTAAACGATTCAGTGAACCCGAATATATTATTTGAAAATCACTAACAGATTCGGAAATTCATCTTTCGAAATGCAGGTAAAGCAAGCAAGATGTCTTTTTGACAAGATTGATGCTTTAATAAGTAAGAACGAAAGAGTATAGCGTTACGAAACTTTTTATTAAATAAACTTACCTCTCTTTCATCACACTATGCGTTTGTTACGCCTCTGAAGTTTTAAGTGCCTTGACATTGGGAATTTTATTTGAAATTTTCTAATATATCATCAACAACAAATTGTTCGTGAAAAAGATTATTGAACTTGTAGGGCTATTTGATTTTTTCAGGAAAACATACTTGCAATCTATTCGATTAGTCAGTCATGCGCAGTAGTTAGTGCCAGAGAGCTTTCACTCTAAAAGAGTTTCTTAGTTGTTTATTTATACTAAAGAAAAAACAAAAAAAAAAAAAAAAGCCGATAGAAAAGTGTACGTTTACTCATTTTTATTTGCCCTCAAGTAGTAGTAGTAGTCGTAGTAGTCGTAGTCGTAGTAACAATTCTACCCTCAACTTGTGTAGACCTCGAGAGAAGAATAAAGTTTGCTAAAATTTGAATATAAATATAAATTTAGAAAGGAAAATAATAGCATATTTAAATAAATATTCTATATATATATAATTTTATATATATATATATATGCATATAAGATTAAATAAATTAAAAAAAAAGGAAAATAAATGAAAAGGATATGCCAGTCAATCAGTCCTTTGGTTAAATAAAGCAGAACCTTTGCATACCTTAAAATTACCTTAATAGAGCATAAAGATGTAGTGACTATCGTGCATTGTATATATATATATATATATATATATATGTACATATGTATATATATGTATGTATATAAAAAATCGATAGAAATATTAAAAGTAAGAAAGAAGTCTTTGCGATTATAAACAAAACTTTTATCGAAATAAAATTTGCGATATGGGAATTATTTGATTCAATTAAAAAAGAAAAAAATAATGCATTTTTTTTATTAAAAAAAAAATTTAATTTAACTTTATTTTACAATTTTCCTAACAGGTCATCACACCCCAAAGACATGGTGATGTATATGTCTACCATACACCAGCTCCCATTATTAGTTATCCCTCAACTAATACCACTGCCATCACTACCGCAAATCTCTTGGAATCGTATCCATCACATCAACAACTTTACCAAAATTTACCAACAACAAAATTCATAAGTCACGAATTTGAAAATTACGATATACCGAAACCGGCCATTCCGGTTAACTACGATTTACCGAAAAATCTTAATCGTACAATAATGGCTCATTTGCCAACATCAACACCAACATCTGCGACATCCGCTGCTATCAATACGATGATAAACACTTGTGCAACAGTTATACAAGAAGAAAATTATGATATACCCCGTCCGTTAGCGGGTAGCATATTGCAGCATCAGCATACTTTAACACCTAGTAGTTCGAATTCATCTTTGCTAACGAGTGATAGTTTAAGTTTATCATTCTCTTCATCAAATCGTTCCTCATTGGCTAATATGCCAGATTATGATGTACCCAGGCGTAATCCATTGCCAGTACGTACCGTTTTACAGCAGCAACAGCAACAGCATCAACAACACCAACAACACCAACAACACCAACAACACCAACAACACCAACAAATGCAGCATCAATCGCAACAAAGACCCAACTCAAGAACATCGCTAAATGGCAATTGCTTATCTTACGATTTCCCTTTACCAATCTCGAATACGAGCTTAGAGAAGACGGGAGCTCAAGCCTTATTAATTACCAAAGAATTACCACTAGAATTATCGTCGGCACTGGAAACCTTGGCCAAATTGCAATCGGAAACAACTACAGCTATAACAAGGCAAGAAATATAATATAAATTTTTCTTCTTCTTTCCATCGTCTCCTCGATAATTTGGGATGCCATTAAATTTATATTTAGATCTCTAGCCCACAAAAAAATTCAAACGCATCCTACGTTATATTTTAATCTATTAAATCCGCTTAAATAGATAAACTAATTATAAAAAAGGACGTCGCTACGTCCTATCTATCTATCTATCTATAAAATTAAAAAATTTCAAATAACTTAAAATATGTATTGTATATATCATGCGTATGCTCACTAACGCAATCTGAAAGTTCGGTATAAAACCAATCCTCATTGTTTTCTTAAAAATGCCCACGATTGTTACATTTAATTGAAGTCGCGGGCATTCAACTTTAATCTCCTTCATGCCATTACGTAACATACTTTATCAAATATTTTAAATTCGGAGCAAATATTCATTGGCGTTACTTTTGTATATTAAGTGTCTTGTAAAAGCTCAGGCAAAAATATCGCCGGTCATCTGCCGTAATTACTTTTACCCGGACCGGTGCTTATTTTTGCAACGGCTTACAATAGGTGAAAATGAAATATGTGCCTTAAGGAAGTCTTCATCGAAATGAATGAAGAGAAAAAAAAAAAAATATATATATATATATATATATGTATACTTATATTGCATGATATCACAAAAAAGTCCAATAGAGTGAGAATATCATTAGCAAAAGTTGATATTTCAAACGGATTCAATCTTGTGTTTTAACTCAGCGAATTAGTTATCCCTTTTATCGGCCAATCTCTAGTTAGATCAAAAAGAGTTCAATCGATTCTGATCAGCAGAAAGCTGAAGTAGTCTCAAAATTAACCAATAAATTATCTCATTATGAATGAATTATTATATTATGCCATATGTAAGAGCTTATATATAATGTATGCCTTATATAGTGAATATTCAAAATATCGCTAAAGATGTTGCTTGTGCTTGTTTCGATATTTTGTTTACAGTCTGCATAAAATTCTTTCTTATCTTTAAGTTATTTATATATCGTGATTATATAATTTTTCTTATTTTTCTATCACTTATTCCATTAGATTACTTTCTTTTGTGTCGCCTGATTGGCGTACGCATGATAAATTAGAACCGGTCTTGATGGAAGTAAAATTGGCTGTTGTACGTTTACGTACCGCTTTACACGATTTGACCGAGTTTGGTGAGGGAGCCCTCGGCAATGCAGCACGCTCTGAAGATCGTACATTAGCTCAAAAGATACGACCAATTATAAGAGCACTACGAGATGCTAATAAATTAGTTCAAGACTCTTGCGAAACATTAGAAACTAAAGGCGGCTGGTGTTTAGAAAATTTAACACGAAATGAGGACAAAAATGTTTGTAAGCCACCGGATAGTTTAGATCAATTAGTCGCTTGTGCGCAAACGCTAACTGAGGATGTGCGATCAACAACATCATTTATACAAGGCAACGCTTCATTGCTATTCAAGCGACATTTACCGGAACTGATAGAAGAGATCCCAACACAAAATCCTAACGAAAATGACGAACAACGAAACGCCACAGAGTGGTTAGAAGATTATGATTACGTATCGTTTGAATCCAAAGATGCAGCTGCTAAGAAAAATTCAGTCTTGCGAGAGGCTATACCTGAAAATTTAAAAAACAAATTCGATAATGTTTTAAAGGCGGCCGAAAATACGGTCATTACTGTTTCTAATACTTTGCCGACAACACCGAATGGTAAGAAGGCCTGCAGCGAATTAACCGACAAAGATAAAATGCTTGTGCGTTATTATGCGGTGCAAATTTCTACACATATGGGTAATTTAAGGCAAGCCATTGACTCATTTCTGGAGACAGTCGAAAAAAATCAACCGCCGAAATTTTTTATAGCTTATGGTAAATTTGTGGTAGTAAGCGCTCATAATTTGGTAACTATAGGCGATATAGTGCATCGTAATGTGTCGAAAAGCGATTTAAAAGAGAAAATATTGCGGTGCACGGACGCCTTATCGGAGGCGCTCAAAACGTGTGTGCTTAAATCGAAACAAGCAGCCGCTCATTTTCCAAGTGTAACCGCCGTACAAGAAATGGTCGACTCAGTTGTCGACATCAGTCATTTGGCATCAGATTTGAAAACAGTTATGTTGCACGCAGTACAATTAACTATATAGAGTGACAAAAGGCAGAAAATACAAGAGAGAGAGAGAGAGAGAGAGCGAGACAGAGACAGCGAAGAGAATGTAAACTTGGATACTTGTGTGGGGAACATATTAACACAAAAATCGAGTTGAAAGAAATGAAATCATTGCAATAAAATTGATGGCAGCGATCAGCATTTACTATAGAGGATCATCGCAATTTAAATAGTCTGACAAATAGCATATTGTTCCTTAAAAGAAACAAAATTTACTTAGAATTAGTATAACAGTAAGCATGAGGAGGCAAGATAAACCAAGCTCCACCTATTCGCTTCAATTTGTTTGATTTGATTTATGTACAGAAGAGCTGAAATTATTTCTTGTTGTTTCTTTTTTCTTTTATATTCTTTTGTGATATTTTAAGCGAAAATGAGAAAAAAAAAAAAACAAAAATTTTTGCTTTTATTATTTCATCCAAATATTATGATAAAACAAAAAACGGGGCTTTTTGTAAATATTTACATATTTTTCTATTTACACAGGCATTTTTTGTATGGTACGAGTATAAATGCGACACAAATACACGCACATTTACAAAATTCTATTAATTACACGTATCGTACACGTTTTATATAAGCGTAACAGTTTTGTTAGTTATTTCTTTTAGCTAAAAGTTTGAAGCAATAACTTTGGATAGGAAAAATCATTACTAATTATGTCAAGATATATATATATATATATATATATATATAATCATATAAATTATGTACTTAATTATATATGTATGCTTTATTAAGTCTTAATTAATTAATATATTAGCTTGTAGCACACTTTTACATATGCACAGATACATATGCATATTAAAATACAAAATACAAAAGCATTTATTTTAATTGCATTTCCAAAAAATTATTATATTTTAATAGTTTTTTTTTTTTTTTTTTTTTTTTTTTGTTTTCATCTTTTTATTAATATCGTATGTTGGAAGAGGAGATCTTTTGAAAAGACCTCTTAGCACAATCCTATGGCAAGAGATTAACGCACGATATATGGTAGGTATTATGCAAGGTTTTTTATTTTTTTTCTTTTTTTTTGTAAATTATGAGAATACACGCAATATAAGCAATGTATCCCAAAAATATATTTAAAAATATCATCAATTTTTCACTAAAGTTGAAAATGATCAAATGATTGTGTAGAAATTTAGAAAAATAAATATAAAATTTGAAAAAGAAAATAATAATAATAATAATAATAATAATATGGCAGTGAGTTTTTTTTCCATAAATAGACTAAATCAATTCAGCGGAACGATTAGTTCAATAATTGGCAAAATATTGAAAGAAAAATTAAAAATAAATAAATATTGTCACTTGGCGATAGGAAAAGTGAGAATGAATTTCATTATTTGTATATTTGTATATATGATTTTTATGCGATTTTCCTCGCACAGTGTATCGAAATCATATAAACGCATGATTTGAACTACTGCCGATGTAACATTGCCATGGGTAGGGTGTCTTAAAATTGACGCATGATATAAATTTGCCGCCATTTGTGCGGTAAAATATTGGTAAGCCAGCAATTTGACAGCTGACAGTTTAGGACTAGAAAAATGGAACATTAGATGAGAAAGCAACACCTTTTCGTTGTTGAACAATCTATCAGAAACAACAAAAGTTTGGCGGCCACAGTTTGCAAATTTCATACAAAATAACGTCGGAATATTGATTCAACTTCATCAAGCTTAAAGAGAGTAAATTAAAAAATTCAGGAAGACTGGATCAGTGTACGTTTAATAACAAACCCTCGACCACCCGCATATCGAAGGAAGCCATCCAAAGCTGCATCAACGAAATTCGGTCACATTTACCCAAAATTGTCAATGACAATTTCGAGCAAAGAATGTGTATTTTCCAGCAAAGCCCGCTATGTTATTCCACACCCATTAACACCATCATATATACATTATTTTTTAATAAAATAATTACAATTAAATAAAAACAAAGAACACTGTTTCCTATTTAATTCAAAACTTGCGTCAATTTTGGAACTTGAAACACCCTGTACTAGAGTAGCAAATTGTTTCAACCCAAATAAAACTTCTTTGGGTTTTTCTTCTTCTTTGCTTCTTTTTTTATTTGCTAACGGTACGGTAACGGTAAGTCTACAGGTAGGATGGATTTTAATTTTACCTAATTTGATTACTTCCTTTAACTAATATTACCTTTGTGGAGCCACGCCGTTTACCGATTCCACTGACCTCTTTAAATGATCTCCATGATACATATGCCTACCCTCGTTGCACAATTTTCTTTCTAATATATGTCCTATATAGCAAAAATTGAAAAATGATATGAAATGGAGACAGACAATGGAATCGGAAAAAAAAAAAAATTTATTACACACAAACTTACTTATCACTTTTAATAATAAAATTGAAGCATGACTTTTAATAGGTTATTCCCCATACTTTTGCTGCTGCTTTTGCTGGAAATAATGTACATTAGTAAGAGATGTGCGCCTGTCTGAATTAATGTGTTTTTGCTGTCTTCATTGGTAATGTTGGTAACGTTCTAACCGGAATACCGAAATGCAAGTTCCTTCTCCCCACAAACTCTTTATTTTGGAATTAAACAAATTAAATCTCAAGACCAAGATGGTGACACGCGAAATCGTCCACGACCTGACACGAGATCTTAATTTAATTGTATTTTATATCTTACTCAAGTAACTTATTATTATTATTTTCTTCCTTTTTTTTTATATGACGCTACACTCAATGGATGCCTCCTATAGGGTAGGGTAAAAAATGGGGGATTGTTTGAATATAATGTTGGGCGAAGAAGGTGAGTAGCGAAGCATACTCGATTTAGAAGAGAAAAGCATCAGGAAGGATGAAAAAGATATCTGCAGAACGATTGGTCCCTAGTTTGTCTGTCATTCCTGTTCGTTCCTCGTCTCTAGCACAAAAACTTGTAACTTTGTCACGTTTCATGGTCTTCGCGGTCTAATTCAGCATCAGTGTTGATCCAATTTTTGCTTTTCCCTTTAAAGATATATTGCTATCGAACTAATCAAATGTTTACAAGCTTGGGAAGAAAGTGAAACTAAGCTAACTATCATTTATTGGCATTGTTACGCGACCGTTTCTTGATTCATTCAAGCGTATGTTACTGTATTCAACTATGTAAGATTGCATCCACTTAAGCCGCAATGAACGAAAACTTTTTTTACTTACGCTTTTATTACGCAAGACCCCGACAAATGACTTATCCACTATCTTATCTTGGCCTATTCCGTATTGCCATTAAGAGCTTGAAAGCACTAATATTTATTATATAATAGTCTGGTTTTTCATACTCTTCCCGAGTAAACGTTTTTTTCGATTGCATTCGAAAGCTAATGCAATTACCGTGCAAGAGAATTTTCATTGTCCCATATCGAAATGGATGTAGAAAACAACAACAAAGTTACAAATTTCGTATTCATTTCAATTCAGAAGAATTCAGTCAGAATGACAAACGAGCTGAATGACAATCGAACTCATGCTCGAAAGGTTACTCTTGAATGACCCTTAAAAGTGTACCTGACATTGATATACGAACAATTGAGCCAATTCGGTTATGTCCGTCCAACCAACTGTCCATCAGGCTCCCGTGTGTATAGATCAAACTTCAATTTCATTCTCCCGGCACGCATGAACCGCATGTAAATCAAAATTTTCCCAAGTGCTATACAGAGACATGTACAGGTTAAAAGTAAATTTGCAATCAACTAACAGGCGAGGCCTATATCGATCAAAACATTGCAATGCAATTCTCATGTAAAGAATTGAGATGATGGATATCAAAGAGTTTTCCCAAAAGGGATGTCATTTTCCAGATTTTAATCAATAATTCCTTTAAAAATAAATTGTTCTGCTATTACTACTCCTTAGGGTTATCGTGATCTCACAACGTGACATTGACTGATAAGCTTGAATTGAATAAAAAAAAAATAAAAAAAAAAATTAACAAACCCGTATAATCCACATTTTTTTTTTTTTTTTTTTTTGTTTTTTCTCTGTTGACTTTTCTATTTTTACTTAATTGCAACTATTTCTATCTTTGTTGCCGTTGCCTCACAATCAAAAGCATGACTGTGCATGTATATATATATATAAGATGATGGCGCGAGCACATTTAATACTTTTCGGGATGACAGATGCATTTCTACAGATATTCAATTGGTAATATCTCGATTTCTCCCTGACATGTTCAGAGAGCTTGAGAGCTTCAGTTTTTTTACTTTTCTTTTTTGTTTTTTTTTTTTTGTTTTTTTGTTTTTCTTTCTTTCTTCCTTAAATTTATTTTTATCAATATAAAATAAATCGTGTTCATTCAATTGCATTGAAGTAAGAGAGCTAGGAATATGAAAGCGCATAGAGGGAGGGGAGATGTGTGATTAAGTATGTACGTAGACCACAATTTTAAGGGCACTTTGGCATTTATATTGAACTGACATTTAAGAAAATTAAGCAATAGAACATTAAGCGATTGTCCTTTTCTTTGTCTTTCTATTGCATGTCTGCTGCAATCAATTGAATCGACTTCATTCGATATGTGTAAATAAATCTTAAATAAAAAACTTATTTCATTTAATTTAACACAAATTTGTTATTATTGTGTGTTGTGAAATTCTCCCAAGAGCATATTTCGTCTATATGGCCGTACCCAAAGTAGGATTCTCTAGGATTGTCAGATTTTTTCGATAATTTTTCAATTTTTCATCTCTGTGAAAGCCCTTATGTATGTTAATAAATCATTGTTAAGAAATCTTTTTTTTTTTTTTTTTTTTGTTAATTTTATAAACATTTAGTGTTGTGAGCCTATTTTTAATGGATACAAGGTAATATTACATTGTCAATGATGATGGTTTAAATTATTTTCGAAATTTTTCAAAAAGTTATGCTTTTTACTATAATACAGCGTACAACGTAAGAAGGAGAAGATTTGATTTTTTTCTTCTTGAATTTGCATAAAAATTTTTAGATTTTAACATGAAATTTTTTTAGTTTATTTTTAAGGTCATAACAATTTGCTGGGACAAATCGGTTCCTTTATGAATGCGCAACATAACTTAATAAACCTATTTAAGTTTAGCAGACACTTACGTTAAAAAAGGTGTGAAAATCGATTGCACTGCTTCTTTTTTTCCTCTTTAAAAATGTTAATATTTTTATTTTATTTATATATACATATATATATATATATATATAATTTTCACACTCGTACGTATTCATTGAGTGTATATATGTTGCAATCGAGACATCTGAAACCACACGATTGAGTCATTTGCAACAATTTCGTTTTGTGACATTATTGACATTCAAGCTGAATGAAAATGCCGGTAATATCATCACATTGACTTGCAATCACAGTTAATACCAAAAATTGCAAAAAAAAAAAAAAAAACCATATATATATATATATATATATGTGTGTATATATATACAAGATTGAATTCATTTTAAGTCGGTTCAAAAAACCAAAACCAACAAAGAGCAAAAAAAAAAAAAAAAAAGAAAAAAAAAACGGTTATCGCTATTTAACCATCAACACTTTGTCGTCACATTTTCAGCACATTTTAAAAAGAGAAACAAAACTTACAACCGAACGAACCAAACTTTTGCAGCAACACTTTATGTAATTGAGAAACAAAAAATACTAATAAATAAATAAAGACGAAGAATTTCTTCAAAGAGACGAGAATATTCCTTGTGCATATACTTACAAGTGCATAAGTGTTTGTATGCATGTATTTGTCTATAAGTGTGTGTGTGTGTGTGTGTGTATGTGTGTCCGCTTGTGCATAGCACATGGATATCTTCAACCTAAACAGAAGAATTTATGGTGTTCAATTACATGAATTATCAGACAACAACACACAGCAGACACGGCAGACAGTGGACACTGGAGCGCGTAAACGCATTGAGGAACAGCAAATGATTGCAACTGCTGCGCTTTTGCAATTGATGTCTAACCCGAAGAAGACCAATAAAAGAAATGCACAAATGATGGACATAAATGGACATGTAAATCCATAAATTTTCAAATATCTCTTTATCACTCCATCTCTCTCTCTCTCTCTCTCTCTCTCTCTCTCTCTCTCTCTCTCTCT
>NW_023998415.1:40857940-40869048 GCF_014805625.2 Glossina fuscipes | reverse complement strand
CTCTCTCTCTCTCTCTCTCTCTCTCTCTCTCTCTCTCTCTCTCTCTCACTCTCTCTCACTCTTTCTCTCTCGATTTCTTTCTTTCCACCGAGACGTGTCTTGGCATATGTGCATATACGCGCTTAATTTGCTTCTCGTTCGCCATCTCCTTGCCCAGCCAACATTGAACATTGAAACAATTCAAAGAATTAAATGTTTGCTTTAATCTGCTCCTTTTTTTTGCACATATTGCGACTGCTTTGTGTTTAGTGCCCTTCTGGGGTTTTATGAACAAGTCCGACAGAGTAAATGAAGCGTCGACGAGGAGAGAAAGAGAAAGAATGGAATGAAAAAGATAGGAACCAGTTTTACGCAATAGCCATAATTAAATCTTAGACAACATTTATCTAACTAATTGTATCTAGCACTAAGTATCAACGGCAATAGCAACAACAATGTCAGCAAAAAAAAACAAAAAACAAACAAATAAACAAACAAACATACCAATAATTTTAACACAGTACATGCAAGCATAATAAAATATATAATGGCACATACATATACAGACAAACCTATATAAATATAAATTTATAATAGATATCTTCCTTGATAGGCCATCATTAAGTACTTGCTCGCTTTTTTTTCTCATTTTTTTTTTTTATTTTTTTTTTTTATTAGATAAATGATCTTTATTGTGCTCTTGCTACTGCTACTGCTGCTGCTGCTGCTGCTGCTGGTGTCCACTCTCAAGTGCATACACAATGGTTACTATTAATGCAATATAAGTTTTCCGTACTATCGAACAGAAAGTCAAGTTGTTACGTTCATTTCGTACCTTGTATTCGTGTGAGGTTTTCTTGTTAGATCAATTTATGAGTTGTTAAAACTAATTTACATACCATACATGTGTATTAATCTTTGTACATGTACACGCCTAAGTGCATACATTATTGTTCGCTCTCTATCTCTCTCTCTCTCTCTCTCTCTCTCTATGTCTTTTGCCTTATGTTTAAAGGTTCAGTTAAATAACAAAAGTCAGATTTAAATTTTGAACAGCCATGACAACAACAAGCACTCGAACAAGCAACACTTGACAGCATACCAGTCATCCCTTTAATAACGATATGCAAAAATGCATTTGAATGAAATGCATACTGGCTGATGTTATGCACATTCCGCAGCAATATAACGAATCGTAGCACTTCATCAAGGCCATGCTTGAGCATATCGTGTATTAGCCGTACTATAGTAAAAGCATCAAAAATTGCACTCATCTCTATAAAGCTATAAACCGTTTGCACTTTAGCGCATTTTAATTAACTTTCTAAATCGAAATAAGCTGCACTTAACTAAGGCATTTTACATTTATTCGACTTAAATTTATGTAGTTACTTAACATTAATATTCAAGCAAATATCGCCCAACAAAATATAATCTTTGTCTTTGTATTAAAATACAAAGTAGAAGTAGTTGCCAGAGAAGGAGAACTAGAGACTGGCAATTGGATGACAATGCACTACAATTATACAATTATATTTACCACGTAACATAATTAGCTTAGACCAAAGTATCGACGAATTGCAATCAGCAGTGGCGCGGTGCGATACTACAAATGATAAGAAATTGTACAGTGTACAGTGAAGTTTTCCACCAAGAGTAACATCATCGATTGTATTGAAGATATTTTAGTGGCCTAGGAGTTCAACAATCTCAGTGTGATGTCTCTTCACAGGACATCAGACTAGCAAAGTAGCGGTACTGCCTTAATCTAAAACCGAACCAGAGCAGCCCTTACTTAATAAAGATCTCGTCATCTACTCATTTTGTACAGATAGATTAAGAGCAGTGCTTAATAAATAAAAATAATTTTTGCATGTTTTCATGATCTCAGAATCAATGTCTCATGATTATGGGATTAATTGCACTGTGTGCTTAATGCGTTTCGGTATCATAAGCATTAGTAACTTAATCAAATCTGGATGAATTTCGCCGAAGCTAATCTCATTCTACTTCACGTTTAGGCAAATGGTTAAAATGTCAACATGCTCGATATAGGGAACTTGCAGTAAATGGTTACTTTGATGATGATTAGGAATTAATCAATGCTTGATGGGTTGAATTTTCATCCAATGTACTTTCATTATCATTTCCTACGTAATCTCTTTGCCTATACCGTCTTCTTGCATACGAAAAATTTCTAATCACTACACCTCAATACGCACTACTCAAACAATAGCAAAGCTCTCTCTCTCTCTCTCTCTCCTCTTAACCGCAAGAATTTTGTAAAAGCAATTAAAGCGTCTACAGAAACAAGCAATAAAATTATCTTCGATTTCAATTGGATCGTTCAATATTCATCCCTCTTTTTACATATATCTACCGCAGGAGATACACCAGATTTCTCAAAATTTTATATTATATTAAATTAATTGTGTAATCGAGTTTCCGACGCGTCCGTATGTCTATCTGTAGATTCCGGTGAGAGGAAACCTCTCATGGAGAAGTTCTCGAGTGTGCCAGGAATCGCCTGCCGGCAGACTGCTCAACTAAAGGTTGAGCTACTAAAGAGACGCGGGAAAAAAGATAGACTTGAGGAAAATTTAATCAGGCATTCCCGGAAGTATCGACAATTCTGATAGCAAGAGTATACATAATAATAATGACACACGTAACACCGATAATCCTAATGTAATACACTTAAAAAAAAAGCTATTGGATGGACGGAGGTCAGATTGCCCGTTCACCCTACATCACATAGGCATAGGACAACCTGTTGTATTTTTCGAGGGATGCCCAATCAGGCGTGGTAAGGTTGTGAATATTTCGGCCTGGCCGTCGTGTGAGACCTGACCACTGAGTATGGCACTCCGGGGAGTGATCATTATGGCTGCGGCTAGGACATTAAATAGCTAGCGGTGCAGGTAAGTTTCGCATTGCCTAGAGGATACTACAGTCAAACCTTTTTATCTTGGAATAGACTCTCCCAACTATAGGATTATCTTGCAAGCTGAAGAACGGAGCCAATCGCTCGAAATCTCGTTGATTTATTTTTGTTTTTGTTTGTTTTGTAAATGGCCAAGAATGATATAAAACATGAAACAATTCAGAGATTTTCACAAGGCCAGGCACACAAGTATTTCCACAATTTTCACATTTGTTTCTCATTCAAATTTTTTACAATATTGGCAAGTGACTCATATAGGGGTTTTTTGATGAGTTAATTCAAACGCCGTTACCGTCACTATCAGCAAAAGATTGCCTTGTTTGTATTCAAAATTGAACTTTTTTCATTCAAATACTCGCTAATCAGATTAAATGATTTTTTTTTTTTCTCTTCTTCTTTTTTATATTTGAATTTCGATCAGGGACACTTGTTGCTGCGGAGCAGCTTAAATTAAAAATGCGTCACGAGAATGGCTTCGTATGTGAATATTACTATTGTATTATCTTCCGCACCTTTCCCAAAAGAGAATTATGAAAAATAAGCTTCTTTTTTTTTATAGTCTGCTAGAGTAGTTGTGCCGAGTCGCCCGTTATGAGGCGTTTTTGATCGATTCGGCAGCAGTTTTCGTATTCCGAAGGAATAGCTCGGTATCGGTTTTATTATAATCCAGCAAATCGCACAGATGATGAAAATGTCTTTATGATTTGTGATATATATCACATGCGATGTTGCGAGAAAAAGATGACTAATCAACTGATATTTTCAAATCTCATGGAAAATATTAGATATTTTCGAATCTAAAGCAATTTTCAATGACATGTAAACCGGTTATATACATTTTATTTTTATTACATTCCATTAAAAGACCAAAAAAAAAAAAAAAAAAAAAAAAAAAACGAAAAAAACCGAATGGTATAATGGAATGGTCACGTACGCGTATCTTAAAATAAGTTTTAAAATTTCACCGACTAAGCAAACAAGCAAAGTATAATTTACTTTCGTTTATGCCATGCCGGTGATTTAACATTAAATTGACGAAAAGAACAATGAAAGCATTAGCAGTTGATCTTCTAGTTATGTAGCGCAGCAGTAAAGTTGTTCTTACAGTTATTCATGTCAAAGTTTTTCTTACGTTACATTTTATTTATTGAAAACCTTTTTTTGCATTGATTGATCTTGCGTTGATGCGATAAGCTACAAGAAATATCTTTCTCCCCTCATATATGTTCATAGAAGCAATTCATAAATAAATTATTGTTCTCAAAGCGAATAAATGAACGAAACGTATGAAAACTTTGTTTTCATTTTAATGCATTTCAAAGAAATCGTTGATGCATTCTTGAATCGATTTTTCGTGTTGGAATTTCAAATTTTTACATCTTGATCACTTGATTGAAAAGAAATCTTGATTAAGAAAATGTGTTAAACAAACTTCAGTCATTGTTAGTACGTGAGTTTTTGTTATAAACTCATCGGAATTATATAAGAGGAAAAGGTATATAATAAGAACAATTGATTGACTATTTTAACAAATCATTTCCCAAGAAAATCGCAGAAGATTTAATTAATAGTTTGCTGATTGCAAGTAATCTTAGGCATAAGAAACTGTATTTACAGTAATAATCAAAAAAAAAACAGTTTCTTGTTATATCAATTATGTTGAAGAGATAGATACAAGAAATTGTATAATTCCTTTCTTTAGCGCGACAAATAAAGAGCTTGTGAAATTTCCTCTTCTTCTTCCATTTTCTTTTCACCTCTTTCACCTTTGCACCTTTCACAAAATAAAAATCTAAATTTGAGAAAAATTGGCCTTAGGGGATGTGTGAGATAATTTCATTAAAGATATCTTTATAAATATGTGGAAGAATAAACCTTTTTGGAACAAGACAAGACAAGACGGGAATGTAGAGTTTCTTTGAAGCAAGACAAACTGCAACGCATTTTGCGCCCAAGACGCAGAGACTCACTAGGCATATTAATAATGTATACCGTAAGCTAACCCTTTTCAAACAATATTGTTACACCCACGACCGAACGATGGAGATGTTGTATGCATTTAGTCAAAACTCTACTCAGAAGAAGGCTTCAGTGATCTCCCTTATAAGTTGCAAACATTTTTACTTGGTATCAATTCCTCGCATATCTGTCCATCCATCTATTCGTCGAAGTTGATATGTGCGATCAACATTCTCCCTGTCGCAAAACTTAATTCATCTCTTGGCAATGAAAAAGGGGCCAAATCGATCAAAGGAATCCTGTACAGTACAAGATGAACTGAAAAGAGCTTTGTATGCGAATTTGTATCCTTTCCATTATTGATAGGCATACGACAATGCAAATTTCCGTAATATTTGAACGGAAAAATAGAAACACTTGCCCAATATTATAGACTGCCGAAATTTCCTTTTAATGTGATGGGTAACAAAGTTTCATCCACGGCCACATGCTTAATTCTTCTTACTTTTTTTTTGACTTTTTCTATTGTTATTATTATTAACCGCAAACATTTGTAATGGAGCGTAAGCTAAATGTACTTAGTTTGTTTTTTTTTTTTTTTTTTTTTTTTTTTTTTTGATAAAATTAAAGCAAAAGAATGTAAAAAAAAGCTACAAAGTAAGAATAACATATTTCCTATGCGCATTCTTACATGTTGTTGACATATTGACAAATGTTAAAGATTTACAATGAAAACATTTGAACAAATATAGCAGCAGGTAGAAGAAGAGCCCCTCGAAACGCATGCATGTCTATGCAACACAAAAACGCCGAAGATCCCAAACGATTAGAAAAACATAAAAATTCCAAAGCGGTAAAATGTGGTTACATGTGAAAAAATGTGTAGGTTAAACACAAAAAAAAAAAAAAAAAAAAAAAAAAAAAAAAAAAAAAAAAAAAAAAATGGAAGACTTACAGTTCGTATGCGCGTATGTTAAACCAAATCATTTTTTTTAGTTACAAAAAAAAAGAAAAGACGATACTTAAATTAAATTCACATAGTACAACATTAGCTTACACTCGTATATTGAAAGCAAGAAGCGCGGTTAGATTGATTCCCATTTTCAAATTCAATCGCTTGCCATCATTAATGCAAATATTGCGATCGTTTAGGTCGCAACTACGGATGGAGATTAGATAGATAAACGCATGAACGCACGGATATTAATCAATCTCGAGATGTTACTAATGAAAGGAGAAGTTCAGCGCGCTTGATCCATTAGTACTGGTGATGCCATGTTCAGGATAGCAAGAAGAAATTCGAATCATTTATTCCTTGAGCGGAATTCATTTATTCTCCGCGGAGTTAGTGAGGCTTTACTATCCACAGATCTGCCATCTGGCTATCGCAGAACACACACAATGTGCAAAATATTGTTTTGACAAATGTAACCGATTTTTTTTTCTAAACGGCATAGTTCACTATTATTATCTGTAATAGGTTTAAATTAACATCAACTGTAGACTATAGGTGTTTAAATTTCGTGTCGGTGACAATCAACAAAAAAATCTATCTTAATTTTAACAACCGCAAGCATTGCAATAACAGAAAGTACACTAACAAACAGAAGAATGAAAGGACAAAGGAACTTAATTAATCCGAACCTTATATTTATATATATATATATATATATATATATCTTACGATAATTAAGAGTTGAATGTATTTTATAACGTTATAAACGTCTGGCAATCTTCAATGTACAGCTGTTGCCAAAAAGTAAATAGAATAAGAATAAGGTGAACGTGAACTTTGATCTCACACCAGTACTTGGATGTAGTTGCTAGAATGGAAGCGCATTAAATCTTAAGTTTGGAAATATTATAGGGATTTGGACCACGTTCCAGATATCCATAACTTATTTACGACTACCTATTAGGCATAGAATAACAATTTTTTATTACTTTTACTGCGGAAAACTTCAAAGAGAAGAGAAGAGAAACTAGAAGTAACAACTGACGAAATTTGCGATTTTGCATCTCGTGCCCTATCATCTTTCATCACAATGTTAGGGAAATTAATATGAAATGACAATGAAACAATTACCTAAAACCCTTAAGCAATATTAGCATGCATTACAAGCGCGTATACGTTTCTCGAGCTTTCACACATGAGAAGCCAAGATGATACACTTCCAATCAATCAGATAATTTGAGTCAATTAAATTAATCGAACCATGTAACTTAATAAAGATCTTAAATAATGTAATAATAATTCAATTAAATAAATTTTGCCATCTTTTACACCCATCAATTCATGATATTACCGCCAACTCATGAGTTCATCAAACGATCGTTAGTTACTGCACGTACTCACAGTCACCATTATTCGAATCGCTTGGCAATAGCATATGTGTCCGAATTTATTATGGCAATTGCCCACGCAACTTAAACTTAAATAACTTCATGCAATTCTCGAAATAAATCTAAAGCCGGCTTCCATCGAACACTGACAATGGATTTTATAAAACCAAATTTTAAACCCCCAAAACAAAGCGTCCTACTCTCAATAGTTGAAAGGAAAAGATTTCTCCCGCTCGCCAAGAGAGGAAGATTACAAAAGCATTTAAAAATGAGCCAAACTTTTCAAAGAACACGCCTGCAACGCCCGCAAGTCTATGTAGCAATAACTGTGAACGTCTTTGTTTTCCGTATCACATATACCACATAAATTTCCACCTTTATCGTAGAAATAGAAAAAATCAACCGCACCCATCCAATATTATATAAAAATTTAGTTTTTCACCTTTTTTTAGAATCACGGTGCTGGGTATATATAAAATTTTCTAACTTGCTTCTCCTTTTCCTTTTGTATAATGAATGCCTTGGTCCTTCTAGAATGCGTGGAATAATTCATTACCCATAAAAAGTTTTTGCCTTGAAATTCCGAGTTTCTCTGCAAGCAGACCAAAAAGAGCCCGTGTGTGAAATACAACTCTCTTGGAAAATTATAATTTTATGTCTTATCTGCCTATTGTTAGTTCTCTTCATGGAGTAACAGGTTCCTTCAGAGTGTGTTTATATTGATTTAAAAACCATTCCGAACGAAAATAAACTAAAATCTTTTTTTGTGCGATTTTATTTATACGATTTTTTTTTTCCGTGCGGTTTATGAAAATTTCAATGAAATTGGAACATAATTGACGAAATTATCAATAGAAAAACATTAATGGGTTTTACCGACCATTTAGGTTTTTCGATTTTTGATATATATGTATTTCATCACATTACATAAGTGCAATTACATTATATTTGTATTACATTATCTAATCGCACAATGTAATTGTGGAACGCACCATAAATTCCAGTTTGGATTTTCATGAAACAGTTTGCGTGTCTGATCAGGTCACTGAGTTGATTTCTTACGAATGAGATAGTTGGCGACTAGTCTTATGCTTTGTTTTGTTTGTTTTATGGAATAGATAGAAGAGGTTTCTTTGAAGGGGGCAAAGAATTGCTTTTTTTATTCATCTCTCATCTGCACACAAAACCAGGTTTGAGTGTATGTTAATTGAGCTCCAGTACTTCTATAAAAACGACCGAGCTTTGTCGCTTTAGCGCAAACTTTTAAGAATTGGAATCTCAAAATGTTAAAATCAATGGGCCGTAAGTGTACCAACCAACGAAACACGTTCGAAGATGGCATGTCTAACGCGGCGTTGGAGTAATGCGTCCTCCACACGGCCTTTGAATAGATAAGAAGATAAGTTGAGCCAAGAAGAATTTCTTAATCGTTGGTTGGAAACCTATACGCAATCCTATGATCTGGGCTTTGATTCCGAAATCTGATTGAAGTCTTCAAGTCAAGCAAAAAAGTCTTGGACATAGCGACCACCACTACTGTGTGGAACTGCAATGTAGGCCTCACTAATACTTTACAAACAATGGAAGCATTGCAGATTGTGATGTTGGCAACAAATCATACTATTTTTGTCCCAGAACCAAAACGAAGTGGATTAAGAAAGCTGAGTGCCCGTGACAGATAGCAAAAAATCGTCCACAAAATCGAATGAGCAGGAATATTTGGACTTGGAAGAGCAGTTTTATGGTCTTCGAATTGCTGACTATAAAAAAAAAAAAAAATAACCAAAAGTTTATTTTGGTAAAACAATATATCTCTCATATATTCTAAAACGTTTAACGCGCCTTTCTCGCATAACACGAAAGTTCAAAACCGCAGCCAGCATAGCGCAGATAATTTTAATTTTTTTTTCATACATATTATTTACGGTATTTTTAAAAGTGCATTGTAGAAATTGGTAGGATTTTCAAGTGCTTTCTTTGGTCGAAAATGTCATTTTTTACATACACACGGTTGTACCGATGTAGATTAAATGATATTTTTATTTTTAATTTAAATTTGGACCAGTTATGCTGCCTGATGCAGAGCACCTTTAATCAATAATTTCGCAAGAAGATGGCTACGGCGTTGCCATTTTTTATATATTTTTTCCAACACTTCAAACCTTAATAACCCCCTCAAACATTATTATGCTGCTAACTTCCTTTCTGGCGTAAAAAGATTCTCATAAAAGATTTTTTTTTTTTTTTTAGACGGATACAGCGGTCTACTCCTTAATGCAAATAGATGCAATAGTTAAGAAGCAATTGCTTCCATTTTCAAATGAATGTAGAAACGAAGTCATAACTAATCGAATATTTGAGGGAGATTTTAAAATATATATAATATTCATCTCCTCGAGAAGGTGAGAAAGAAAAAAGATTTGTCATGAATTAGTTTTAATGTGATGTAAAATGAGAAAAGCATTCCTTTCGCTCATTTGACCGTTAAAATGAAATAAAAATATCTTTAGGAATAAACAGTGTTTTCGTCTCATATCATCGAGTAAAAAATGTGACAATTTCAAGTCAAATTATTAGTCGATTAAAAGAAGTGAAGCTTTAAAAACTTGATAGATTTTTTCATTTCTTCAGTTCAGTTACGGTAAACACTATGCAATAGAAACAACGATGAATGAATATTCGTATGAATATACTACCGATTTATTTTTCATTTTAATCACTAATTTATGTTTCATTTTTATATGTGTTAGTGCTTGTGTCCACACTCGCTTCGTTATCTCTCATCTCAAATTCTATTTCTTCACCGCGCTTCATATTAAATATTTTATTTGAATTATATGACTGCAGGCGCTCACAGTGTTCTTATTTCTGTTCTGCCTCCCATTACTATTACTAATATGCATATGCATATGCTTGCATATAATACATAGATGTATTAAAGATATTATGATTATGTAACAGGACACAAATTGTTAATGATTAAATTATGTATTCTAATGCTTAAAGTCAGGTCGTAAAGTTAAGTAAATTTCAAATGGCATGGCTTTTAAAAATGAAATAATGGTCACGCTCTGCCATAGCATGAAATACATGTGCATCTAGACACACTTGGCAAACTTATGGTACTTCAAGAAGCAGCTGCATAATAAAAAGATGCGGCAATACTAGCAGTGCTGTAAGTGCAATAATTGGTTCATGTGTCACATAAACTTTTCAAATTGCGCACACGCATATGCGTAATACAATTAAAATCGTACACTTATGTACGTTTCCATTATCCATTATCGACAGTGTAGTGATCGGAAGATTTTATTCAGTGTTTTTGACAACAACTACGTTAGAAAAACATATAAAAAATTTCCTAATAATTACAACAACAAGTTGCTGCTGCTGCAAGAGTTTTGCAAAGAATGTATTGGAAATTCAATAACAAAAATAGAACTAAAAAAGAAATGAAAGGCAAAGAAAATCCAAGAAAAAGTATAAACAATTGAGAAATAAATTAATTAAAGAAATTAATCAATACATAATATAAAAATAATTAATAACTAAATAAATAAATGTTTCCTTAATTCGATAGAATTCAATCCTTTGTAGAGTCAGTCGAGCCTTCGTCAATCTTTTTTCCGCTCGATCTGCGTTTAGGTTTCTCCTCTTCGGTATTTGAGTCAGTCGGCTCTTTATCAACCCCTTTTTCACCTGATCTGCGTTTAGGTTTTTCTTCTTCGGTATCTGAGCCAAACGACTTTTTATGAACCCTTCTTCCACTCCATCTGCGTTTAGGCATTTTTTTCTTTTCGGTATCCGCGTCCATCGGGTCTTTTTCAATTTTTTCTCCGCTTGATCTACGTTTAGGTTTTTCTTCTTCGATATCAGAGTCAAT
>NW_023998415.1:40805642-40857930 GCF_014805625.2 Glossina fuscipes | reverse complement strand
TCCACTCGATCTGCGTTCAGGCTTTTCTTCTTCGATATCGGAATCAACCGGGTCTTTATCAACCTTTTTTCGACCCCATCTGCGTTTAAGTTCTTCTTGTTCGGCATCCGCGTCAATTGAGTCTTTGTCAATTTTTTTTCCACTCGATCTAGGTTTAGGCTTTTCTTCTTCGGTATCTGAATCAGGCGGCTTTTTATCAACCTTTTTTCGACTCCATCTGTGTTTAGGTTTTTCTTCTTCGGTATCCACATCAATCGAGTCTTTATCAACCTTTTTTCCACTCGATCTGCGTTTAGGCTTTTCTTCTTCAATATCGGAATCAACCGGGTCTTTATCAACCTTTTTTCGACTCCATCTGCGTTTAGGCTTTTCTTGTTCGGTATCCGCGTCACCTGAGTCTTTCTCAACATTCTTTCGACTCGATCTACGTTTAGGTTTTCCTTCTTCGGTATCCGCTTCAGTCGGGCTTTTGTCAATTTTTTTTCCACTCGACCTACGTTTTGATTTTTCTTCTTTGGTATCTGAGTCAACCGAATCTTTCCCATATTTCTTGATGGATGATTTTCGCCTAGTTTCCTCTGCTTCCTTTGCAGTCGACCGACGTTTGGTTTTATCTATTTCAACATCTGATCTCTCTATATCCGAATTCTCTTCCGATGTTTTTGGCATTTCAATAACAGCATGAGTTTTGGATTCCTCATCTTTAGATTTCCAACATGCCCTGGGAAATATTCGAGATATATTTCCCAATTTGGATGAAAAACCTTTCTTTGCTTTTCCACGACCGCCGTCGGAAATTGTTTTTTCGCCCTTTTCTGCTTCTCCAGTCCTCTTCACTTTTGCAAATACACAATCTTTTTCAGTTTCGTCAATATGAAGTACATCTGGATCATCCGATGAGTCCCTTGGTATTAGGAACAAAACAATTTAATCAAAAGCTTGCTTACTCCATTATTAGCAAGAACGCTGTAGTAGGTCAAAGTCGAATAAGGATGCCCAAAACGTCACATAACACGATCCAAATTGTGCAAATTTAATTTACTTCCTAAATATTTTATTATTTTTCAGTCGCCGTCATAGAAAACTAGAATTACATTTTCTCTCCATTGCTTTTCATGATAATCCCTAAACTTGTATGGATCTAACAACTATACCTACGTGATCCGAATTCCCTACTGTTGATTTTTTTATTTCAATTGTAATCGTGAAATATTAAAAATTGGGTCTTTATCTGGCGTCCTTATTATTTATACGAAATTTTATATGGAGTCGGGTCCAAGAAATAGACCCATGCTGTTCATATTTTGTCTCCTTAATTTGTATCTCAAATTGAAATCCTGAATAAATTTTCATAATAGAATATTAACAGTTAGGCCCTCTTGTCTTATAAGGATTTACATCTCCTGAATCTGTTTATATGCGGTGGTGTCCAAAAAATAGACCTTTGTGATTCAAATTTGGTACGGTCGACTTCTTTGTCAATATTTTCACAATGAACAGAACAGAATAATATATAAAACGACTCACTTGATTTCCGATAAATCACTTAAGTCACCATATTCCATCGGATTATGACAAATGCAGCATATATTCTCAGAACCTTCAAAACAAGTCTTGCAATAAAGCGCCTTACAGCCCAAGGACTCGCATTTAACCCGTGTATCACTAACAGGTAATAAAGATAATTAGAAAGCAAAACAATTCTTTCAAATCGATTATTAACTGAATTACGCTTTTAACGGTGTGCCACAAAGTAAACATTTTTCAGATTTGGAGCGACCCAGGATAAGACGACACCACCAATACCTGCAGGGAAATGAACAAAGAATAAAAGATCCATGTTCAAAAGACGGTAAATTTACTTTTCGGTACGTGCTCTAATCCAATCCATCCAGGAAAAATCATCAACAGTTTTATCAGAAACGAAAAGAAGCCGAGCTTTGCGTCGAGCCAGTTTGAAAAAAGTCACTACATATTCGAAATTATTAATGAATTCGTTGGAAAGTTTCCAAATTTTAAATTCTTACTGCGATTTAGCAAAATTTTATCATAAAGCCATACAGCACGCTCCCTGGCCACATCTGGATAATACAAACGCATGATGGCATGTCTTAAACGTAAGCCATATGGCTGACAGAGCAAAAATATCCATGCCAAGCAACATAACGACGCTATCAAGTAATATGTCGTAAAGTTTGGTTCATACGGTAACGGTAAACAGGTTTTTGTATCGACCGTGTAATTTTGTGACATTGGTTCAAAAGCACCCACAATACCGCGAAAAATTTCCCCCACAAAACCGCTACCGTTTACTTGAACAGTAATGTAAGGAGGGGCTGTAAGATAAGATTTGCAGAAGCAGCGAATCGGTTTTTAATCGTTCATTTATCATAGTTTTTTGCCTATTATATTATAAACTAACGTTCAAAGCCCCGTTGTCTTAAACCGAAAAACGATATCAAAGCCAAAACCCAAAATAGACTGAAATCCGAAAGACATATACAAAATAGTTGTGTAGTGGATATTGTTAGAAATACGGCAGATTTGGCCATTTGTGTTAATTCCACGCGGGTCAAACGACAGTCGCTGAGCTTTAAAATTGTAAATAAATTATGAATTAATTAACAATAATTTACTCCCTAAAAATATCTGAATGGTTACTTTGGGATATTTAAAGCTTTCCCACAATGTTAAGGGCAATGCTCTTTCCTTTTCTTGTTCGCGACGCTTCTCATCAATTTGAACAAACTCAATGGTAATAAAATTATTTTGATAGCTTGGATTGCGTACGTATTTCATACGAAACCAAATCGCTCTGAAATAAATATAAAAATAAAATTATTTTAATTGCTTCTAGCATACAGTCACCTTTTTATAAATTCGCTATCCGAGCTTACTTAAATAAGACAAGGCACATCAATAAAACGCTCAAAATATCCAACCAACCGAATATTAAAATAAATGTTTGCATATGTTTTCTAATATCTTTCATAATATCATCGCGTATTTGACTCAGTTCTTTAGAGCTGGTCGTCTTAAAATAGAAATCATGATCAAAAGTTATCGATACATCAAATAATCGCTTGACCTCGTTGGCGAATTCTTTCAATTCTGCGGATAGATTTGAATGTAAAATTATTTTATTACCCACGTAAGTCATCAAAATTAAATTTGTGTAACGAACTTACTATTCATGACCACACCTATTATAGCATCGTCAACAAAATCTATTAATACACAGATAACATCGACAATCTTCGCCGCATAACAAAACATGCTAAATAATTTGGTTAAATGACAAAGAGCTTTAAGTGGACCGAGTTTTTCACTAAAAACAAAAGTAATAGAATAAATTTAAAAACGAGTAACAAAGTTATGGTTGCTTTAAAGCGAATTTTTGATACCCACCGCCCCAAATGAATGCATGTACCTTTTTAACTATTTTGTGAATTATGTAGGTGTTAGTTGGCCGCGCGATTAGAATTTGCTTTTCGCATCGGCCTTGGAAAATGTTTATTTTACTCATTTATTATTTCAACTCAATATCTCTCTAATAGATAATAACTTAAAGATTTTTGCTGATTTTCTGATAAGTATTTGCACAAAATTTCAGACTTACATCTGCTATGATTCATACGTTGTAGTTTTTGGTGAGTTGCAATCGGATAGCGCCTATTTAAAAAGTTCGCAAGCGCTTACGAATCGATGTACATATAAGAAGTTTCACCTTTCTCCTTTTTACTACTTGTTGACGCGCATTCATTTTAAACTAAAAAGCGTAGTTTCATAGCAAACGTTTCATCTTTCTCGCTATGTTCAGAGTTCCAAGAGCGTAGGCGGAAAGGCACAGCCATCGATTCACAATACAACGCTGATGGTAAACGTTTGCATACTTAACAGAGTAACAAGCATTTCTTTCAATGTTATGCAATCGGAAGGACAAACCTTTTAGTTCGTGTAAGAAGCGACTGAATTGAATTTCAGATATGTGCTGTGAAGGCGAATATTAATAATTCTTACAAAGTACTTTAATGAGTACATCTGATCTGGCGAAACAAGCCATAGGAAATCTGGTCAATATGTCCGCAATTGATTCTTAACTAACTCATACAAGAGAAGATCAAAACCGCTCTTAATACGTTTTTCTCGAATAGCTGCATAGAAAGAAAGTGTAGGCATTTTATTCCGCTTTAACCTACCGACAAGAGATCATAGCATCGTTGGCTGTATTCATGCAACGTTCAAATGGTGTGCCAAACTCCTTATTGCACATACTGACTATATTGCGTAACCAATCAAATGCGTTTTTAATGCTGGCCACTGAAATAACAAGAACAACATTTCGCATTATTCCAAAAAATTCCTTTCACTGGGTGTATGCCGTTTGTCAAATACTCACATAAAATGATTATTAATTCCTGTATATGATACAGGACTAACTGCACTTTTTTCATAACATTTTTCAACTCTTTTATTGCAACAAGTATAGCCTCTTTGATGGCCACTAGTGGGACTTTAAGCGTGTCCAACATGTCACTTAATGCCTGTTTCAATTGCATTTGGCCACAAGTTATGCTTGAAGTCATCACGTCAATATTTTTAAACATATTCGCCGTTGGTCCACTAACGGCGAAGAAGAACGCTAATGCTACTATTAAGGATCTGCCACGAGAGCTGCATAATATAGGTATAGCTAACGTGATTGTACATCTTTAAAAGATTTTTCGGTTAGTTTTAATTAACTATTTTTCCTAAATGACAAATTTACCAATGGCTACTCACCTCACTTCCTTGCTATGACCCATTAGCAGGGCAATGAAACCGAATATAGTGAAAAACACCCATCGCGCTACATTCAGTTCTTTTTCCGTAACGCAATTGTACCATATAATGGTTATTATAAAACCAACCACGTAACCTATTGTCATAAATGTTAAAACATCATGTATCGGTATATTACTTTCAAGAAGGCGTCGAAATAATGAAGCCACATATGTTTCTAATTTGGCTAAAGTCGATCTACGTTTACGTTTGTCTCCTTCTCCTTCTTCTCCTTCTCCTTCTCCTTCTCCTTCTCCGTCTTCCCCTTCTCCTTCATCTTGCGTATTTGTCTCCTCACCCGATTCTTTTGATATATCTATAACGGCATCCTTAGCGGATTCCTCGTATTCAGATTCATTGCGATTAGCAGATGCCTTTCGAGATTTACGTGAGGATCTTCTTCTTTTCTCAACACGTTTCTTTTCATCACTTTTTGATTTCTTTTTGATGAGTTTTGCAAAGAAAAGAACAACTTTATGAACGATTTTTGAACCTAAAGATCTAATCATTTGACGCTTTCTTTTTGATTAAAATATAATTCAAAATAAAAATAAGAAAATTTTAGGGTACTCTCATAAGAGGGATCATATCTATACGGGAAAACCGTTTCGTTTCAGAGTCACTAACTTACGGTCAAACTGACACATATATGTAATTTTCCATTACTCTACGCATCGAACTTATCGGGTTTTTTTCCCATTGTTTAACAACCAAACCCATTTCAGAATACTTTAGTGTAGCACTTTAACATTCGATAAATTTCTCACATCACATATTACACATTTTCAAAAAACTATACGCCAGTTCAAGAAGCTGTTGTGCAAAACCAGTAAAAAAGAACAAGCCAGAACGACTCATCGGAAAATTCGAGTAATGTATATTTACAAGCCCTTGCTATTAAAACCGCAATAGAAGTTCCGAGCACAGCTAATGAGCTGAAGTAATTGTTAATTGATTTGTAAGTATCAGTGTTCTGCAATTTAGTGTCCAATTAAAGAAAAAGAGTTTATTTTCGAATTAACTTTTACGTTAGTCTTTTAAAATAAGATCATTATCATCTTATGGTATCTCCAACTCGATAAAATGTTATTTTGGAGGCAATGTGTCGATCAATTAGATTTAAGACGCTTTGGATTTCTAGCTCTCCCTCTGCTGCTCTCTCTTTCTTCCGTGGCCATATATTTCCCTTTGTAAAACGAGTCTTGACGTTTCCTACTTGAAATGAAACTAACAGAAGAACTGTGGCTGGTTTATTAACGTCGAATGGACACTCGACTCGACCATCTTTTTCGACAGTGTCGCATTATGAGTATATATGAGTCGACTACTGTGGACTCGAATAAAGTTTTTTAATCGGAGACAAAAACAGTGTTGTATTTGGCATGTAAACGCAAATATATAATTTAAATACATTTTTTTATATATATTCATAATTTTGCAATTCTTCTTTTTTTATTAATTTCTTTTTGATAATATCTCTACAGTACTTGGGTTTTTTTAGCTATTAGATTCCTAAAGACGCAATTTGGGGAGTGTCTTCTTTCTTGTGCATAGACAGCGAAATGTCAAAAAAGTAGTCTTTCAAAATCCATGGAGGTTTAAGACCAAATTAGTGGAAAATTCTTAAGAGAATGCTCAATTACTTTGTGATGTACAAACAATAGTCAATTGCAGATGGTGACTTTCGAATTTTCTTGGCAATAATAATCTTTCTCACAGAATAGATTTGTTTGAATTAAGAAGCTTGGGGACTATTTTAGCTTTTAATTGATAAAGTCTATTTTCGAAAGCTGGGAAACCAGTTTCAATTATGATCTATGCAAGGATGGGTTTGGCAAAAAAAAGTAATCTTAATTTGAATTGTTTGCTTACTATGCGTTCTATGAGAGTTTACATAATACAGTTCAGTTTCATAAAGTTGCACTACAAGAATGTAAAGGATACACGACACATATGATAACTTAATCTAGAATCTTCTTTTCCTACCTAAGATATTAGGATTTCGCGAATACTGCTGTTGTTAATAGATATACGTGACGATAGATGTTTTTACAATGCAAACAAAATACACGTAGGCCACGGTCTATCATTAGAAGTCATTCAGATCGAAAGTATCTTCAGTATATCTCGAAAATCGATTTAACAACGGGCGGGTCTATCTCAAGTCCTTCACGGAAAATCAATATACCCCTGCATCACAAGTGACGTAGGGCATAAAAATATATAAACACTAAACATTTCAATTGAAGTAAATAAAACGTTGAAATGAAAATCTTTCAATTTCAATAATTCGTGAAACACACACCCGAAGCAAGAAAAAAAATTAAATATAAAAATCCAAACCCAAAAATCGGATGCAAGACAAACTATTTTCTAATCGGGCTTTTCATGATTCACGATCATCAAATCGACATATTTATCGACATTAATAGCAGATGAAACCTGAACAACCTGAAGTCATCAATCATTTCAAAATATTTGCAGTTGTTCAATAAAAAATTTATATAGGGTGATACATAAATGCGATTGAAAAAAATATATATATAAAACTCTTGATTACGGTAACTAGTATAAAACATCGTTTATTTAATTAGGTACATAGATTACAATATATACATAGTTACAATAATTGTACTTTATTTTAACGATATTTACTTATAAAGGTAAGTTTTAAGTCGTTCTAAATGTAGTTACAATCAATAAATTAAATTCAATTATTTAGAAGTATGTTAATGACAGCTCCCGTTCATCAAACACTGCCTTCGCGTAGTTTATCTGGAAAAAGATTAGCGCATAAAAATGATTGAATTATTGAATAATATCTCAAAAAAGTTATTGAAAATTATTGGGAAGAAGTTATTTGTCATAGTTCGAGCGAATCTTGTTAATGTACAGTTGAAAGCGAATAGACTTGTAATTACTAATAACTATTTTCTCATTTAACTGAGAGATTCTGAATTGATTTATTTAACTTTATCCCTAATGATCGATATTAATGAAAAAAAGGAAAATAAATGATTTTTGTCATAAAACTCCTGACTAAAGATTGCATTAAATAAGGAATGATTCTTACAAAAGAATTGATTTATAACATTTTTTTTGTATATTTATCAGGCTTTTTAAAGCCATTTATTTCATCAATTTGATGATGATAAAAATGCTTTTAAAAAGTTACGTTAATATATAATTGATATCGTATTTACTTACACATCTTGAAGCCCTTTCAGCAATTTCTTCATTTTGACAACGAACTCGCGGTCGCGTAACTTTTGGTAAATTCGTGGATATTTCGATGTAATAACTCGGTGTAATTTTGCTTGAGTGAGCACTAGTCGCATTTGTGGTCAAAGGATGACATGATAGTACCTCGCTCAAATGACATTCAAACATTATCGCAGGATCTTCTTCACACCTTGAGAAAATGCGAATGTATTCCGTGGATAAAAGAAGTCGTAATTTCGCTTCTCGGTCGTTACACAAATTTGGCTCATAAAATATTAGTTTTTCATTTAAATTTCTACGATTAATTATATAAAGGTATTGTTGTCCTTTACTTTGCCGATATGAGTAACTGGGCAGTAAGCCGCCTGATGCACCTGTTACGCAACGCGGTAAACGCTTACGATCGGGTAAGTAATGATGGGAGCCTCTGCTTGTCTCTCTAACGGCACTTGCAGTTTCTGATGCTAAATCAAGAACACCTATAATTGGTTTTGTTACCGTACCCACAAGACCCTTTCCCAAACCGCTCAGAAATCCCGGGAAACCGTCTGACAAGGCACCAACGTAAGTATGACGAACGATGCTTGTTACTCCCCCAAGTAGGCCAAAGCCAAAACCCTTTAAACCCGCTGCCAAATGGCTGCCGGTAGTTGGATATGTAACCTCCAATATTTTTTGGCGAGTCTCATTGTCGTGATCATCCAAAACAACCCTACCTAAACTATCTGATAACGTCTCTGTTAGTTTTGCCGTTGAATTTGATATGCCGTGGGTTACATTTTTGACCAAACTTTTAACGGAACCTTCAAATATTAATCCTGATACGCCCTCTGAAAGGTCATTAGCGAATCCTAAAGGATTCCCCAAAAAGTCTACACTTCCCAATATCGATGCTGCATGCCATTTTAATTGATTTATATAATGGACCTTTAACACCTTAAAATAAACGTCTAATGTTTCGAAATGATGCCTGTCAGAAAACTTATCAAATTCTATTAAAGCGTCTTCAAACTTGATTAACGTCAGACCAAGTGACTTCTTCATTTCGAAAAGCTCGGGTGATAATTTGGACGCTGTTAAAACAGTAAGTCGTACCTGCAAGCAAATAAAATTTCAGATTTAAAATTACTTTTTATTCAAACGAAGAAATGATAGAATAAATTACTCATCAGCTTAATTATTAAATATACTACTATTTCTAAATTGTAATTATTAGCTTATTTTACTCTTTTAGCATTGAATCAATGCGAGAATATCAAAAAAAAAAAAAATGCCCTTTTTGTTTTATAAAAACAAAAGCGCTGCATTTTCTACACATTGAATATATATACAATATATATACATATATACAATGAATATATATATACTTGCATATATATAAATATTTAATTTAATATCTTTAAATAATGTTTTACTTACCTGGGTTGGTCCAATGACCAAGTTTTCGAAATAAAATCGTTTAGCATTTTTCGAAAAAGGATACTCATCAGTTCGATAAACGTTACTATCTGCTTGTAAATGTTTCCGTTTAGTCACCCGTCCGAAGTTAAGAAAAACACCAGTTTTTAAAATCATACGTTCCTCTAGGCATACAATGCAAGGTTTCAAATCGAAAGATATATATTCAAATATAACCGCATTTTTATTAGGACTGGGCAATAATTTTGCTTTTAATACCACAGCTTCTTTTGGTAAATCATCGGCGTTCGATTTCGATGTATACAATAAAACGGGACATAGTGTGTCTAATAGTTGATTGTCTATCTGCAGATCACCAACTTTTAATTCCAATGATTTTGTAAAAGGCAATAAAATTATGTCTAGCATTATGTCTTCAAGTGTGATGTACATTAATTCTTCGCATGGTGAATGTGTTACAACAGATATCCCGAAACCTTTTACAAGTGTTAATTTTGCCTGAAAGAAGGAACTTTGTTGATAAAAATAATATATAGAACGAATATGTTTTTCGAGAATCAATATTTAATTAGACATTTTCATACTTCCACATAAAATCATTTCACTTGAAATCACTGACGATTATGTTGCATTCAGCTCATTAAGTGATTAATTTTGACCTATAAACATGTAGTTTTTGCTTATTATTCATTGACCGTTTAGTGAACAAGCGGGTTGTGCTTCTGGCTGCCTCTACCACTGCACCCAGATGACATACTTTATTCCATGTATAACGTTTTTATTCGAACATCTTGCTTCCTTTTCCATTGTTTGTCACGGGCACATAAAAACTTTTTTATGCATATGTTATAACCCCATGAATTTCAATATTTTATAATTTCAGTGAAATTACAATTTTTTCTTGATTTCATTTGGCATTTCTTTTATAACCATATCTTGATTGTTTGCTGAAATTACGGAAATGCCCGAAATCACTGAAATACCATCAAGGTTATCAAAATATAAGAATATTTTTCGATATAGATTCTTTCCATTAAAAGTATCTTTAAAGAAGTGTTCTTGTAATTTTACCTAGACTACGTTTATAGAGTATGTGTATATATAATTAAAGGCGAATAAAGAGTAAAATGGTTCTATATTCTTTCGAGCAATGACTACCAACGTCTTTTAAAAAAAATCTTTAAAAGACCGATTTGATATATTATCACAATGACTAACTTTGTATTCTTCATGTAATATGTAAAATGTAAACAGATAACATGAAATGATAACGGCGAAACTACACAGTGCGCTATACTATAAAAGTAGCACCAAGATTAATATAAGTTGATCGGTGCTCCCGTTCCTTTCTTATAGAATACGATGGACCTAGAGGGATAAAGCCGAGAAAACCCGTAATCCCGAGTATTAGTCGCACCATGCTCACCGCCGAATGATACTACCTGAGTAAGTCTGCTAACTGCGTACCTCAGATACTTGGCTAGCTTTGAGGAAGTATTTAACCCCTTTGAGATACAAAGACTTCGGCTCAAAGAGTTAGCTTTAAACTCAAGACATGTAGAAAAAAAAAAGAAATCTCAATCAATCCTCACAGGGACATTCGATTCAAACCTGCAGGGAAAAAGTTGTTGAAATGTCTGAAGAAAGTTCAGGCACCGGCATCATACCCACTAAGGAGGACCATGTTTTCCCAACCGAAGTCATTTGGTCGAAAACATGAGAAACCGAGAGTAGAAGAAGCTAAACCAACTTCTCAGGGACTCTCTGTAGGAACGCCCGGACGTGCAAAAGCTGAAAGGTACAACAGGTAGAGCAGGCCAAATGGAGCTGGCCACCGCCATCTCAAAACGTTGATAAAGAGCCCCATTGGCTTCGACTACGCATGTGGCCGCGTCGAAGTGACTAGCGCACCCCGCGTCGTGGCGACAGCCTGCTGTCGGTGGCACACGTGCTAGGACGGATAATTCGCCGTCCTATAATACCAGTAACTCTGCAAAACGTTCAGCGGCCGAAGATGCGAGGACCCACACTACAAGCGACGCTGCGGGTCAGACATCTGGCACCGCCGTATCTCGTAAAGAGATAGCAAAATCGGCACGACTAGAAATCATCCCAGACTATTTTCAAAGACGACACGGAGCGATGACTAACCGAGGTTAATACGTCGCCCTTTTTTGAACAGAATCCGCCCTGAAAAAAAATCGCATATAAAGCTTCAATCTCCTGGCTACAGTTTTCGACCGGGTTAGCTCATACTAACCTGCAAGCGAAGGGAGACGGCGGATTGGCTAATGAAAGCGGTGTCAACGCTAAAACTTTGGAAGAGTCGTTAAAGCTCTATCTAAGGACGAGATCCCCTTCCCATGTACTTGTTGAATACTTCACAAAATCAGGCAGTATAGAGCCGACACACAAACTAAATTTTCTGACGGGACAGAACAGAGGCTTGAATGTCAAGCACTGGAAAGTACTTCAGAAAGAAATCAGGAAAAATATGATGTTTACAACTCAGCAGTAGAGCTGAGATCACCAGTTATGGTCTTAGAACGGTGTCGCTGAGGGCCACTGGTAACTCTGCAGAAACCCGTAAAGCGGTGTATCTCCACACAGGAAGTCGTAGCCAACGACCACAGCAACGGAGTATACACTTTAAACAGAGGCTACACAGACAACATGGAAGAAACCGGCCGTCTCTTTGTAAAGACCCATTTCGCTTCACTGTTTGGAATGCAAGCCTGATAGAGCAAAGGTATTCATGGGAAACCTCCATGACACCGTAGCTTTGCTAACAATATCCTCAATGCTGACAGAACCGTCAACCGTCGGACCGTCCAAAGCACCTATATCAGATGAAATTAAGCCCTGTCTACTCTAATGGGACACAAAAAGTCTTCTTCTACAATTAGTAAAGCTTTAGAAAAACAGCCCTTCGGACAGACTATACGCCACACTACCGGAACAAACCGGAAGTCGTCTTCATACCAAAATGAGCGGCGCCTGCCAAAGTCATTCAGACCTATTACCCTTAGCACTTTGCTTCCCAAAACCATGGAGAAAAGCTAAGACAATATAAAAAGTAAGTCTACTTAAAAACAACCACGCTAATTCATGAGAGCCCACATAAGTAACCCTTAACTTACTTGTTAATACTGGACCGCAGTGCTTCAAGTCCGATACTGCCTTGCCGATCCAGATTGACCATGCCAAAGAAATGTGGACAGGACGGCCAATTTGTAGACTTAGTAGCAACAGCGCAAAAATGGTACTCTGATAGTTCGAAGCTGGGAAATGGCGAAAAGAGAGTGGGCATGCGCGGATTCCAAGTAGCTATTCCGCTTAAGAAGGCAATGCAGGAAAGAACTAGCTTGCATTCATTCCATGGTTTAAAGGCCCTATGAGCTTGCCTTGAAGAGTCTTCAAGCCCTGTACGAGCTACGGGCGCGCATTGATGTGGACCTAAGGTGTGTACCTCCACATTGGGGCATCGAAAGGACTGACTATTTAGCCTATAAGAGAGCACAAAGGACTAAGTTAGGTCCGATATTTTTTGTAACGTACGAACAATCATATCAAGAGCTTGACATGGCAACGGCCGCAGAAAAAATCAGAACGCCATTGAAAGTAGAATATAAGGCGAGTAAAAAGATTTATAAAATCTTCCGCACACAAGTTAATAGACCTATGGAGGAGTGGCATACATCCAGTAACTTGCTTCCAGACGGATGATAATTCTCTCATGTTTCATCTGGACAATATAAGCACCGCGAATACTGATTTCTGCAGATTTTGTGAGGGGGCATTGGAAAAGGCCTATCATATCGTGTGCGAAAGCGCAGAACTTGCAGAATCAGAATTGGCGAAGATTTTATAACGCCAGACATCGCAGCTTGAGGGCTAGAGGCATGAGTGAGTACAATAGATCTTTTAGATTACGATACAGACTGCCCGAAATATTACAATTGCACAATTCATACAAATTAATCGATTTGCAAAAAAAGGAAGAGATATTCAAGGCTTCCTGTTCAAAAATTATGAGCCGCGAAATATTTGGAACAATTAATTACTAAGTATATGCTAATCGGAAGGGGTTTTAAAATAATTTTGAAAGGGTTACTTACCAAGCACTCATCTAAAAAGATTGTCTGCTTTTTATCAATTACGCCTTTGTTAAACACTGATGTATGATTCCATAAGGGATCTGGTGATAACGCAATTTTTTCCAGATTACTTTTAACGTCATGCATTTGTATGGACTTTATGGGACCGTCCATCTTACTATACACCTCAAGATGCCCGGAACCAGGTCGCAGCTTCTGAATTTCAATACTTTGTTCAAAGGGTATGTTATCTGCATTCAGTGTTCTTGAGCCATTGTCGCATCTACCAAGGACAGCTTCAGCGCCAGGCTTTAATCCATAAATTCCATTTAATGACTAAAAATCAAATAAATCAATCTGAAAATGTTGTGTCCATATGAATCTTATTCAGGGATGTAAAGGATTCTTCGATATATGTATATATATATATATATATATATAACCTTTGGTTGTCGAATAAGTCATATATATATATATGTTACTCCTGACTTTTTCAAGATAATAGTAAAATGCAAAAAATAGATACCTAAACTGCTTGTCTTAATTTCGACTCTTTTATGATTAATACAGACAGATTATATACCGTGTCACAAAAACAGTCAGAATATAATTTAATGACGAGGCGCACTAGTCGCTATCTGGCGGAGAACCTTTTAAAAGATACACGGTAAAACATAGTACAGAAAGTTTGAAGGAATAAATTTCGATTCAAAATTTATACAGAAACACATATGACGCGACAGAAGTCAAAAATAAAAATTATTTTCTGATTTATAATTTTGCTCAATACGTCTTTGCGAAAAAAAGATGATACCTCGCCTACCAACATTGCATCAATTTTCAACGTTTTTTTGCATAATTGATAACTATTGAGAAGTTTAAATAATCAGACACATGACTATAGTACTTAAGAAATAATGATTTTAAAAAATGATGCTGTTTTCTCTTCAAGAGTTTTATATTTACCTGAATGCACATGTTTGCATGGCACATTAATCTTCCGTCTTCGAAACGCCAAGTCTGAGTACTTGTTCTTTGATTATTTTGTGCTCGAACAACTAATCTTGTAAGCTCTGTGGGATTGGGCGGCTTTTCTAAATCCAAAACTAAACGGGCAGAAAAGCTTTCACTAGTTTTCGAATATTCTGTGGGCGGCGAGGAACCCTCATGCTCCAATTGCCCATATGAATTCATGAGCCATAGTTGAGAACGATCACCAGCACATTTTCTTGTTATTATGACACGCTTGTCCTTCACGCCAAGCACTAATTGTAGCGACTCTAAGGTCTTATCGTCCCCGTCACCGTTAGGCACAACGCAACGAAAAGTCTCTTTAAAGGCTATGTATATAAAATTAGCATAAGTTATACTCTTGGCGACATTTTTGTTTAAGGGATAATCAACACAGTTTCCACCGGGCGCTTCTATATGCAATATATGCGAACCCAATGGATTATCCAAGACGTAGGCGAGCGATGATTGCGGTTTAATAGATGTTCTCCAATGTGGTTCACAATATTTTTGATAGAAATATATTGGAACTTCTGAATAATTATCGATTCTTAATGGTGGCGGTAAAGTATGAGCATCGGTAAAATGTAAAAGATAGGTCCCACCATGCAAAATGACTTCTAAGCGTAAAAATATCATCTCACCGATATCGTTTCGAATATTTATATAAAGACTCTTCGTTTCATTCACTGGTAATCCATGCGACCAATGATAATACTCATTATCGGCAACTCGTACACAAAGTAGTAATTCTTGTTCGCAATCTGGCCAATGAAATGGAAAACTGCTTCCAGGTAGAGCAGTAATTATTCGTTCTAAAGGAGCTTTCCTCTGAAAATGCATTCGAGATTTAAAAAAACCCATTAACATAATTGAAAATTTGATTAATGATAATATTGAAGATACCAACGAAATTTTAGTTAATGGCAAATTTTGTTTTTATACCCATCACCGAACCATGCGATGTGCATGCATCTTCTCAGAACGTTCGCAACACCCAGAAGGAAGCATCAGAAACCCCACAATGTATATATGCAGAATCAGCATTCAATTTTAATCGATTTAAGCATGTCCGTCCGCCCATCTGTCCGTCAGGATTATGTCGTCTGTTGTAAACATTCGCCTGAAGGCAAAAATTAATCTATCAACTTCAAATTTGGTAAAAACATGGCAAGTTCTTGCACACAGATTGATATTGAAAATGAGCTGAATCGGTCGAAGGACACGCCCACAACACCACACAAAATGAGAACAGATCTGTTTTTCGAAAGGAATAAAAAATGAATTTCTCGCTCATTACTCATAAACTATATCAGATAAACGTACAAAAATTTGAAAGCATATCCCATGCAGGATGCCGTAGCACTTATACAAAATGAAGAAAGTTTATCACGCCTATCCAATATTATACTGTATCAAAATTTAATATTATACTGTATCTTTTTCAATAAGGCGCAGAAACAATTGCCAAAATCCCCACAAAGTAAATAAATTCTTGGCCAGTTTTAAATTTGGAATGAATCTAAACATATTCGTTCGCGCAACTGTGTAGTATTTGTGATAAACATTTTCTCGTTAGTGAAAATAAACATATCGCCTACAAATTTTCAAAAGAATTTGAAAATTACTTTTACGCCTACAACGCCTACACGCCTATGCGACAAAACGTAAAAAAAAAACAGGTGCGCCCACTCCATATTATAGAGCATGAAAATTGAGTTCTCTCACTTTTTTTGTCATTTTTAAGATAACGGTGATAGTTATAAACGATTGAGTTACGACCGAATACAATTTCTTTAGTTGTTTTGTTTCTTTTTTCTTTAATAAGCATACACATTGTGAAACACTTACATTTTCCCTGACATCGAACTTTTGAGCAAATTCCAATTTATACGAACTTCTATTGTGCATTTGAAAGCGAGGAGATAATGTAACAAATGTTGAGCAACAGTATAATCCCTTTCCTCTTTGAACATTGACTCCGATGACGTAGCTTATTTTTGATTTTTCTGCCTTTAAATCGCGAAATGTAATATCCTTATGAATACCAAAACTTTTGCACCACTGAAAACACAGAGAAGGAATTATTTAAGAGAAAAGCAAACGCTTTGAGTGGACGCTTTCTCCAAAAATATATGATTAATTGTCAATCCATTTTCATCACCATGGGAATGAAATCATGTAAAATATTTTCAACTAAACTAATTTGTAACAATTTCCTTTCATAGAATGCCAACTTACCGGATTATTGTTTCCATAACTTTTCCCTAAGCGAATTTCAAGTAACGGTGCGCCTTCTTGATCAGAGAATGAAAACATTAAAGGCGACACTTCACGAGCATGCTCATGTTCTTCAAATTGTCCAGACGCTGGCTGATTGGTTCCTTCCTGTCTGAATAATAGTGGCAAACCGGTTTTGTTTATGATCCATATAGGTGCACTAATGTATATTTCCATACCCTTGCCTGGCAGGGCTTGTATTGAAACACTTAAAAATAACTCTCTATTAAGGACATCTATTAATTTCAGTTTGGGCTCAACAGTGCCGCTATGACCCATCGGTATTTTCAACTGTCCTGAGAGTTTATAATTATCCAAAGTAATGGTCAAACAAAATGCTTCATTTATATCTACTGTGTATATTTCAATTTCTTCGGACGCATTGATTCTGCCATGAGTATGTCCGGTGATTTTAAACAGCAAATCACAGCAAAGTAAGTTTTTTAATTTGAGAGGCGGTATAATAACTATGGTGTGACCAGGCACGGAGCTACTTTCCCGAATTGGAAATTTGTCTTTTCTGATTTCTGTCAATATATGAAAAGTCGTTTTACTTAAAGAATAACATGAGTGAACATCTTGAATGACGTCCTGGGTGCATTCAGCCCATGAAATGGCTTTTGTACAAAAGCCAACACTTTCATTGGAAGTGCTACGGAGCAAAACATCATTCTTTTGATAGCAATTGTCGTCGCGATTAAGAGACTCATGCATTTCGTCGATTGATGAGACATTCTGGTCAGGCTTTAAATATATTAATGAGTCCAGGGATCGCAACGGTATACTTAATTTTTCAAAAGCTTCCATGCTCAAGATTGAGGATTCTTTTTCTGTTTGACCTTGCATACGTAAAAAGAATCTTTTGCTAGTGTTGTTTATAATGCTGAGCGCCGATCGAACAGTTATAAGTTTTTGCGCTGATCCAAACAAAGATATATGAAACACAATACGCGTTTTCTTATTGTACTGCGTGTCGAGAGTCGCGTAACGAAAAAATACACCAACTTTATCGATCGAAATCGGACCAATCAAAGTCCAACCATGTATTTGGACAAGTATTTGATGCATATTCAATTTGTGCGAGTCCAGATGTCTGAGTTTACTTTGCGGCCCAAAGTCAAATGGTATCACCTCATTGTGCTGTACCGATATCCAATTACACATTAAATCGTTTTGTGTAACCTCGGTAAGCGTTATACCTCCAGCTTCGGAATAAAAAATTTTAAATAACACCGGCTCCCCGGTTAAGTTTTTCAAAGCGAACGGCACGAACGGATGCCGCCGTTTAAAGTGCGCTGACGAATTTGTAGCTCTGCCAAAATAGTCTTTCATCCAATTTTTCTGCACAATATCGCAAAGCTCAATAAGGGTCGATGTTATATTTAATTTTAATATTTGCTTGCTGGTTACTTGCATATTCAGTCTTTTTAAAGGGATAGTGTTCGAATTTGAGTAATGCCAAGTACTGGTGCATTCCCATGGCTCGATAATTGGTTCCCAACCGCTAAGACGACGATTATAATAATCACTGGCAATTACACTCTCGAGTTCACCATCAAAAAATTTCGTTAAATTGGAATCGTCTACAATATGCATTTTCTGAGTGATCATTAAACGTGACAATGAGAACTCTAGCAATGGCACATCCGCATCCAAACAATCGTCGATTATACAAACAGATATGCAATTCGCATTCAATGTCGCGCTATTTATTTTGTGAGCCTTATTTACTGATTTATTTTGTTTCTGCTGCGACAGCCACAGAGCTGCCTCATTTAAATTATAGTTGCACATTTCCATTGCTGCCCAGCATTCACTCTGCTTAAATCCCATTGCGACAAGGGGCGCAATTTTCTCAAAGTCATTGCAATTGGCTTGTAGTATGCTATGAGCTACAGTTTGTTTCGGAATAGATCGCATCATTCTAGTAAACAGCATAACGTCATTGTACGATACCCTAATGAATAATTGATTTTGTATAGAAATTTGGAAACAATTATTTCGCAGCTCCATATTCAATGTGAATGGATCGATGATGGAAAGAGAGCTTTCATTTTCGCAACCAAGTATACACGAGAAGACTTCTAAATGATTAATATCAATTGAAATCGGCACAATATTATTGTTGGGCTTGTACGATAATACCGTTGTGCTTTTCAACGTTATTGCGTTCGTATCAATTACTTCAATATTCTCTACAAACACAATTTCCGAATTTGTTATATTCAATACAAATTCGTACTTGGTATTTTCCTCAGATTGTGCTTTAGAAAACATGTGCTGCTTTATGGATAATCGATTCTTCCAAACTGGTTCGGTTACCGAACTCATATACGGTTCCTCTTTCAGGAAATTTTTTAATTTTTCCAAATAATCTAAAATCGCCATAATTCTCATATTATTTAACATAATTGTATATTTTGAGGTTCCGTTACGTTTTCGACTGTGCACTTCAACTTGGACAGTGTCTTTCATCGCTCCTTCAACCGATGGTGTTAAAATATTTTTGAAAACGTTCTTTGAAGTGTTTGTCGCACAATCGCGCACATCGGTAATTAATATTTCGCTCGATATCAAATCGATATCTTGTGAACTATCGCTAAATGAATCAATATAAAGTGTCGATTTAATAAATTTAATACAAGCTAGCGGAGCATTGCCATTTCTATTGTTTGTATCTGTTGGCTCCGCTAAAAATATGATAACATTTTCCAATAAAAAGCTAATAGACATAGTATTCCATATTGATGTTGGATTTGGTGGAGCATTAACCTTTGTCAACGAATTAAGTCGTTCGATAGATTCACTTAGATTTACATGATAATTATAATACACATCATCAATTGTCTCACCCAGATTATAGTTCAGAAAACCTCTGATAAGTTTATATTGTTTTAATTCAAGCAAACCATTTAGCTCCGATAATGTACCTTTGACGCTAATATCCGGAATATTGTGCGTGATGTCACATTCCGTGTTGCGAAAAACTTGAAGTTTCAAATGGCACTTCTCCTTAAATATTGTGTTCCCGAGATTTATTACACCGCAATTACCTAAATGAATCGCGCTATCCGATCCAGAGACCGGTAATTGATACTTCCGATTACAAGATTGCCATTCGCCAGTTAATAAGTTTATGTTAACTAAATCAATATTCATCAGATCAACGATTTCATTACATTGATCGCCATCATTCAACTTTTCCACCAGAGGAGGCAAATCCTTGGCGAAATAAAAACTATTAATCAGTGTAAACTTTCCTAGATCCACTATTAATAGATGACTGCTATGATAGGAAACCGGAAGTAACATAATCGGTGATTCCACATGAATTTCTAAACCCATTCGCAATGTATTTGTAATTTTATCATTCGCATCGTGACTTTTTATTCGCCTCAAGACTGGCTGAAATAGATCAAGTTAATCTTATTGCATATAAAAATAAAAAAAAGTTAAGAATATTTTGAATAAAACAAGTAAAAATATTATAATCGGCCACAGTTTATCGTTAAATGCCCTAAACCACTTTACCTAATAGAGGTATTCACATAAGAACATTTCAAAATAAGGCGTTGTATGGCAAGTTGTCGAAACAATAATCCCATCCGAACTATTTTCAAAAGCGTTCATCGATCTACCGCATTTCATCAATATATCTTAAATATTGCGACCGGCAGGTTTAAACACAAGAATAAGGGCAGATAAACAAGTAATCATCTTAGATCGGTTCAGAAATTGATTCTGCATCGGTTGATATAATAAAAGATGAGTTAATCGTAGCTCATTCTTGGTATATCGACATATACTTAATATAACCTTGTATCACAATGTAGGGTATAATAATTCAATCCAGATTTTATAAGAACTCCGAAATGTCAAGAAAATTTTATATAGAGAAAGTAAAACACATATTATAAATGGAAAATTATATTGAAACTCATATTATTAAAGTGTTTCTCCTCTTCTTGAAGATTTCTTGAAAATTATTTCAAAAGAAAAGTTTCCGTATATAGCAATTAATTTTTAGTATATCGAGAACAGGATACTACAGCCATATAAAGTCACTTTTAAGAATACAATAAATATGATCCGCCATAAGGTATGCTTCGATTAACGATGAATAAAAAGTAATATTTTCTCAAAGCGTTAAAACTGCAAATTTTCTGGCAAGGATTTATTGGGTGTATTTATTTTGAGGTTGAATAAAACAAAACAAAAAAAACCAAACTTATTTACCGATTGTAGCTGCAACAGTTCTTTAACGAACAAAATGAATTCCATAATGAATCTTTTAGTGTGCACATATTTTACAGATGACATGTGAATCAATAGCTGCGCATTCTTTTCCAATGATCGCACTTTTTTCGCATTAGCTTGCATATCACTCGTTCTGTAAGAAAACCGGGAAGAGAAAAAAAGATTTATTATAAAAGAAAATGGTTTCTTTACACGGCCTCCACGTCAGCAGGAGGCATTCCTTTCAACAGCAAGAAACGGGGATGAATACAACGCAGTTTTATTTATTTTTTCTTTTGTTAGCTCACAAAACATACTTTTGCATAGAGCAACCAATGCCTACATTTCGCAATTGAATTTCATTGATATAGTAACACATATCTTGGAACTCATACCTGCACATAATATACAAATAATGATTAAACAAGCTGGAATGAGTTCCTCTTCGAGGTTATTTTTATTGCAAATATCAATATATGTCAGAACATCTGAGCAGAATTTATAAGCCAAAGATGTAATTCCGTTCACGAGACAGAAAGAATAATAGACAACCTACAAGTGAAGAACGAAGAAGGGCTTCTAGCCTTTTAATATTGGGAGGCAAATTACTAAACAAGTGACGAGGATATCGATGCTGATATTTCTGTAGAAAAAAATAACGGTAACGTTAACGATATTTTTTAGGATATATATGCAGATATCTTGAAAAAGTAATATGCTGTTAAAAATACTTAATTGTTATAGCACAGAAAGACTTGATTGTTAGCAGTCTGCTAGAAAATTTCATATTACAAACATTACCCGACAATACTCGAAAAAGTAAATTTTTAAAATATATCAATACGAGCCGAGCCGTACGTAGCAGAATAATCAAAAATAAGCTTTTGATGAAATTATGGACGTAACGAAAGATCCGTCTATCACAGCCGATGACTGTAGCCAATGTAAACACCGCTTGCTGCACTGTAGGCCGGAAAGATTGTGGTGTAAAAATTCGAATCGATCTTGTATCAAAGGCATTTTGGCATCGGCTTTTAAAAGTATTTAATTTAATTGTTTTACTTGCAAAATTATGATCTGTAGCGACACGACTAGGGAGATCAAGCAAAGAACATAGAATGCTTTTGGTTTTGCAATATACGCAGCGCCGTCATTTCATTTCTAAAAAATTTGAATGAAATTTCTTGTTACCCTAAAATTGCAAAAGTACATACCTATGTTAAATGTCGAAAGACAAATAACCTTTTTACTATGCTATAGTAACTATAAACTAAATCTAAAGGATTGACCTTGCAATAAATCATAATTCAAATCTAGGCATTTTTACTTTTTCGGATGGGTCGTTCAATATGAATGGGACAAAAGGACTTTTACTTACTTATAAGAGAAACTTAATGCTTCTGATCCTGCTGTTGAAAATTTCTCTGGATATAAATGTCCGTAAGGTGTTAAATCATATATCGAAATAGATCCCAAACGACCATCCACTGATTGAGCGCCATTATCATTTTTAATCTTAAGAAACGCATTCGATACATTAGCCTTAGCTAACTCTCTTTCGCTTCGTACTAATATTAAATTTAAACAGTTAACTGTGACCAGCAACTCGCGTGCCGACATTCCTGTGTCTAGAAATCCAAAAAAAAAAAAAAAAAAAAAAAAAAAAAAAAAAAATGAAAGAAAAAGAAAGAAAAAAACAAATGAAAACATTATAGTCGGGCAGATAAGGGTATATTCATGTGAGTTCGTATAACGGTGAGAGGGACTTCAACATGTGAGCTAATGTGGTCAAATTTAGCAAAATTAATTTCCTTATCAAAATAGTACGAAAAAGTGGACGTCAGACAGGCGGACGGACAAGCTTAAATCAAAGACAAATGAAACACATAATGTTTATTAAATTAAGCGCACATGCGGTTGCAATTCAGCTCAAATCAGGTCAAATATCAAAATGCCTTGGAATTTTTTGGCAAAAGTTTAACGCGTCCTAATTGCATGCAAATACGACTAACTAACTTAACATTTTAATTGTTTAATTGCTTTCAACAAATATATTGCAGTACTTACTCTTACTCTTTTGCTGCTTCGGATAACCGTCGCTTTTCGTTTCATTAGTTATTAATCCAAAGAAATCGAAAATCATGAACCATTTCTCGATTGATATAATTAAATTTAAACAACTGAAATCAATAGAACTGCTAATCCAATCAGCGGTCTCAGGCTGTGTTGCTTTTATTACTAATGCTTTATATATTACCAGATTATCTGTTGTCTTCTTTGATTTTATTTGGAATTCATCAATTTCTTTCAATGCCTTCACAATTTCGTCTCGGGATTTCAGATATTTGTTTGATTTTTTATTGAGATTTGATGGCATTGATGCATTTAAATCAACCCGTACATTTTCATGTCTCGCTATATTTGGACATGAGAACGACAACTTGTTGTTGATAAAGTGTTTAGCTTCAGATCCAATTTCATTTGAAGAGTCCACCATATTTCTGAATTTGGAGTCTGATGAACATTTTAAATCCTCCATTAGTATCGAACGAAGGAACACATTTAATTCCCTTTGAGTGCTTGTATCATTATTCTCAAAACTGAACTCTTGAAAAGTTATAAGAATAAGTGGAACATTGTGTTCATTTTTCAAATCTAACTTTAATATTGGAACTGAAAATTGTACGCTCATTTTCTGCAAGACTGACGTCTTGTTCGAACTATCTCTTTTAGGTTCTTCGTCACTTGACTTTGCCTCCTTATTATTGTAATTTATATTCTCTTTATGTAATACCACTTTTGTACCATAACTGAGTGCATCGCAAAGTTGTTCATATTGCGATCGTGATAATGATATATGAAGATTTTGCGTAACACTGCCTTCAATCTGGAAAAAAGAACAAAATTATTATACATTTATTACATGTGCCTGTATGTGGAACTGTAAAGAATTTTCAATGATCAGCTCAATTCCGCAGCATGATTGCAAGCAATTTAGTAAGTAACACATTTTCATTTTTGTTTACAAATTTCCGATGCTATTGATTATATAATTTAAAAATTCCGATTGCTCAGGAACGAACGTACGTACATTATGGTACCTGCCGAGCCTATTGTTCATTTTTATCACCAACATCAAGCGAGACATTGAAAGAGCAAGAATGAAAGCTAAGGGGAAACACTTAACGGCTTCTTCTTAAGAACAATCAATACAAAATTTAATTTCCAAATATTACCAAACATCTAATGCCACACAATGATAATGGCATCACGCAAATATGCGAAAATGGCACATTTTGCTTTATCAGCTGCTGTCTTTCATTTTCTGCAAGTCCTGTAAATCCTATCCATTTTTTAATATGAAAGAAATGCTTTACTGGTATTGTTTATTGTGTTTGATCGAATCTGTTTCGAAAACCAATTACCGGTACATAGGTGCTTTTTCTCAAAATTAACAGAGAGAGAGATAGAGAGAGAGAGAGAGAGCAAAAAAGCGATGAAAAAGTGACCAAAGTTAATCCAATTAGCCTATTCCGGCCGATATCTGCTCGTCTATGCAAAAATCACTAAGCAACTCGATAATGATATTTACTAAGCTGGCGTTGTTGAATTGAATCTAACTGTCAGGATTTGCCAGTTAAGTACCCTATAAAAAATATCGATGGATTCTCAAATCATGACATTTTTGAAATAGTTTGCATCTCGTGACATATATTGATTTTTACATTCCCTATGCAATTGAAAAGAATTAAAAAAAATTATTTTTTTTTGTATATGATGTCCTTGCACTCTTAAATATGCATATGCGTATTGCAATCGAAAGATGGAATCATACGTAATACTTACCAAGAATTTATACTCATAAGTCCATTTTGTATCAACTTTAACTGTTTTTGATTCATATATACATTGAAAAATTAAGGCGGTATCGTACAAAATAGCGACGGCATCATTTTTACACGAATAATATTCGTTTGCCTTCGGTAAGATATTTATCTTTAGTTCCTTTCGTTTAGCCGTGTTTAATGAGAACAAATTAATATTTCGCACATCTATGAAATATGTATCCTTAGTCCACGAATCAATTTTAGTATTTCGGCATGCTACAGTTGGTGATTCTATATACTCGCGTTGATTACAAATAGTAATTTTACCCAAATTGGCTACTAAAACATCGGCACTTTCACAAGACTTCGGTAAAACTAATACTGGACTGCTTAAAACCACGTCGAGTCTTAAAATATAAATAGAAATACGTTGTGATCAAATCAAGAAATTAACTATCATTAATTAGATGCATGCATGATTATGCATTGATAATTTCTTTTCAATTTAACAATATCTTTTTACAGATATACATTGCATTCACAATTCAATTTATAGTGTAGCATATAAGATTACAAACTCTGAATAATCAGAGAATATATTTTATATATGTGTACATATTGTATCATATATATTTTAATATCTATGTATGTGTGTGAATAGTGCATATATTCAATGCTTGATTGTAAAATAAAGGGAAAATACATACAGCTACGATACGTTACAATACACGAATATCTTATGTTTGAAAACATGTTATCATAAAAGTTAAGAGCATCCCGAGTACATAGCGCGAACCGGACAAACGAAATAACACTATCAACTTACTTATGATTAGATACAAATATACTAACACTAATAAGCATGATAATTGAAAGAAGTTATCAAACACACCTACTATGCACTATTTTAATTCAGATTACCCCTAAACAAATAAGTTATCACATACAGAACAAAAAAAAAGAGTATAAGTATAAGTCAGAATAAATTATTGTTAGATAAAAGATCATAGTGCGTACAATCGGCTAAGTGCCCTTCGTTAGATTATTTTCGGTGTTTTTCTTTTTATCTTCGTAGGAAATCTCTCGGTGCATAGTTGTTATAGAAGGATTCCTCTTACATATGCTTCGTCCTTTGGTTTGTTATTACTTCGGTGACTTGTAGCTATCAAGGTTTAAGCTAAACACAGCTAAACACCATATAAAGTAGCCCGTCACCTCTATACATAGCTTTCGTAAGTATGTGTGAGCGGCGGATCTCATTTTAATCCAAAGTGTAAATTAATTCACATGGAACCAAAGCCGTAATTTACCACTCAATACGAACATTGTCATCGTATCATGCATTCACATATTATACTTACGAGACATCTCCTTTGACCTTCTTTAAATTATTGGAGCTTATATGCTGCACAAGACCCTTAGCCATATGTGTTGCTTTGTTGCGAAGGGATTTTAGAAAATTCCTTTTGAAAATAAAATCAGTTCCAATTTACGATCAATGTTAATGAATTGAAATGAATTTCGATTTGTTGTACATACTTAAAATATTGTTTAAATTCCTTTACGCAAAAATAAATCTCTTCGATGAATCTAGGACAGTGTGTATACCAAACAGATGCCATTCGAATTGTTACTTCAACTGAGGCATTATCACAGCGATTGATTTTAAAATGCAATGCGTTCGGACACTGACAATCAATTTCATGTGGACCCATACCGTATAGTTCAGTTGTAAGTGAATATAAAACGTCATTTTCACATGCGTTCGGATTATCTGTTAACGGATCCTTTCCAACGGAAAATATCCTTTGATGGTTTAAACCTTCTGGAGTTATATCAATTATTTGTATGCCACCCAATTCGCCTGTCACGTATGTCTGTTTTCCCAGTGTTGCATGGATTTTTGCTTCGCTCATCGTAAGCGTTCCAACTTTGCGACCAACACACATTGCTTCAGATTTTGTACTGCGTAATACTAATACATTAAGACGATGAAAGTCAAAGCTAATTTCCGTTCTTAATTGTTCATAAGATTCGGATTCAGGGACCTCAGCACCATTTAAGCTATTATATTTGTTTATGGGATTTTTTTGTAACAATTGTCGACTATCCAAAATGCGTTTTCCAAAGCCAAATAATTCCATGATCGTTTCTTGATTCGCTGCAAATAAATATTTAAGCGAAAAATGCATTTTACCTTCAATTCAAAAATTTATGGCTTTAAGAAACAAGAGAAACTCTTAAGTGCAATATAAAAATAAAAAAAAATAAAAAATTAAAAATTTTATCCTATAATAAGCTATTGGCTCTTAGTTGAACTTTTAGCTTAACACAAACAACGAACGGAAGAATGTCTCTTATTTATTTTTATTTAAATTTAGTTACTTACCGATAACATCCAAATTGTTAAACGTTATATTCACAATTTGCAGAGGCTCCCCATCGGGTGTAGATGGTATAAAGTTTACGTCGACAATTATTAGAGCATCGCCAATACCATGCTCCCTCCCTTTCACTAAGGTGCAATTTGATATTAAAGTGAATATTAATTAAATTATTTAATAGATGACAAGTAGTTATAAATTGAAATTTTAATGACATCGATTTATTTTAGGAGAAAAGAAAGAGCAAACTACGCTCTTTTTAGGACATACCTAGTAAAATACTATCATTTAATAGCAGTAATGTAATAAAATTTTGAAATTTTCAAATCGTTTTCCAACGTCGATTCGCAATCGGAAGCAAAAACTTTTCAGAGATATATAGATATTTTATATAACCCAAAAGTAACACTTACTAACACTTACACATTTCCTGCGTTGACTAAGACAGAATTTGTTGAAACTACATGTATTTATACCACTTGTCATATAATATAACCTTCGTCTCCTTCTAATACTACAACAATAGCCATTTCGAACAAAAATTCCACATTTAAAATACTAGTTGCTTTATCTCAATCTGTAAAAGGAGGTACACATGCTGGATATTTATCTATCTTTGCCTTTTTGAGAATTTGCAAAATCCCATTTCGCTTAATTCAAACTGATACGCTAAACAGATTTCTACATACATTATGGCATCTCCGTTACCCAATCTATATCAAAGTTTAATAGCGAGTATAATACTATGAGTGCATAGAATGTAAATAGAAATAATGCAAATATACAAACCTGACTGTAAACATGTAATAGCTCGATCAATAGCATTCACGTTTGTAGGATATTGATTTACATTAGGGTCTGGAGAGCCTGGTGAAATAGGAGAGCATGGTTCACTTTGCTTAATGCTTCCAGATATACTGTCTATTCTAGAATATAATCAAAAAAAAAAAAAAAAAAAACAAAAAAACAAAACAAAAACAGCATTTTTTATCTATCAATCGATTATATTAAACAAAACTCGGAAGTCGAGCTCAATAATAAATACTTAAGGAAAACCCGAAGACGATTTAATTGTGACAGAATTGTGCAGAAATTCTATAAGCAATTAAATTGATTTTTGATTTAAATTTGCAGCAAAAGTGTAATTAGTGCTTTTATGAGGATCGGGCAATGCAAACAGTACTCGAAAGGATCTTGAAAAAGTCGATGACAGTAAGTTTTCGCCAATAGATTAATAAGCTTCTAATATAAGATGGAATTCTGCAGCTGCGAGTTAAGTGAAGAAATTATCACTTGAAACACACATAACATAACACACATGTGTAACTGCATGCATTCGGTATAAGGACAGACATTCTTTATTTTCCTATTTAAAGAATTAAAACATAAGTCGTTTTTGCTTAATAAAGTAAAGTAGATCATCATCAAAGTTTTTTTTGAATTACAAAATAAATTATAACCGACTTTTTATATTACAATATGAATGAATCATATCTTAACTTAAGCTTTTACATATAATTGACATTCAATCGTCAATCGGATTGTCAATTGTCTTTAGCACCAGTTATATGCGACATAAGTCCGATAAAGTATGTACATCAATTATATACTTGCTCAACCTCTTAGAAGAAACAAATACTTGAATCGGTAACACTCACACAATATATGTAATAAAACTTGCCACTTAGCGAATATAAAATTCACGCTTAGATTTCTAACTTATAGTTGTGCTATCGAACTTACTCAACATGGCGATGACTGGCGACCAAGAGCTCAAAGTCGGAACCAAATGACTGAATAGCGTCGACAAGTAAAAGACCGTGCACGGACATATTAAAATTCAGCTCCTCTGCCTTTCGGGATATAGACATTTTAACACCTATCACTTGAAGTTCAGCTATACTTTTTAAATGAGATTGCATTTCTAAAATCATTTGCCCAATGACAAATTGAAAAATTGTTGTATTGATTTCCGGTTCTTGGATGTCTTCGGGATCAGGAGTAACATCTTTCCACTGCGTTCGCTCATCAATTGCATTTTTAGACAATTGAAAAACATCAAAATTAATTGGACAGATAATTTTTAAACATTCGGTTATTTTCTGCTCGTTGACGTGGGCAACAATTTTTGGAAGATTTCCGAACAACGTTAAAGACGGATATTCCGGATCTGACGTCACAATTTTTCTCCTTTCCAACTGAAGCGATATATTAAATTTGTCCAACAAATGCACATTAGACGACGTCTTCGAGCAGGCAAAACCACATTCACGATTTTTGCAAACAATCACTTGTAAGTCCGTGAGATTTATTAAATATTTATCATAAATGTCATTATACAAAGCACTTTCCAAGTTAGTATCATTGTTAATGACGAATTTCGAAAAGACCGATGAATCGTTGACGCAAGTTGGTGAACCCGAACGACTTATTTGAGATCCCGGTGGGGTCGAACATGGTGTCATAAACATTTCTTCCTCGCTCTCATTACCGGCTTTCTCAATTGTCTCGTCACGTTTCCTGGGTCTATCGTTTTTAATGAGTTGGAAGCGACCGAAATCCACTAATACCACTGATGTGTTTTTCTCTCTAAAGTTTTCGACAAATATTATGCGGGGAGCAAATATATCTATTTCAAAAGACCACTTCTTTTGATAGTCCTAAGAATAAAAAACATATTATTTTTACTTCACAGATAGTCAAGAAGTTTTTTCTTTCTCTCTTTTACCTTTTGGGTCATAAACATGTTTTTAAAATTTTTAAAAAATTTTAATCGAGAAGAATTTTCAGAATCATATATCCGTTGCTTTACTCTTCTGTCGTTGAATGGCTTGGCAAAAAATGATATTAACCACTTCCAGGTGATCTCGTTATAAACAACATCTAAACTTTTCGATTTAATAACTAAACGATAGGCAGACACGTAGTCGGAAGGGCTCCTCTCATATTGCATTTGAAACCACGGTTCATTTTCCGTTTGCATACTCAGCTTCTTTGTGAACACTTGTTTGAGGTCGTTGTGCACGGATTTCGTGGGAATAATATTGCTTTGCGTCTGTGGTCTTATCAAATAAGGAAATTCGGTTGGGAGTGTTAATTTATCATTCAAACTGACCGAGCCCAACGAAATTCCAATTCTATAGGAACTTAATCTAGGTTTTATTTCTATAAACGACATTAATGCTTTGAATTCCATATCTAGAACCGCGCCTTCATTGTCGCAATTATTTGCTGCTAGTAAAATCTGACCATCTGATAGAGTAAATGTAAAATAGCCAAAGACGGCATCTCGATTTGAAAATGCATCATTTTCAATTGTCTCTTTCAAGGCAATTAGAATATCATCTTCAATATTTTTGTAAGTTTCATCATTGGCAGTCGCTTGGTTACCGTTGTCGGAACCAGAGCTATACCAACCCCACCAGTTAGGGAACCAATGAAACAGAAGACCTCTGCCTTGATTCGCATTTCGATTTCGCAATAATATACCTTTGCAGGAAATGTGCTCGCAACAAACGTCTCTTAAAGCTTCCAATTCGTTTAGAGATTTCGCTTTTTCCATGTCTGCTTTAAATTGCTTGTCGTCCTTTGTCAATTTTTCATTCGGATTTAATAAGAGACGTTTGTATATTGAAATATAACGAAGATTTTCTTTAACCACTAGCCATTTTTCTGTACAGCTCCGAAAACTGAAACCATGGCATTCTAAAGCATACTTCCACCATATTTTCACGTTACCCTTGACCGGACATTTGGGTCGCAACATTTTAAAGGCACGCTCTCGCTTTAAATTCTGTAATCCCGTAATAGATTCAATCATCTCTGTATACTGCACCTGAAATCAATATTGATACAAGCATTATTTAATGTAAATGAAAATTTGAATAGAATATCAAAAGTAATAAAAGTAGAAAGAAAAAGTAACCTTATGTATTGATAGTATTGCTTTTCAATTTCGAATTCATTGAAATTCATGTAAGTGCGACAAAAATTTCTATAAGACAAAGTGTATAATTTTCAAATTTCATTTTTCATTTCTTACAAAAATTTTCTCAATTTTCTCCGAAACAGCAAATAGAATGACTTAAGCTCACTAGTTACGGAATATTTAAGTTTATGTAAAATGTGGTTTGTACGTTTTTGGTAGATCACAGTACTTACTGCACTTAACGAAATTTTTACTTGCTGAACAAAAACGTCACATGAAATGCGTGGACGACCTTTGGTACGTATTGGATGTTTACACAATTCGCGTTTAAATTTCGCTGCTGCATTAATAGGACTAACGAAGAATGAATGATCTTCTGGTTTGCACAAATCATTCATGTTCTCTAAAAGATTTTTTGAAAGCAATTTTGTGCACATATTGTTGTCATGTAGGCGATCCCAATACACAAGCAAATCTCGAAGCTCTAACAATTTGTAAGAAATAGTTTGATTATTAATGATTTTCGCGCCAGGTATCCAACTACCATCACAGCTTTGTGCGGTGAGTGATTTAATACGAATGCCAGCAGTAAAAGGATAACCGGGAATCGTCAACGAGTCTTCGTATCGCAGATGAACATCATTAATATTAAGTTCCAGATTTTCTAATATATTTGTGGCTAGTGTGGCCCCATAATTAAGCCAGGTCGAGTATGACGATGAATAATACGTTTCTATATGGCAGCCGTTCTCGACTCGCCAATTAGCGTCCTTTGCATCTAGAACGCTAACTTTATATTCATATTCTTCATTACACTCTTTTTCATCATCCCATTCATTCAAATCCTTCGCTCCAAAAACCCCATACACTCGCTCAATAGTAATACACCATGGAGATGAACGAAATTGCCGGACAGGTATTCGCAATTTAATTTTGCCTATACAACCGGACAAGGCCTGAACAGGAATTCCAAATGATTTTAAAGCGTCTTTTCTAATAGGAACATTTTCCAATTCGACTTCGCCTGTAAAATAATATTACATTAAATTAATACATTCTATTACAAAAACTTATTTAGAAAGGTGAGTTCCAACTGAATGAACAAATCCATCTACTAATGAAAGAAGATAAGCCGGCCTTTTTGTTATGCAGTATCGTAACCACTGCTATCTTTTTTTAGCCAAAGTATCCAAAATACAGTATCCTGTATACATATATATATATATATATACAGTATATATATATATATATATATATATATATCATCAAACGCTGGCATATTTAGGAATTTTTGCAACATAAAACAAGTATATTCTTCTTTCTTTTTTTTTTTTTTCAAAAACACATCTAATACATAAATACATCACTACGAAATTGCACTACAGTGAAGTTAATATGTAGACATGTACGTTTAACAACTGAAATTGGCACATTCTCCATGTATTTTCGTTACAAACCTGATACAAGAGCTATTGATAATTGAGCAGGATTAAAATCCTCTAAATATTTCCCGAGATAGGTATTTAGGACCCATGTTATGAGTTCATTTAACATAATTACGACTTGGATGTTTTAAAACTGTTCTCCGCTATTTATTATTTCCATTGAATTTCATAATTCATCTGATAATAGTATGTAACATATGTGTGTAATCATATGTATGAGTAAGTGTTTTTAAATCAATATCGGCGATGCCAGATGTTTATTTTTATTGTACTCATTTACTTCAGGTTTTTTTGAATAACTAATTATCGGAAATATTTTGAATAGATTAGATTAAATTTTGATAGAAGAATAAAAACAAAATGAATTTGAAAAATCAATCTTTGGAGTTTAATACATAGTTCTTGCTTAATAGACAAGAGCAACATATAATTTTTAGCACTATGCAATTCGCACAACAAATATTCATAGATATTATGTACATAAGAGGAGTCCTGAATTAAAAGAATTAGACAACAACTCAGGCATTAGAAATAGGTTTACCGAAGTAAACATTTTTAGAATTAAATGTTAAATATATGACCCAAATAATTATAAATCTCCATAGAATTATATATCATATAAATATTATTACACCCTAAAGCATTTATACATTAAATGTTCTTAGGCCTTCAACACAATGACGCATTATTCCGCTTTGAACCAGAAACCGTGCTACCATATTGTTTTAGAAGAAAAAATAAACAAATATATGCAAATGTAAACAAAAACATATGTTTTCACTAGGAAAAATGCATCAAAGAAAATAAATTTTGGACATATAAGCCACAAATCTATTGATTTAGTCTCTCTCCACTCAACAAACCAAAAAAAAAAAGAAAAAAAATCACTTTTATTGAGCAATTAAGAAAAAGTAGAAAAAAAGAGAGGAAAAAGTAGAAAGTACTAGGTAAGACCATGCTCTCAAATATAGGCATTTTCTCACACCAATTTAAATATATTTATACCAGAAATGGGTGGCAAACATATGGCTTCTGTTTGTACTTTTATTAATTATTCTAATATTTGAATATTACCAGTTAATATAATCCAGTTTAATAATACAACTTGACAAATATATTTAAAATTGAATATTAATCGCTGTTATTATCTTTTTTCGATTTCCTGGAAATTAGGAGAGAGTTGAAATATTATTATTCTTATCACTATTATTATTAGTCATTATTTTAATTAGTCTTGTTGATTTGCTGACTCACACAAAAAAAAGAAGAAAAAATTCTAATACTAAAATGTGAAAGCATTGAAATCTAAGGTTATTGGCTTCATTAAAAATTCTATCGCACTTGGGATTCAAACCCACAATCATTGAATTACTAGTCGAGATTCTTTGCCTTCGGTCACTCAGGCAGATGAGAGTTGATATAATGGAACATGTAATATATAGAATTAGGTAAATAGATTTTAAATTTGAAATAATTCGTTTTTATATCTTCTTCTACCTTTTTCTTCGCGTTTAATTTGTCTACATACATACAAGATCGTATGATCTGCCAATTCCCGTATGAACTCGTAAAAAGATACGAACATAAAGAATTTTCTCGCAATACAAGGCCTCCCTATAAGTGCACATGTACAAACAAATGTACGATGAATCTGCCATAGAATAATTTTATAGATAATGCTCGCTACCTTATGAGTAAGAAATAATACACAATTTGCTTAAATATACTTGCGTAAGGTAAATTTGTCGAATTTTGGTTTTGAAAATTTTAACAAAATTTTTTTAAAAACAAGATGATGACACAGCAGCCCTGCGAACAAAAAAAAACCCTTTTTATAGAACTTGCTTGATCTACAATAAAGAATTACAAAAAATTCTTAAGCTATTATCGTCCAATATTTGGTGGATAACGTAGATTTTTTTGAAGTCAATTTTGAGTCGATTTTCGAAAAACACTTTTTCTGTCTTTGCTGTTGAAAGCAAAAATTGAAAAATACAATTTCCAATATTGAATATAAACAAACGACGCGACACTATTTTACAAGTTTATTGAAATATGTACCATAATTCATATTATATAATATATGATGTAGCAGAGTTAATGGAAGTGTAATTAACATAGAGTTTTGTATATAAAGACTTTTCATAGTTGAATTGTGCGTCTACGTCTACGCTGTTTACATCATTGTTTTTTTCATTTTTTGCACATTCATTCTCATCACAATGCTAAGGTAGAGGAAAAAACATTAATGCTGCCCAAATTTGATTTATCTTAACAATGTCAATGTCAAAAAGTTCTTGATTTTGTGAATTAAAGAAAGAAAATGTATTTAATTAAAATACTTACTCCACAAAAATGTAACGCTCTACCCCACCACTACATTTAAAGACATATTCCTTCAATTTCAACGAGCGCCTTGTAAGTACAACTAATACAATATATCGCTTACATCGATTCTGGCCATGATAACTGCGCTTTATACCCGCTATTTGTTTTTTTTTTTTTTTTTTTTTGATTTTGGTCTATGAAAGTTTGGATCATATATCAATTAATTGCAACGAAATTTGTTACGATATTTCGATAAGGGAAGTCATGTAATTTCGCGAAACACTTTATCCCTCAATAGTAGTGATTTTTGTAGTCGTCAATGTTGAGTGGCAATAGACTGTCTGCAGAATGTTGGACATCGAAATTGTTAACTTCGTCATTTCGACAGCTTCGTATACGATGGCTATTAGGCTTCAAACTTATATTTGAGTCTACGACATGTCTTTTGGTCTTTACTTGGGTATACATCCGCCCGACTTGCCGAAGGTAAAGAATCTCGACTAGCAACTAAATGACCGTTCGTTCGAGTTTCAATTGCGGTAGAGTTTTTAAAAAACCCGGTATCCTTAGATGCTAGTGCTTTACGACTTTTAGTGTTAGAATTCATTGCATATAATAATAATAATAATAATATGTGGATATAAATATCCATCTCGACTGACAGGTCAATGGTCGTGGGTTCAAATCTCAAGTACGGCAAACTTTTCAATAAAGTTGATACTGCTCAGAAGCTGCTAATGCTTTAAGTCATTAATCTTCGAATTTACTTCGCTGGCTAAATTACTTATAATAATTATAATAAGTAAGAACATTACAGTTGGGCAAGGCCGACCATTCAATACTCTAAACCATATTGTCTAACACAATTCTTACTTTTATTATAAAATAGAGAAATTATATTTTGCTTTTATATAAAGGCATATTTTTCATGTGCGTATTTATAGGGAAGCGAGCCCAAAATGCAACCTAATGTAGTACAGGTTTAATCCTTACATAGGATAGCATCCAAAAATAGGCATTCAAGATCCAAATTCTGTAGAGTTCATTTTTTTTTGTATAAAATTGCAATAATATTATGAGTCAACCACTTGTTAGACTTTTCTGCCAAAAAATAGGCCGAAGTGGATTTTTGGTACAGTTTTGATACAGAGTTCATTTCTTATGTTAAATTTATGTTAAATGATTATATAATTTTCATCGTGCAGCATTGAAAATTATATCTTTTTGTCGTATGAACTTCAGTTTTGGTTATATTTGAAGGGGATCAAAAATTGGCCTAGTCTAAAGTTTTCATACCAATTTAGAATGCCGAAATACTACTACTTAGCCGAGAAACTTTAAAAATTACAATTTCTTTCCATCCAACAACTTTTCATAATAGGCCGTTATAAGGGGTGTGGTCCGAAAAGTGAACCGCGACTTATAGGCTGAACACAAATTTACATGGATAGACGCCAGACAGACAGACACGCTTAGAGCAATACAGATTTTCGGGTGGATCTATCTTAAGCCCTTCTGCGTGTTACATACGATCGCACTCAATTAATATACCCTGTACCACAAGTGGTGTACGGTATAATTATTTCTAAAGCAGCATGAAGGCCAATTCTCTGAATTCAAATCGATTATTCTTATTTCTTAAAAAGTGTTCAATTTAATACAATATACCCATTTTTTCTTTTTTTATAATGAAATATGAAAATGGGATTATCCACTCTAGAGGTAGCAGAGAATTCGGTAGAATCTTCTGGTAAGATTACTATTTCTATTATCAGAACAATAGAATTAATTTCTCTAACATTTATAGAAGCCTACAGTCTCAGAGTATCAAACCTGCTTTGAATGATTTTTCACTTGAATTTTGCTTTTTTTTTTTTTTGCTTTTATCCTAAAAAATTTTTATTAAGGCGACTTGAACACTGTTTTCTTATCTGAAATCCCTGTTATGCTCAGATAATTGTTGAAAATCAGTATGGATCCAAAAATTTTCTGCTACAGATAATTTTGTCGCTGCGGCAATGGTTTTTACAGCAGTTACGTCATTATCTTGGAATTTAATTGACCTTATTGCAATTTCTCTCATATCATCATCATGAGGAATGCTTTTAAGTTATTATATTGAATATTGTCGTCTCTCTCTCACGAAATCAAAGTAGTTTGTTATATAGGAATTTAGAATTTGTTTTAGCTTTTTTAATCATTTTTATTGGTATATCTTTGCTTTACTTTGATTCTTCTTCTTTACTAAGAATGGCATAAGATATTTATAACTATATTTAAAAATTGCAAACAACGTTTATGTGTATATACATAAAAAAATTGCAAAGAGTATTTATGTATGTAAGTTACAAACTTTGAAGACTGTCAAAAACTATATATATGTATATATATATGCACATAATTAAAAAATATAATGCTTTTAGCACGTACTACTTAATAATAATAATAATATTGTTGCGCAAATGTTATTAACGGAGTGTCCTGTTGTTGTATATTAATTTATATAATTTATATTTAAACATAAATAAATTAAATAGCTTTATTTATATAATAGCTTTATTATACATTTAAAATACTTTATTAATATATATAAAAATATATATAAAAGAAATTGTTATTCGTTTTAATGGTTTCCTGATTGTTTCCGATTCTTTTTTCCTTAATGTTTTTGAGACTGTAAAAGGAATTTACTAGTTGAAAAGGGCACGTAAAAGTTGTAGAGGGCGCTTAAAAGTTTGTGTCCTGAAGAATTTTTAAGAAATGCAATAACGGAAAATGGAACAAAACCGAAAAATACAACCGTGAAATAAAGATGGTTGTATTTGCTGAGATGAAATTAAACAAAACATGAAAATGAAACTCGATTTAAATACGGATTTTCAATAAAATGGAACATAGCAAAGGTAAGAAATAAAAATCTAAAGTTACTAGATATTATTATATTATCTTTATCTGAAAGTTTAAAAAAAAAGTTGCTTCTATGAAAGAAAAACCAACAGTCTTGCCGTATGTTACAAACATATAAATAATACACTGTATGATACTGCCGTATGATAAATTTAATGATGCAAGTACTGCGAGTAAGACAAAAGACATTTCTTGAATTCTGTAGCGCGCAACTACGTTAGCAGTAAAATACAAAGAAATAAAGGAAAAAGAAATTTCTATACCCGTAAAAATGTTTGCATGGTCGCATGTGAAGTTTATGTGTTTATATGGAATGATAAATAAATATAAAAATTGTAATTATGCAACTTTTATAAATGCAGTTATATTTCTAAGCTTATTTTTTAATCGGAAAGAAAAGGAGTGTTTTAAATGGATATTTACTGCGGATTACTGCGATGTATTGATTGAAGAAATTTTCTATCAAAATTCTCATTAACGGCAACGTTGGTAAAAATAGCTATTGTATTGTTGAACAAAATAAACTACTAATTATGGTATTTAAATTTTACAAATAATACATTTTGAGAATGGCAAGGAATAATAGTTTTCTTCCGCTACAGGAGACCAACTGGATTCAACTCAAGAATGCAGTTAAAGGTGAAAATTACGAGGAGCGGTATGCCGCACTTGTTACTATTAAGGATTCAATTATAGGGAGCAACAAACAGAAGTCTTTACTGATTTCTCATGAACTTGTTCCAGACATAATTCAAGTCTGCTGTGAGGATAACACCACTAATAAAATAGAGGCTTTGATTATTATAGGTAATCCTTGCCATGCTTATATATATATAAAAATATATATATATATATATATATATATATATGCGTGAATGCGTAAGTGCATACGCACAAGCATATATAAATATATATATATATATACATGTGCATATATATGAACATATATATGAATGCGTAGAGTATGTAAATCAAATCGGGAAGACAGAAGTCTTTCCAAAAAAAAAAAAAAAACGAAAGTGCTTTAACGTGGAATTCAGTTAAAAGTTGTTTTTGACGTAAATACTACGTTAGCCGACAAATCTCTGCCCCGTTTGCCTTTTGGTAAGCTTACATGAGTTGGACTTTTAGTGCAATATCTTAAATTTAAACTTTAAATTGCTTCAAAGGGCTATAGAAAATTTCGAGAGGAATGTAAAGATAAATTGGCGCTAAATCGATAATATTAATGAAAGTGAATTTACTATGTATTAATCAACAAGTGGAAAAATTATAAGTCATCATGATTTCGCGACTCATTTAAATTTCATAAAAAAGCCTTGGGGATGAAAACGTTTTAAAACCTTGACCATGAATTATTTTGCACAACTTAATACAGGGTTAATAAGAGTTACGATCAGGTCTGATTATTTTATATTTACCATAAGGAGTGGAATATATATATATATATATATATACATGTAAATATCATAAAATGATGTCTTCGAACTTCTGTATCTGTTGTATTGGTAGAATTTTCCGCTAAGGCAAACACGTGAGATTTAATAAAAATTAACAGGTGATGTTGTCAAATAATTCTGGTGATCTTATTAAATTGTCAAATAAGAGTACGCTTTAAAACAGATGAAGACCCCTCAAGATTTAGCAAGTACTTATACGTTTACAACAGCGTTAAATATGAAGCACACAATACAACGAACAACCTCTTACGGAATAAACGTAAGCCTACTTAATTTAAAAAAAAAAATCCTCCCATACTTATCCATTTATTATGTAATGTTCGCGGTTGGGTTGACAACTTATTTAATCCTGCATGTTGTCTTGTTTTTTCTAGGTTCACTAGCAAAAGGCACAAAAACTCATGTAAAAATACTGGTGGAAACATATAATATTATATCAATACTTAAGAAGGAATTAACCATCGAGAATAATAATATGGTCTGCGTTGAAATTTGTCTTAGTGCACTTTGTTCCATATCAGAGCATGATTACGTAACCGCTGAGCAGTTTTTCGGTGATGATGTCAGTATTTCACACTTTCTAGGTGAGTAAGAGCTAAATATGTCTGTAAAAACACGCTTTAATCCTAATCAATAATTTATAATTTTTTTCTGTTTTCTGTTTTTTTTTTGTTTTTTTTGTTTTTGCATTAGCTTTAACATCATTCATGGGCAACTCGCTGAAATCGCAAATTTATATAACAACCATATTGTGTTCTCTTTGCCAGTCCAAAAAAGATCAATTAAGTTTTTTAAATGCCGGTATAATACCAATCCTGACCCGCATCATTTCAATGGAGAACGAGCCTGTTCAAATACCAGCTTTAAGATGCTTGTGCTGCATGTGCTTTGCAAATAGATCCGTTTCAGACATCATTTGCGTCACAAGGTATTTTCCACATAAAATAATACCGCGCCGAGCGCACAATATATTTTACTTACTTCAGTTTTCAAGGCAAATCGCTTACAGACATTTTAAATTGTTTAATGTCTCGCTCCTTTTCTCCTAATATTCAACTGGGAGCAGCTCGGTGTATGACTTACATATATCGATCTGGTACTCTTCCTTCAACGGACCTTAGAATTTTGCACAGAACTTTACCTTGTTTAGTAAGGCTTTGTTCAGAAGATTATAGACAAGAAATAAGAGCTTCAGCAGCGGAAACATTGGCGATACTCATTGAGGTTTTAGTTTAAAATTGCTTAGCTTTTCTCTATTCATTGATAAAACATATCGAATTCTAGGTGGACGCTAAGCTTCAACAAATCGCTGCTATCTGCAATCATCTTCTGAAGTCTCTATTTCAATTAATAAAAATAAACGAACCGCACGTAAAGCAAGCAGCATTAAAATGTTTGGCAGCGTTGGGTGCTAACGATGAAACAATACGTAAAAAAATTATCGACATAAATAGTCTTGTGGATGGCATATTGCAAAGCTTAAATGACTGGGAGAGTCAGGTAATACGAGTAACATTTATTAAGACAATTAATGCAATTTAACATCAATTTACTATGCTTTTGCTAGGTTAGAATTGCTTCTATTCGATGTCTTCATTCGCTGTCACGTTCTGTTCAACAACTGCGAACGACTTTTCAGGTAATTTCTCTTATTATTGTGATACTATCGCCACAAACCAATAAGATCAGGCACTGCAGCTCTTAAAGTACGAACATAAACTGACTAAAATCTGTTGTTTCTATAATATTCTAATAATTGTAACATTCTATATAATAAGTATTCGTTATTTATTCTAAATGTCTTGTGTGAGAAAAGAAAATGGACAAAGTCATTTGGCTAGCGTGTCCTCACATTTTCCCAATAAATTTTTGCTCACAAGCACATATATCTCACACTGGTAATATAATTGATAATTAACCTTTGCGGGCACGAAATCCGCCCAAATGTGATTTTCAATCAATTTTCAGACATTGATAATTTCGCAAATTTCTGTAACATCTTGCTCTGGCTCTTCGTCTGTAGCGAACTCTTCACCCTATACTAAAGATTGGCTCTCCTGCGCTTATTATTACAGTAAGCAGCTTAACAGCTATATTCGGAACAATACGTGTTCAAAATGCATTCAATTGTTGATTTGAATTGAAATCTGCCAGCAGTTAGTAGATTTTAAGATCGGACCGTTATACGTGGAACACAAAGTTCTTCTTTCGAATGCTTTAGAAGACATGTGCGGTGAGTCTTTCAAACTTTTTCCCATATATAACGTACGCACAGCAAGAACTTCTGTATCGATAAGGTTGAAGAACATAGCGTGTGGGCCAGCAATTTGTTCCGCTCTTATAGGTGTATTGATATAGCATTTTTGCCCTTAGTTTTATTATAATACATAATGATTTCTGGTTTTTCTCTTGGCCAAGTCATAGCATTGTTTTGTTGCTGTATTCTTGACTATTGAATCTTAGGCTTATTTTTGCCAACATTGTATGACACCGAAGACCCATTTGATTATGCGAATATCACTACGACTTAATGAGAAATAATTGATTTTTCTTCCCAAAACCTTTGATGTTACGGTTCACTTTCAAGTATAACTTCACAGTCTACCCTATTTTGTATTTTCTTTTCTCTTCTGCCCTCTTTCGTTAATAATTTTGGAAATAATGGAGTATAAGTAGGACTTTTTGTACTCAAAATACGTGCAAAATAAGAAGAAACCATCCGGGTGGATTTCGGACCTTCACGTATATAAAAAGCTTTCGACCTGCAATAGTCAGGGAAATGATTCTTAATTGTAAATATTTTTTGAAAATGTCAGTTGAATAAATTGAACATGAAGGCTTTAGATAGAGAGCATTATGAATCATGTTTATTAAGAAATTTTAATTAAGGAAGGTTAATTGTTAATTGTTAGACAAAACGTTAAAAATTAATGAGAATGCAATTATATAACAATATACATAGGCATATACGATTTAAACAATGAATTGTTTCGAAAAATCGAATTTATTATTAATGATACGCATTGCCGCTGTTTTCAGGATCATTCAATTTGGGAACCACTAATATTTATAATGAATAACGAGGCCTCTACGGATTTTTTAATCGCAGTGACTGCAACAATTTGCAATTTATTACTGGAATTTTCTCCATCAAAAACACCACTCATAGGTTCGGGAATCATTGAGAAGCTTTGCCAGTTTACAGAACATGAGCATCCTTCCTTACGGCTAAATAGCATATGGGCTTTAATGAATCTTACATACCAGTCTGATGATAGCACGAAAACCAATGTTATAAATACGATAGGTATAAGAAGAATTTTGGATTGTCTCAATGATTCGAACCCTCTCATTGTACTAAAATCATTGGGTTTATTGAGAAATATTCTCAGCGAAGCTCATCAAATCGATCCGATTATGTCCATGCATGCTAAGGAGATAAATGATTCTTTATATGTGATATTAGATTCTGCTACATCGGCGGGGATAAAAGAGCAGGCTCTCTGCGTGATTGGTGGCGTTGCAGCTGAAAGCCATCAAAAAGATTACATAATAAACGATGAGCGGCTTCTAAAGCTTATTGGGGAACTTTTGGTAAGTAAGCGATAAAATGTTATCATAATTTTTGATTAACAATTTATAGATCAATTCTTATATCTGTTACCGGGGAACGGAAGGAAACTAATTTTGAAGATCAAAACGCGGTGTCTCACGCTAATAGTTTGACATATAACATTCTGAGTTGACTTTTCCATATAGTTAAATTGGCCGGAAAAGTATTAAATAGGTGTTATCTTAAGACTACGTCCGTTACCTATGACAGTTATTTAGTGTAAGCTGCATTACTTTTATGCTGAATGCATTAAATTTCCAAATAAGTCGATTATATCCCTTCTCACTAAATTGTTTACATATATTGATCAATTGCTCACATTATTTTTCATCCTTAATTTAATAGACCGAAAGCCTGTTCATTTTTTTTCGGGCTTTCTAAATATTCGTCCCGCATTTGTATGTTACTCTACGTACTTATTAAGTGTAATCTTATATATGTGTGAACGGTGTTGGCTAACAGTGGCTTGCTGTCAAGTATTAGCAGAAATCTTTGTTGTAACAAACAAAAATATCTTGAATTTATGAATAATTTGAAAAAAAAAATGTTTCAAAAGTCCCTAGAAACGAGTACATAGGCTTTTGCAACATATTGTGCTTTAAGGTCGATAGAAATGAATCTTTTCAATATTCCTTTGGATGCTCAAAAGAAATTTCTTGCTTACTCTGCCTGATGTAATTTGTTTTTTTTTTTTCAAGGTCAATGGCGATTCAATAATCTATAATTTAATTGTTCATATGTATTCGATGGATCTCTCTCTCTCTCTCTCTCTCTCTCTCTGCAGACTTGTCACTGTTAGTGACGAAAGATATATATTTGCCCGCATGTGTCATGGTGTCTTCACAAAGACTTTTCATATTAATAAGTTGTAGAAAACATTGATATTAGTCACACACAATAGACATGGAAATACATATTAGTATTAGACATTATGTATGTCATCAAATCATTTCGAATTCATAGCGAGTCGTCATTTTGCCAAATAACCTAAGATGATATAACATTTAGTCATTAACATTAAGTGAATGCTATAAAAGTTAACATATTCTTTATATATTCTTTTTTGCAGTTTCATCCCGATAAAAGAATACAAGCCGGATCGCTATATGTTATTAGCAGTATCGTCCATCGTAAAGACATATGGTCGGATAAGAGCTCCTTAAGGCTTACAAATTTAAATGTCTTAAGAAACGTTCAGGAGCTAAATAAAACAACTGAAAATGTACAAATTAGCAATGATTATATTAGTCGAACATTAAAGCAAATTGTTGTCAAATGTAAGAGTATGTATCCAGATATTACCAACTAGTTGTAATGTTAGCAAATATCCATTTATTTAATATATTATGAACAATCCTTCTTTCAATTCGTTATTCGTTTAGTTCCTTATGTGTACTCAGGTCTTCTAATTTATTACGCATATCCACAAACAAAGGATCGAAATATATATAGTCATTTTGTAACACGGAAAAATCGGCAATTTCGATTATTCGTGCGTGTGACGGAATTTCAAATTCACGCAGCTATATCTCTGCGTATTTTCTTCTCTTCATCTATCTTAACTATATCTTTGCCGCCGTTCGTCCGTTAGCCATCTCTAATAAATATTCTTTCGAAATATGTTTTAATAGCTTTTCTTTTGTTTTTATATCGTCTTGATAGAATATATACATGTATTAATTATGTGCATTTAGCGCATTTGTCAATTGAATTCAATTCGATTACGAAATATAGTAAAAAAATTATTGCTTATCTTAAATTGTTCAACAACGATATACTATATTGTTTAATCATCCTGGTATTCGTCGAGTGATTCGAGAAACTAGTTTTCGATGAATGTCGGCTACGAAGGTCGGCTAAGAAAACCCGAAAACTAGCGGAGCAGAAGACACTACAAGTAACAATGACGGCAATAACAGTACCAATTGGAACGTATTAGCGAACAGATGGAAGATCTGTGCATTTCATATCATCGAAGTCATCAAAAAGCCAACCAGAGCGCAGAGCGCAAACAAGCCCTTGTCTGTTTTTCCTAGAGATAATGACGTGATTAATGCCTGTGAGCATTTCTAGAAAATTATGTTAGTTTTGACATTTAATTGTACAGTTATTCGTAGTATAGAAAAGCAAATCTAAAAGTGACTGCACAATTTTCCTCCTGAAAATGATCGGATTTGTGTGTGTGAGAAATATTCCACTTTCTACTTAATTCGGAATCCAGCGGTAATAAGTCACCAAGTGGAATGAACATTACGTACATTCCGATATCCAAGCCGCAAATGGCTTGAGATCAAGTGAAACATTACTGTCGTCAGTGAAGTTGAACGTACATGACTCGCATCTGGAGAGAGAGGGAAGCCGCGAAAAAACCATATAATTTTCCGCATGTGATTCACATTCTCCTAAGAAGGCGGGAGAAGCGCCCGAGGCAAAGGTGTAGTTGGCGATTAAAATAAAATCAATCTATTAAAAAAGCACTTCTTCCAATAAATTATTTTCACACCTCTCTGAACATGTTGCGGTCATTGCGTTTGAGGGCAACAACAATATAAAAATAGGAAAATGTAATCAATAATTTATTATTATTGCTGCAAAAGCAATTGCAAATACATTGCGTGCGGCTCAGATATTGGGCTTAGTTATTTCTAAGAGAGATCGAAGTGATTGCGGAGAGAGTAAGAATGAACAGAAATCCCAAGATTAGAGATACTAGCTTACAAATTTTTTTAAGCCATCAGCCTTCAGTTGCTTACCCGTCACGTCAGGCAAATCGTCTAAGTCATGATGTCAGTCAATATGTCTGCCTTGAATGGGTTATTATCTTTTTAATAAGACGTCAGTGAAATCTAAATTTTCACAATCACATCAAGAATTATTATGCTATCTATATTTTAAACTTAAATTCTAGAGCTTTTAAAAGGAGTCCAATAGATGACATTGGCCATTGGCATATGCCACAAGATAGGGTTAAACTCTACCGCTATTCTATAATTTAAAACGTAATCGAATGAATAGAGAAGCGAATAAGCAAGCGAGAGTTTGAGAATCGCAACTGACTGACAACTGAAATATTAGGTTGGAGGGAACGTTCTGTTGTATTTGAAATAGGCAGGTAATTTTTCTTGTAAATTAAAAAAACATCTGGCTGGTGAGTCATTCGGATGTTTTTTTGTTTTTTTAGCTGCTGTAGAATATAAGAGGAGTCTTTTTTACCGTTCATCATTTACTTGTGATATTTAAAGTGGAAAATATGCATTTGCACTGCATTTTGTATGAATTCCAAAAAGTAAGCAACGCATCGGTTGCATGTAAAAATTTATATGCGGTATTTGGAAGAGATATTGCAAATATTCGTACTTGTCAAAGATGGTTTAACAAACTTCTTTCCGGGGGATCTGAGCCTCCAACTAAGTGATCGATAATGATGTTTTGCGATCCATCTTGGAAAATAATTCACATTTAACAAGTCGAGAAATTGCAGAAGAGTTAGGTATCATGGCATCATGCAACTGTTGGAGATCACATTAAATCTCTTGGAATTGTGTTAAAGCAAAGTATATAAATAAAATACGACAGCCGATAGCCTGTGTTGCTAGTGCTCAATGTCTCTTTTTTTAGTCTAAGAATTCAATTCATTAGTCTAAAATTAAAATAATAATAATAATAATAATAAAATACGACAGAACTTTCCCTCCAACCTATTATATCGTTTTATGCGTATATCGTAAACATTTATTAATCTTATGCTTTTAAATTTGAAGAAAATTTTCAAAGTTTATTTAGCATAGCATAGCAAAGCGAAGATTGGGCTTTGGTTGGCTGAATCTGGATGAGAAAGAATTTCAACAAAACACATTACGAAATTATAAATATTTTTCGCTTCTTCCGTGGACGTGTGAACTTGAAGAAATAGCAGAGCTTCGTCTCGATACAATATCCTTTTACTTTGCCTACTGATTTGGATTGAAGTGAACCATTTGAACTTGGATAGGGGAAATTATGAAAATATTCTGATTATTTCCTTCCAAACATTTTCGAGAATTCGCCTTGGTCGTACAATTGCAACTCATCAATGGATCTTGAAGAGATCTTCTTCCCCAATCTGCACTATAAAGCACATTCTCTGCGACTGCCTTAGGTTTTCTTTGGCTAGAAGTATTGCATTTGAAACGATTAACCCTATGGACATTCTACAATCATCTACAGAACAGAATATCAATACAATATGTTACATCATCAAGGCTACTAGGATCAATATCTAATATACTTTTATAAATTAGAGTCGATAGCCTGTGTTCCTAGTGCTCTATGTCTTCCTTTTTTAGTTTAAGAATTTATTTCATTACTCTAAAATTATAATAATAATATTTTCTTCCTTTCCATTGCGAAAATATACGATAGTATTGAAAATGACATATTTTTTTTATGAGCGTAGACGCAATCAATAAAACGAGGTGTTCTTTATATGAAGGGTTGAACGTTGGAAATTGTATATGTCGCTTGCAACGCCCAGAAGCGATCTTCCTTTACCCGCCAAACTGTATATATTCTTGGTCAACATGAAATTCTAAATCGATTTAAGCATGTCTGCCTGTCCGTCTGTGTAATATCGGTTATAAACATTCTCCTGGTTGCAAAAATGAAGCTATTGAGAGTGGCCCACATCGGTCGAAGGACACGCCCACAGTACCACATAAACTGAGAAAATCTCCGCTTTTCAAACGGAGTGAAAAAATTTTTTTTTTTTCTCGTACACTGCAGCAGATAAACCTACACAAATTCGAACGTACCTATGATGGTTTGGACCAAGGAAGAGCGTTATTGAAAATGATTCCCTTTGTTTCATTTTTTTTTTTTTTTTGAAAACTTCTCATATAACGGGTTATTTTGAAAAGACGTTATATGGTAAAAAATTGCAATTTTCAAAATTTTTCAACAAAACTCCCTCTGCAATAGTATTTCGGCATTCCAAGCTGGTAATTTTCTGAACTGTCTCTCATATAATCGTTCCTACGGAAACTGAATTTTTAGTACTTATGAAAAAGATATAAATTTTCATGGTGAGGATTACTTCATAATAATAAGTTGACATTGAACCAATGATACATAGATTAACCTTACCGAATTTGGAGCACGTCGGTGTATTTTTTGGATTTCACCGCATATAAGGATTCTCCGGAAATGCAAATCCTTATGTGCTGCAAAGGCTTTGCTTTGGTTAATGTTTAGTGATAAAAACTTGTTCATTGTAGTAATATGGCATAAAAATTAAGTGGACAAAATTTGAAACACTTGGGTCTGTTTCTTGCAGTCTATTCTATGGGAGATTTCTCATGAATAGTAAGATCTTCAGAAAAACTTTAATTTTTAACATTTTATAATGAAAATTGTTCCATAGCATCCATAAAGCAAAAAAAAAAAAAAAAAAAAAGAAACGGTAGGAAGTCTTGATCAGATAAATCTCTCTTGTAGACTCCAAGATATGGGATTTTTATGAAAAGCAGACTCTAATATGGAGAGAAAGTCTAGTTTATAGGTTTTTATGACGAAAACTGAAAAATAAAATTTTTTTTACGAAGTGAGTAGATCCTGCAATATGCGGGCTTTCATGAAAAATATGCCTTAGCGTGGAAATAACTGTGCAATATTTGATGTCCTATTAACACAACGACGGAGTATTGTAGCGTATTTAATGGTCAGTCTTACCTGTTTATATATATTGTTCTTGTTGTTGTTGTCGTTTTGTTGAAAATGCTTATTACTGCACTTTATATCATTTTATTACAAATTTTATACAATTTTGCTTTTATTTACGTTTGTACGATTTTATTGTCGATTGTATCATGTTGGTTGCTTGTAAACAAGCAAACGTCAAGTTTACCGCTTATTTCTCCTTCGAATATCGAAAAACGAAACGATAAATCGTCCATAACTAGCAAAATTAAATGACTTGTAAGTTTCATCGTCGAAGCGAAAGATAATTAATCAAAAAATACTTAATCCGGAGGGGGGTGAAAACTAGCTCCCGTTTTTGCATTCAGCCGTTTAAGCGAAACAGCTGAATACAATAGCGTAAGTTAAATTTCTCATACGTGATTAGCCCCTAATGCGCAGGTTAGCATTGTTATCTTGGAGAGACATAAATCTCGGTAACGTTTGGAAAATTATCCAATTTTTTAGTAAAATCATCTTCTCAGATGAAGTTGATTTTTGCACCAACGAACCGATATTTTTTGCTATGTAGCGAAACCAAATAGTTTTCGCAAGACGCCTTTACTCGTCTCGTAAATGAGACCATTTGGCGTAGTTTTTGTGCCGGGAACGGGGACATTGTCGATTCTTATTTATTTGAAAATGGGAATAAGGGTCCCCTAATCGTAAACCGATCTAAATACATTTTTTATGATATAGATGGGAAGTTGTTAATGCAAATGATATGTGGTTTTGACGCGGCGACGCTACGTGCAACATCGTTCACCGAACAATCAATTTATTACGTGATACGCTTGTTGATGTAATAATAAATTCAAAATATTATCAGTATCGAAACGGGGTGTGGCTATAACGTAAAACTTTCGCATTCGTTTCTTTCTTTATTTATGGGATTATTTGAAATTGCTGATCTACGGTAATAAATCAGATTAGCTTTTCATGCATTAACAGCGAATATGGAACGCGCTAATGGTGAACAAAGGATCCCTAAAATTGCATGTAAGTTTATCGGGCTTGTCTCCGAAAGGAGATTATGTTATGACGGCTTGAAAAATCTATTTATTTTTCTTATTTTTGATTTAATTATTGTCTAATATACGAATATTTCATATATGAAAAATTTTTGTAAATTAAAAATATATATATATTATATATATTATAAATGATTGAAAGAATTGGTTTTAATTGTTATGCACTTTAGTCTTTCATTTAAGCATTTTTCGGTAGGGTTTCTTTCTCTGAAATGGAAACATGAGCTGATAACAAATTTCTGAGCCCCTTGAGCGAAATATCTATAACTATTCGCCGTTCATAATTCGATTTTCGAGTGAGCTCTTAGTTATTGAACGACTTTAGTTACTAACGGTTCATTAAATGATTGAAAGCGTGTAGAAAACAAATAAGAAATGAACGAAACGAAATATAAATAAATAAATAAATAAATAATTGTATAAATACTTTTGTTAAAAAGATAAATAAGTAAATTGTAACTGAAAATCAAATAAATTCAATTCAATAACACCCTAAGTAAATCAGTAGAAAACGCCCGTTATCAGTGTGAAATATAATGATTGAGTAATTTGAAGTGTTTGTCTTAAGACATTAAGTATTTATGAATTCGACAAGGGTTTCTTTCTTTCTTTGCCTCTTTTTCTCTTCTTATAACAAATCGTACAATATTTGCACTTTCGAAATTTAAAACAATGACGCTCTTAACGTTCGTACCCTAGGAAGCATGCTAGAAACACGAATGTAGAAAAGTCTTATATGAATAATTTGCCTGAATGTGCCTAAATATAATTGAGATTTATCCCAAGTTACGCCCACTTTATATATAGATAAATAGAAATGTAAAATTATAGATTTTTGTTCCAGTACATTCTCTATTCTCAGCAAATTAATTCCCTACACAGACGTGTAGTAGTGATTGGGCAATGGGGTCGCTTGTATGTGGTTAAGTAAATTTGCCATTGTCATAAAGTTGTCATTCTAACCTAAGATGATGCTTGTAGTCATAACTATTCCGCGTGCATTCACTTTTTGGGTTTTTTGCACTTTTTTGTATAACTTTTTATACTTATTATTGGGTGATAGGAGAGGGTGAAGGATCGAAAAAAGTTTCAGTGATCTCATAAGGTGCATATATGTTTTTATAATCAGCATCAAATTGTGAAACAATTTAAGCATGTCCGTCTGTCCCCCTGCCTGTCTGTCTATGTCAAGCCTGCAGTGAACATTCTCCTAGACGCTTCATATTTGATAGAAACATTGAAAGTTCTTGTGGCCAAATCGATTGAGTGAGACACCCGCAAGTCAGAACATTTTGCTCATTACTCATAAGCTACAATAATAAATATTTTCATATTGTATTTTAATAAAAAAATTAAGAAATTATTTGAATTATTTGTTATATAAAAGTGTTGGGTATTAAAGATTCGACCATAGCCGCATGTAGTTTCTCTACTTATTTCATATTGCAGATAGTAAGCGTATGAAGAAGGACACAATATTCAGTTGTCAAAGTTTATATATATATGTACATTGTTGATATATATATATGTATATATATATGTATATATATATATGAAACATTCGAATCCATTCAACTTTTTTTTTTTGTGCAACAAAACGTGGTTACATTAATTCGATAATTTGAATTGATCTAACATTATCCAAACCGCCTGAATTGAGATGGTTAAGCAGAGCGTAACACATTTGCGTGGAGTTGATATTCGATTGATTTAGCTCAAAAATTTAGGTTATTAATTTACAAATGTACAACAACAACCGTATAATAATAAACGTTAACAAATCGATCGATAATTTCTATATATATATATATGTTGGTCCATAAGTTGCGATGCATTCCAAGCTTCTGGCGTGAAATTATGATCGAATGACACTGTTAAGATTTCTGCTGACGCGTTCACTTTATGAAATTTGTTAAAATTTTCAGAAAGCTTAAATGACGTTGTGTGCCAGATCGGACAAATGACTCGCTGAACTGCACACGTGTTAATTACACAAGTTCGCTCAAATCGAAAAATAACCGCGCCTATCTATACGTCTATGCACACTTTTTTTTGTTTTTTTTTGTCATCGCCTTGATAGACGCCCTGATTGACTATAGACTTCTTCAGAATTAAAATCAAGAGAAAACAAAAATGTATCAAGAAGGTTGTCCTTTTTATCGTAATGACCTTATAACTCAAAAAATTTATATAAATATTAAAATACTATTATTCAAGGACTTTTAGTTAAAAAAAAAAAAAGAAGAAAATTATTTAAAAAAATCTCTGAAACCAATGAAGAAAGCAAATAAATAACAAAGTTTGTTTATCAATCAATAACAATCAGTCAATAACAACAATAGCAACAATAATAGCAATAACAACAATAACAACAACAGCAATAACTTTTATTAACTTCCACCGATGATATGATAATGATAAGCAGCTTGAACGTTGTTTGCATTCATACGAGTATATGTATATTTATTTATCTAGTGGTGTCTACCGGCCGTATTAATTGCTTTAACGATTACATTTGTTTGTTCACATTAAATAATTATTTATTTTACATTCATTTCAACTTACAT
>NW_023998415.1:40786340-40805632 GCF_014805625.2 Glossina fuscipes | reverse complement strand
CAAAGTTTCCTCGGCAGGTTTTTTGGTAAACAATCTAGCATCGCTACGACGGATAATCAGTTCACATCGTATTATGTGGCTTGTGAAACATTCTCACGTCTCTCAAACGAAATGCCTCCCTAGTAAGTTCTCTTAGTCTTGCGTAACATCGCTCTTCAAGGAGATAGACAGTTTCACGTGTCTCAAGCGTAATGCCTCCCTAATGGGTTCTTTTTGTCTTGCGTAACATCGCTCTCCAAGGAGATATACAGTTTCCTTATGCACTACCGTAAATCGCCCTAACTAGCATTTGGTTAATGTCAGCATTATTTTTCATCGAATCAACATTGAAAAGTAAGATATATGCGAAAATGAACCCAAAATATTCAAAAAAAGATGCGCTTAACTAAACAAGTGTAGTGAAATTTGGCAGAAACGAAATCTGCATAATTCCCATAGCTAATGCCATTGCATAATGGCATGAGAAATTCGTGGGTTTGAGTTTGAAATCCTTAGAAGAAACAAAGGAATAATGGACACGGCTATGGAAATGCCTTATAATTAAGGTATTGTTCAATTTCTTCATTCCTTGTCGTGTGATTAGTTGACAGGTAAATTTTACAGATAAAGCTTTGAAGCGATTTCGAAAATGTTCAAAAGTCCTTTATACGATCTGAATCGATGCAAAATTTAATACATATATATGTATGAAAATCATAACTGTCATTTAAACGGCAATTGTCTCAGCTGATTACCGCCATATGCTCTGACCTTAAAAAGTGAGAAAAGATTAGATTCGTTTATGGCGGATTCTAAATATTCAATCTTAGTATATATTAACTGACATCTATTGCAGTCAAATGTACATAGGCGGGATGGTGTTAGTTAGTAAAAACCCCTTTTCTGGTTGGATATAATTTTTTTTCAGGGCGTAACAACAACCCGGGTGGACAAGCACTAGACAATCGCCGAGTCGATATTACGTGTATGGTTAATGATGTCATTAACTCCCACTACATTTTTTTGAGCATGAAATGCGATCGAACGAAAATTTGTTTCAAAATGGTTGAACTTGGGGCGAAAGCTATCTTTATTTCGTAGACTGGCAAAGGGATCAGTATTGCAATACTTAAAACTTAGTACTTGACCAAAAATCGATAGTGCGTTCAAATGAAAATGTGTGGTACGAACAAGCACACTTGCACTTGCAGAAAAAGAAAAACAAAAAAAAAAACATCGATTTAAACCATAGAACGCTTTGCGACACTGCGGTTGGACTCTGCATGTGCGTCTCAATTCAAACTTTATTATTTCTAAAAACAAGGCAATGCAGGTAGTGGCCCGTACTTGTTTCTTTCTATTTTAATGAACTTCCGTACCCTGATACAAGGCCTAACTTTGCCTTCGATATTTACCATTTGCCATTAGAGATTTAAGCAGATCTATTCTTATGCTAGACACATAAATTTTTTTATAATTCTTCTTCTTTTTCAGAATCAGTGTCGCAATTTAGAATTGGAGCAATTCTATCAATCTTACATGCAACGTTTGCGCGTGAGTTATCTATCGTTATTCATCTTTATCGAGCTGTTAGTAGTAGGTGTTCATTCTGTAATCTTGCTCGCTACCATACCCGTAAGTTATAATGACTGTACATTGTTCATTGTTTTTAACAGCTGAGGGAATTTATAGAATCTTGAAAATGTGTCAGCGGACATTTTTGCTTATATTATATCGGCTCTATTGGTTTGGGCGATATTGGCTTTAAATTTTCGTAATGAATTGGTGAAACGTTTCAGTTGGATTATGTACGTAACATCGTGGTTGGCTGTAGCGCTGCTGGCAGGTACCGATATCGGGGTTTCCGTATATCATGCTGTCATAAATCTTGATTTATTGAGACCAGCGTTCGGTAGCTATATTTTATATGCTGTATACATATTTATGCCCTTACCTGATAATGCGCATGCATCTCTGTTGGGTACCTCTGTGACATTGTCTTATCTCATCGATTATGCATTCGTTACGTATCGCAAACATGCTAATGGATCCGGCGGGTTAGACTTCATAAAACTAATAACTGAAACGATATTTTTAATCTCGATAAATCTATTGGGTATACATTTTCGTATGATGAAAGAGATAGCAATACGTACAACATTCCTAGATCGACGGCAATATGTCGAGGAGAATTTAATGCTACGTTACGCCCGAGATGAAGAGGTGGGTTTACTTTTTAAAGAAAACAAAAAAAAATTTGCATATTTTAAATTTTAGTTCTTATGTCTTAGAAAAGTTTATGGCTAAGCATAATACCAGCTCAGATAGCTAATAAGATCGAACAGGATGTCAAGGCTCGCGTCGAACATATACGAGCTAGAAAGCAACGTCTCATCTCGCAAAGTAATAATGATGCGAAAATAGAGGCCAATTCGAATAGAGTGTAGGTTTTTACTGAAAAACTCAAAATTATTTCTTAAAATATCATTAATTTTTGTATTTGTAAAATGCATAGACATAGTCCAACGATTTTGAAATACTGGCGTCAACCTGACACCGAGTAAGTACTATTATATAAACAATTAACGACCGCATCTCGTTAGTTATTTTATTTTTTATTTAGAAAACTTTTCATTGAACCCCACGATGATGTTACGATACTTTATGCAGACGTTGTCAACTACACCTATTTGACAACAACCTTAGATGTGAAAACCTTGGTAGAAACTTTGCATGATCTCTTTGTGAAATTCGACACGGCCTCTGAGGTTAATCCAAAAGCCATAGGGCATCGATTCTTTTACTCTATTGAAACAATTTCTTTTTCTAGGAATACAATGTGTTGCGCATCAAATTTCTAGGCGATTGTTATTATTGCGTGGCAGGAGTTCCACTACCTAATGAGTATCATGCCAAATGCTGTGTGGACTTGGGTTTACGTATGATTAAAGATATACGTGATGTAAGGTATTTAAACTATAATAAAACAACTTTGCGAGTAACTCGTTATATTTTCATATATATATATATATTTCTTTTTTTCTTTCAACTCTAGAACACGTCGTAAATTAAACATCGATATGCGTATCGGCGTGCATTCTGGTAGTATTCTATCCGGGGTAATTGGGGCCTGTAAATGGCAATACGATATATGGTCGAAAGATGTCGATATTGCTAATCGTTTGGAACAGACTGGAATAGCGGGACGGGTGCACGTTAGCGAAGAAACCTTAAAGCAATTGGATGGCGAGTACATGTATGAGGAAGGTACTCCCCAAGCTCGTACCGATCCGGTACTCAAAAAATTTGGCATAAGATCATTTTTAATTAAACCGCCCAAGGTAACTGAAAAGAAAGATATTACATTCGATTTGAGTAGTATGTTTGGCATCTGCATATGCGCCACGATTTTGTCTTAGCAGTGCTTTGAAATCTCAGAGAGAGCGTGATAGCTTTGCTAGTCAGCAATTGTAAACTTTTCACTTCTTCTGCAAAGAAGTCAATCTGTAACAAAAATATCTCTGCTTAGTAGATTAAATTGAACAAGCTATGACATATTCTGCCACAGACGTGCCCAATAGAGCAAATTAGTAGAGATAAAGTCTCCTATTCCTTGCTTATATCCGTAAGTAATTTGTTCTTAGTACCTTTTTTTTTTTTTCTTTTAAACGACCACGAAATCACTCTGGGAGTGTCACCGATTCGTGTAAAACGGTGATGGTCAGAAAGAAGAGATAGCGAGGGTGCGACCGCAGTGTAGTAAAGGTGTGTCCAATGCCTTCACCGTCTGAGAATTCACTACAGCTTACGTAGCTCGAGATTTGAATACTAGTCGCGATTCTTATCTGTTAGGCTATATATGCGGACTTAATATCCAATAATTACTTTGCAACTTTGTTTGCAATACCGAGAAATAAGAAGAAAAAAGTTATTTTTGTTCTGAACCGCATTTTTTCGTATCCATCGAATGAAAACATTTTTAAAATATTGTGATATGCGTTTCGTTCATATCTACAGGTATAGTTTGATCAAATAATCCTGAGAAGTTTTGATTTTCAGAAAGGCTGCTCGAACAGTCGATCTCTTTTCTCATCTTTTTCTCTTGAGAATCATTTGAAATTTAAATATACAAAAAAAGTCCCATTACAACACTGTTGGGTTACACGCTAACACAATGTTGTCATTCGCTAAGAACACTTGGCGACGTTAGTAGTTTCGCGATATATGTTTGATAATTATTTAAAAAACAGGCTTTATTTTATTTTCTACATATTCTTATTGGTAGTAGGTTTCCTTAAAAGTTAGACTCTTACTGTATCTTCGATGCCCTCACCGCGCCTTAACGGAAGCGCCTGGAACAGTCGTAACCCGTTGTATTGTCAATAAAATAGTTTCAGTTCCGTCACATTCCGTTACATTCGTGTGCGTGTCTTACTCCTGCCTCATCGCAACCGTGTTAGGTTCTCAACAGGGCTGACGTCGGGCAACTGACTTGGCCATTCGATGACACCCAAGTTATCCAGTGGCATATTTTCGTCGGCATATGATAGCATTACAGTGTGCTCCAAATCCATCCAGAGTGTTTTCCATGAGACGTATCGAATCTAGAAAGCAACTCCATATCATAAGATTTCCTGCGCCATGATTTCTTCTTTTTTTTTCTTTTAAATAAATCCAATATGGAGTTCTTTCCCTTTTGATCGACGTACATTTTCTTTCGCGCCACCCACCAGCAAATTTATTTTGTTTCGTCGCCTCAAAGTATATTTCGCCACCTTTTTCCGCCTTCTAGTCCGCACGGGCTAGAACAAACCCTTTCCCCCTCTTCAAATTGACTTTTCTGAGCAAAAGAAATTTCTGGTAGATTGACTTCGACGATCAGTTCCGAATGATAGAACATTCCTAATTTTATTAAAAATTCCTCTACACACCTTGAACGAATCACATTTTCCTAAAATTATGACGCGATTTTTGGGACCGGGAGAAGTTTTCTCAATTGCTTTGCATCTAACAATATATTTTTTAGGGGGGTTTAAAGCATCCAGGAAGTCAGGAAGTTTTGTGACCCATCTAGCGATGCGTTAATAAATTCTCACATTTTTCCCTGACTCCATGCTCGATCCATCTAATATTATTATAAAAACGAATGTATTATCTTTTTAATAAACACGATTTACCGTTACAATCCGCTTTTACCGCAAAATATTATAACACACTTTAATCTTCACGAATTTATTTCGATCTGCGGGTGAAAAAGCCATTAAGTCAAAATAAAAGCTTTCTATTTCTTACTGAAAGAACATAATTACGTGGGATAGTAAAAAGGTTGTGCGTGTTTTACAATTTTTTTTGCATAGAACTGAAAAATTCATTTTGCACCTATTTTTCTGACGACCTGTGATTCTGTGGAATTTGTCAGCCTTAACGTAACATGTGGAATGTACAATGCAAGAAATTTTATTGAAGTTTGAGTCAAATCTAAGCTGAGTATATCGTAAAAATATAGACATTTATATAATGTAGTTAATAAATTGAAAATAAAACCCCGCCTCTGACGGATAAATCGACCAGGCGCCAAACTAAATCATGACTTGAAAATATTTTTCTCTCTCTCATGTCATATAAATACTCTGTGTGATCTCAAAATTCTTCAATTTAAGAACAAAAGTGAGGAAGAGAAAGAGAAGTAGAGAGAGATATGTAGGGTTTTTGCTTAAAAGCCAATAAAGTTTTCATCCTAGTCACTCATAACAGATATAATAATAGAAATGTTAATATTTTTTAGTGACCGTGGCGTAGAAACGGAATATATATATATATATATATATATGTATACGTATATAAAGGAAGTAAATAAATTTCAAGGTTTCTTCTATTTATAGTATTCCTCGTACAACGAATTAAGACGACCTTGGTCAGCAATACGTCGTCAGATAGAGCAACGTTTAAAACCCGAATTATCTACAAACTTTATGCAAAACAATATCGAACAATTTAATCAGATACGCACACAAGCTAAATTGGAAATGAGTCGTGAGCTAGATAAGATGCCCATCAGTCGAATTCAGTAAATTGCACAAAAAATATCAAATACGATAAGAGTCCCGATATTTTATAAGAATTTTCTTTAGACTTTGGAAATTTTGTTTTGGTCGATCGAAGCGTTTAACTCAAGATGAAATGGAAGAACAAAATTTTCGCCGGAATATAACATCGATGTGCTTGTTTTTCAAAGATTGGCGATGGGAAATGCAATTTCTACGTGAACCAGACGATATGCTTAAGTACAGTGTGATTATGGGCGTCATCATATTTTTGGGTATAATGGCAATACAATCGATTAATAAGATGTAAGTGAATATGTAATAAAAAAGAGAAAGAGTCACACTATGAATAGTGGAGTAAAAGGTGTATATACTTGACAGTAGTAAATGAATCCATTTTCATTCTATCCGTTTGATATTATTTGCTTTTGCAAGATATTTATGTGAAGGAGTAGGCAGGGAAAGTTGATCAAGGCCCACGCTTAAGATTCGAACAAAAGCGAATAAAATTTGTCCTTTTTCGTATATCTTTTCTTTCATGTATTCAATAATTGATAATTTTTTTTTGCAGTCAATCCACAAATTTTTGGGCCTCGAATGCGTTTTACATTGTTTTAATAATTGTTTGTATATTTTTGTCATGGTTTAAAAAGCTATGGCTTATGTTCTTCGCTGAAGCTGACAAAACTGATCCCGATAATAAAATTTTATTATTTCTCTACGAGACTTCGAAAAGTTTACAAAGCAGCATAATAGCACGGCTCAGCATATATATTCTAATTATAATCATTTGCTGTTCCGCGACATTTATGCAATTGGTATGTGAGTTAAGAGGAGTTGTCGAGCGTGCATCAATCGAAGTATGCTTTATTTTCAGTTAGACTGCAATAATTGGCCCGTTTATGGTTCCGATAATGACAGTAATGGTAGTTTAAGCTCGCAGGCATTTTCTAAGGATCGAATATGTGAAGAAGGATTCAATCCTTGGGTAGGTAAGCTTTAACAAGTATTATCTCAATTTTTTTTTTAAATTAAATACTTGAATTCTAGGGTATCACCGACAGTTTAGAATTAACCATATGCGTCGTCTTTCTCTTCTCGCGTATACCGTTTGTGGTGAAACTTGTTATTGGTCTTTTAATATCGTCTATTTATATAGTGATTATATTTGTTAAATACGCATTAATTTACGAGTCTAGTCCTTCGTCTAACGTGCAATTGCAAGCCGAATATTCGCATGTCTTGGTGATTGTTATAACATTTTTCATTTTCCATTTAATGGATCGCCAAACCGAATTTATATCAAGAGTCGATTATAAGTAAGTCAGTATATGATATTGATATGATGCTGAATTCATTTAGATTCCTTCTCAATTATATTCGTCAATTAGTTGGAAACGTCAATTGCAAAAAAAGCAGGAAGATGCCGAGGTAACCAACGAATCAATATCAGTGTTGATTAATAACATTCTGCCATCGCATGTAGGTAAGTGTCGAATTTAATTTGTTTTATATTTTGAAATAATATCAGCATCACTTAAGCCTCGATAATATAAGCCATGAAAATTTCAGCGGATATTTATATATCCAGGGAAATGAAGAATGAATTGTATTATGAGGAATATGATAACGTGGCGGTAATGTTTGCCTCGATTGAGAACTATGATACCGAAAACGTTGGCTTACGAGTCCTAAATGAAATCATATGCGATTTTGACGACGTGGTAAGTATTACATAAAATAGGCTTGGTTGCAATGATTTAATCTATGATAAAATTTGCAGTTGAAACATTTCGAATCGGAAGGGGCGTTTAAGATTGAAAAAATTAAAGTGGCAGGATGGACTTATATGGCGGCGTGCGGTTTAGATTTAGCTCGTTCGGAACATGTTAATACTCAGAATACATTCCGTAATTCATCGTTATTGCCAAACGGACGTAGATCCCATTATAATAGCAGCAATTGTAAGTTGTTTGTGATCGCTTGCAAATCCGATATCGCATTTAAGTTGAGAAGAGTTCTTCATAAAACCATTTAGCGAATCGTTCATCTCAAGAGGTCAATATAAAAGTGGAATCTTCGGCGAAATCGGGAACCAATGTTAAGCGTTCTTCTAGTCAATACGAAGGTCATTCAAATATTAGCAGGAACGCTAAAAATCGTAAGATCAGTAGCCCTCAGCAAAGCAATGTCGTTTTTGTGATGGCACAATTCGCTTTGGAACTCATGCGCACTATACACTCTTTCAATATGGAGAATCTGCAATGTGAAGATGGTAATTCTGACCATGGCATGTTACGCGTAGGTTAGTATTTTAACAACATTACAATCTATCCTTTTTTTTTTTTTAATAATCTTGAATGTCTCCATTGTAGGCATAAGTAACGGTGAAATAATGGCCGGCGTAGTTGGCTCGTCTAAGCCTCATTACGATATCTGGGGTAACGCTGTAAATATGGCCTCTCGGATGGATTCGACCGGTTTGCCCGGCCATATTCAGGTTACCGAAGAAACTGCCCAAATATTACGGACATTCAATATACAATGCAATTTTCGTGGCCTGACCTATGTTAAAGGTCGTGGTGAGATACCCACATACTTTGTGGGTATAGATGAGAATCTAAATTTTATACCCGATTCAAAAATAAACACCAGAGAACCGAATGCATAAAATATATATAATTGTTTAACATTTATTTATGTACATATTTCATTTTACTACGTAATTTACTTCTAAGACTTGATTCTTTTACTTATAAAATTGATATCTCTAACTGAATAAGTTTTGTAACAAATATTGTTATTATAGATACGAAAAGCTGTTGTCACTTGTCTGTCAATTATAATTACATATCATAATCATAGCAGTTGTAAAAAAGTATTCATCCTTCTCCGATATTGGTCAGTCGTATCTTTTTATATAGAAGCAATTACTTTCTTATAAATACGAAATAGAAAGGCTCGATACTCTGGCTAAAGCGATGTCGTATATAACCAATTCTCGAAAGAATCAACGTATATTGATATGCTTAATCCGCTTAATTCGCTTAATCCGCTTGTAATAACCTTGTGGTCTTTACCTATATTACGAAATCGTGATGAGATGCTGACTGCCGGGGAGCCAAGATTACCCCGCTCCTTCTCACCTTCAACTGGCTTTCACAGATTTTAGATGGAAAACTTTCACTTTCATATGTTTCGCAAATGAAAGAAAATGATCGTGATTTGTCGCAATGATTAAAAGGTTAAATAAATGTTCCGTTAATATAACGGGAAGCTTTCGTACAATCTCTTTGCACATTCATCTATGCGTCGGTCTAAACTCAAATTGAAATGTCTATCAGTATTGTATAAACGGATACTATACGCGTTTATCCAAATAATAAACGAGTAGAATCCATAGATGATGTTGCGTTCTTCATACCCATACGCCTCTCATGGAGACTATGTTTATTTTAATTGGGGCAATGTTCTTTCGTTTTTTCTTCCCCTTCCTCTTCCTCTTCCTTTTCCTCTTCCTCTTTTTTTTTTGTCTTTTCTTTTTTTTTTTTTTTTGATGGGCAGACATAACATAGTATCCTCTGCATGTGTGGGTGTCGCATTTATTATTTTTTATTTATCTCGAATTTTTTGTTTTCATGTTTTGATATTTCGCTTGAGCGACTTCACTCAGTGAAGATTTGTAATTTTTTTATGCTTGATTTCGAGATTTTCAAATTTGAAACTGCTAATAGAAGCACAACTGGATTGTGATTTGTTCAATGTCTTTTAAAATTTGACATATTTTATAATTTTAATTTTGGAGACGCCAAGAAAAAAAAAAAAAGAACCGAAAATATATAAACAAATAAACAAGACGTCCATTTAAAATCTGCAGAATATTTATAGGAAATCTTAACGATGGATGATATCTTTCGAATTTCTGGTAACTACGCTAACCTGAAGGTAAAAGGGGGAGAGTTTGCCTTTTAATTGACTCAACAGCAATTGTTTTCACAGGGAGAATGTGTGGATATGGGCTTAGAAGAAGTCTATCAAAATTATCTGGCCAGAATATATAATAATTATTTAAACACCTTTACCATAATCCATATAATTATTACACTGATTCATTCGATCACATTATATAACGTTCATCAGGTTAGTAAATGAATTATTCACACCTAAGTAAGTTTATGTTAACGAAAATTCTGAATTCGAAGGAAGAGTATTTCCCCTATGAAATTTACATGTATTTAATTGGGGCTGGAATAATATGCGCAATTCTTCGTATCTACGCGAAACAAGCGTACACGAGGCAACTGATTAAACTTATTGTATCTTGGACGACCGCTTTAATAATAGCATTTTGTGGTATGCGTACGCATATTATACAAAGCTTCTACTCAAAATCCTTCTTCTGCATTTATAGATATTTCACTGAATCTATATTATATAAGTCAGGCGTATATCGTACGTCCCTCCTATGCAGCTTACGTTATATCGACAATATATTTATTTTTGCCTCTACCTGGATTTTATCATCCAATCATTTTGAGTTGTGTGATCAGCTTAATATACGGGGCCGATTTTCTGTTAATAACTGCAAAGAATGCAACCATTAATTTGTCAGATGTCACAATGGTTACACCCGAAATTTTCTTCCTTATTGGTTTAAATATAATTGGCGTAACTTGTCGTTGGAGACGTGAAATTATAACACGTCTTCTATTTCTTACTAAACGTCAAAGTGTGGAGCAAGCAGTAGCTTTCAAATACGCAAAAGATCAAGAGGTAAGCGGTTTAGAGTTATCGCAAAAATGAAACGATTTAAAAATTTCTCCTTTTACTTTTTGTAGAAAAATCTTTTAGTAAGCATTATACCAGAACCGATAGCAAAAAAAATTGGACAAGAAGTTAGAAATCGCATTGAAAGATCGAAGGTCGGTCAGCAAGGGTTGTATGAAGGAAGGTATTTAAATTGAAGAAATCCGTTGGATAAATTATCTTATCTTATACTGTACTATTTTTATCCAATTTTTGAGAACTTTTTTTGTCGAGCCTCATGAAGATGTAAGTATTATCTTTGCCGATTTAGTTAATTTCACGTTCTTGACAACGAAATTGGACGTCAAGACCCTAGTGGAAACGTTACATGATCTATTTCAAAGATTTGACAAGGCGTGTCAAGTAAGTGCTTGCACTTTAATGTACTATCATAACGGTAATACCTATTGCTTAAACAGGACTTTAATGTAATGCGTATTAAATTTTTGGGTGATTGTTACTATGCCGTGTCTGGTATACCCGTCTCACATCCATTGCATGGTGTTTGCTGTATTGAACTGGGACGTGCTATTGTAGCACATGTTCGTGAAGTTAGGTTCGTAACTAAAAGGAACGTTCCGCTCCATTTTGAGGACATTTTTTTTAATCAATTATTTAAACATTTTTTTTAAAGAACCGTCAGAAATCTGGATGTTGATATGCGTATCGGCATACATTCAGGCAGTTTACTAGCGGGTATTATTGGATCATCAAAATGGCAATATGATGTTTGGTCCACGGATGTTAACATTGCAAATTGTCTCGAAACGACTGGTATACCGGGACGTGTCCACATAAGTAAGGCAACGCTGAATTTAACTGAAGATTTTTACATTTACGAAGAGGGTACCGAACAGGCTAAAACGCATCCAATATTATTGAAATACAAGATAAAAACTTTTCTAATAATTGAACCGAGTGTAAGTGTAAAAACAAGACACAAGACAATCATATTTCGCAAACGAAACGCAAATTGAATAAAAACCCATTTCCCGATTTAAAGATCAAAATGAATACCTCGATTGAATGGCAAAATTACTTAGAAAGTAAAAAGGAGGCGGAAGAAACTACTCCCAGTATTGATATTGAAATAACCCCGAACGAACCCAAGCAGATGGTTTATCAAGAGATTGTGGAAAAAGCTAACGAATTAATGGAAATTGAAGTGGGAAGCTTACCGATTTGCAAACTGCAGTAAGTGTATATGTGTAAATGCGATTAGGTGCAGGCAAACGAACATTGTGAACATTATAATAGGAAGCCTTGCAATTGCAAGTGAATTTTAGCAATAGAACAACAAGAAAAAATTATCATCAATCTGTAAATATAAGCCATACATACATATATATCTCAATGGGCTTAGTCCATGCCCGGCTGAATGGCCGAACAGGCAAAGAATCGCGACTAACAACTCAATGGTCGTGGGCTCAAATCCCAAATGCGGTAGAATGAGTTTTCACTAAAAGCCGATAACCGATAGATGTTAGTGCTTTAAGAATTTAGTCTTAAAATCGTACTTCTCTGGCTAAATTAATAGTAATAAAAATACTAGTACCCCATATCCAAAAAGAAAAGAGGTCGTAAAGATGAACAAAAAATTTATACAAATAAACAAAATTATTTACAGTTTTCTGAATCTTCACATGAACTGATCTGTGCTTGCACGTGCGTTTCTCGTATTTTGCATACGAACAAAAAAAAGCCGACGTGAGTGCGATTCCAAAATTCGATATGAAGTATGATTACAATGACAATAACAATTGCTGTTTTGTTATTGTCGAAACCTTGCTCGCGCAATGCAAACACAAATCAGACCAATGCCTCACAGTGTTCTATGTTATTGTTGCGTATCGTTTGTTAAACTACGATTTTTTTTATTTATTTTTTTTTTTATTAATAATCAGATTTTATCGGTACTGCTTTGAACGACCGCGACATTTAACCGCCGATCAAATTGAGGAATATCGGGCCGAAAGTAATATTAGCAGCATTGGCTTATTATTTGGCAATTGGAGCTGGGAATTTAAATATCTTACATATAGAACGGAATTCTTCAAACATTACGCTTTGGTGACTTTTCCAGTATTACTTTGCGTAGTCGCTATGCAAGCTACAAAGGAACAGTAAGTATGGATCGTATATCTCGTTCTATAATAAAGAAAGGAAGTCTATTTAGATGCGTCTGTGTGCGAAATTCGAAATTCGAAATTTAAGTAAATTGTCGCAAAACCTTAGACGGAAGTTTGTAGTCGAACCTAAAAGTGACGGGGATATCGATTGGCAGAAGTTTTCTTCGCCAATGGGGTTTTAATTTCGAAACAGTGCATAATAAAATTTTGAAGATGCTTATAGATGTTGATTCAAAAATTTGATGTGAACATCAAATTGTTAGAGGTTTACGAAATATTCAAAATGCCCCTATTTGGACATATTAGCAGTAACTTATATTTTTCTTATATATTTCCTGAATGAGCTCAGCAGTGCATAGAGCGCGTTTCACATTTCTAGATTAATTTAAGTGATAAGACAATTGCAACGACGAGTGAACGATTAACGAACGTTAGTGTGGCGGACGCATCTAAATTAAATTAAAAACCATCCCGTGATATATATCTGTATTTCAGAATAAAAAGTTCATCATATACACATTTACACTAATTATAATCGCATAAATACTTTTAACTTATCTGATTTGAATTAAAAATATTTTTTTATTTTATTTAGAATTCAAAATACAGTCGAATTTTGGATTATATGCAGTCTTATGATTTTGTGCAATATTGCGGTTATTGTATTCATATGGCGTAAATATCTTATCCGTCGAATTTTTCGATGGCGTCCAATTCGAAAATATATACGACGAGCGCCATTTAAATTACGTACGGTACGTAAGCTTTCGATGACCAAAAAACTAATTTTAGGTTGCGCATTATTCGTAGGGTGTATGTCAACAATTTTAATAACGTCCTACGTTCAAGTGGTAAGCATTTAACAAACGAGATAACTAATGAAAATGCCATCTATGTCTTTTACATATTCGATACGGCTTAATAGATAACGTGCGACAGCGATATGTTGGCAAACGATGATAAGGTTATATTTCTATTATTGGAAGAAGGCATACGGAAGTTGTGCTTCAATTCATGGGTAAAAGATCAATCAAATAAGTCAAGACGACGTTAATGCCGTTCTTTTTTTTTTTTTATTCGATTCTTATATTATTTTTGTGTGAATTCTCTTTAGGCTGTCACTGAATCCTTATGCTTATATGTGGCTTTGGCGTTTACTTGGCCTCTCATACCAATCACTTTATCATTCTTAATGACAGTACCTTTGCTAATAATCTATAGTATTGGGATTTATACGCATTTGTCTTTGAACTACGAATCCAGTGTGTCGACAAACATTACCACATCTGCTGAACTCGCGCATGTCTGGGTTCTATTAATAATTTGGTTTCTATATATGCTTATCAGTCGTCATCTAATATTTATATCGAAATTGAATTATTTGTAAGTATTAAAAATGGAGAGAGACGCATTAAAATAATTAAACGCACACACACACACACACATACACGTACGCACACATATAAATATATGTAGTAATGAGAGGCAATTGCAGCGGAGAATTGATAGTTCCAGTATTACAAACGAATCGATCCGCGCATTGCTACTTAATATACTTCCCGCACATGTGGGTAAGTCGAGCTGCATTTTCAAACAAAATGAAAAATATATATTGTCGCTAATCGCTATTCTCTCGTTTTTTGTCTCACTTAAAAAAAGTTCAAGTGTATTTAACGAAACGTTTAAAAAATGAACCCTACTACGAGAAGCATGAATACGTAGCGGTAATGTTCGCAACTGTTATTCATGAGGAGGCGCATCTAATGGATTTGCGTTTAATGAATGAAATTATGTGCGATTTTGATGAAGTTGTAAGCCAATCCCCTATATTTCTTATCTTATATTTATATCGCATTATCCTTATAATTCGATATTTTTTCTACATACAGTTAAAATTTTACAAGTTTTCGGAGAAAGTGGAAAAAATCAAAGTTATCAATTGGACTTATATGGTTGCGTGCGGTTTAGGTTCTAGACGTGGTTATTTACCGCAAAGTTTAAAACGGGATAGATCACCATTTACACCGCATGAAAAAGAGAGTCGAAGAACAATAAGAAAACGATCAAGCCACATCTTCGCATTTGTTATTGATAAGCCTGAAGGCAATAATGTGGAAACAAATGAACAATTCCCTTCTCCCTTACTCTCTTCCTCTAATTCTTCTTCTTCTTCTATTTCTTCTGAGGATGAATCTGACAGAATGAATATGCGATTTATGCGAAATAAGAAGGGAGTGGTCTATGTTTTAGCAAATTTCGCAGTCGAATTTCTGAAAGTTATACGATCGATTAATAGCGTAATTCAGGAATCCCGTAGCCGGGGCACTCCGCCGCTTGAACTTCGAATCGGTAATTGTTCTTTTGTCATCGATTTGTATAGCGAGTTGTGTTAATTTATTACCGATAATTCATTTGCAATTAGGCATTAGTTCTGGTGAAGTTATGGCTGGAGTGGTTGGATCCTCTCAGGCGCATTATGATATTTGGGGTAATGCTGTAAATATGGCCGCGCGAATGGACACTACCGGTGAACCGGGCTACATTCAAGTTACCGAAGAGACTGCGGAAATCTTACGTGACTATAATGTCAGTTGCACATACCGCGGCTTGATTGATGTAAAAGGTCGAGGGGAAATACCTACATATTTTATAGACGTCGACGATCAGTTTAAATTCGGAACAATCTAATTTCCCTTTACCGATTTTTGTTGAGTTTTTAATTATTATTTGCCAAAAGGTTTATATCGATCGTGTAGTTTTACTACTGCTCAACTAGTTAGAAGAATAAAAACGAAAAAAGTATTGGTAAAATTGATTTCGTAGCTCAAACTCGACAAATGTTCACTGAGTTTTCCAAATAGATTTGGCTAGAAATGATATAATATGACAAGGGCTTACTTAATCTATAGATTTATTAAATTGTACTTTCTTTTAAGTCTATATTTGGTCTACAATCTATCCGAAAAGATAATGAGTAAACGTAATAGCAATAGGAGATTGATGATCGAGATAAATGAAATTGTCATCCAATGTAAGCAACATAATCGTAAATAAATAAAAAGAATTTATCTGTGTAAATTTGGAAAATTCATTAAAATAATTTAAGGAACAAAAATTAACTAAGTAATCTCTGTATAGGAAATCCAGTATGTGATGCTTTTTTAAAGCTATTTATTTATTCATTGAATTTATCCAGAAAAGATGTTGCCAATGGATTTACATGATCATTCGGTTTAACAAGACAGTTTGCGGTTGAATCGGTTGAATTCGACTTTTGATGAATGAAATTGCGAGCTGCTAGCGAATTGCAGGGCATTAGCCATAAGACATAGATTTCAACCACAATTGGAATCGCTGCCTGTAACTTCCCGTAGCTGTAAGCCGTAGGTCCAAGTAGTTTGAAGGATCCTCTTGTATGAAATGCATTTATTTCTTACATCAAGTTGAGATTCTGGACGAAATAATCCAGAGAACTAACCAGAGTTCTTTGGTTTTTAAGTCAAGTTGCTGGCGTTTCACTTAATCGACATTTTTTTTTTTTCGATTTTAATCTTTGGTTAATATGTAAGCCAAAATATTTTACATTGTTTTTAATAGGGATAGAGATAATATTGTCAGTCAAAAAGTGTGAACGACAAGTATACTTAGACTTATTTAGCGTAAATGCAATCTGCATAGATTTTTCAGCATTTTTTTTTCATATTCCATTTGATCAAAGTCAAAGCAAAATTTTGCTGAGATGAACATGCTGCACATGTCGCAGTTAAAATATTCTCAGTGATAGAAGAATTCAAAGTGACAATTATATAGAGAATTGGACTTAGAACAGTTAGAAGCTGGATCCATCGCCTTCTATTTTATATGGATTGGATTTATGATTTTCAAGTTTACAATGGAAATGACAGTTTTGCAAATAGGTCTTAAGCAGCAAATATAATACATAAGAGTTGAAAGGAAGAACTTTTAAAATGTTTGAAAGTTGTTCATCATCCCAGATTTTATCGAGACTCTTCTCCACATCTTCAATCGCTTCCTTGACGTATGAAACAAAGCGATGATATTGCTCAATGATACCAGGGGTATTCCTCAAACTGATCAGCTGGTCGAAAATAATAAATCTTTTCTCGAGAACTGGGAATAGTCTTTGCAGATAGATTTTCCCAAATATTTTAGGAAAACTAACCAGCAAACTGCAACATTTCCTGACTTATTATATGCGAAATTGTTGCTCATTCGAATGGGCCTATGGTTGCGTTTGATCACATGAATACAACGTTAATGTTAAGTGTCAAGCTTTTCAACTTTAGATCAAATTAATATAGTTAGAAGTTGTCTGTTTCCCGCTTACATACCTACATACAGCGTACATGTAGTAGATGCTGTAAACACGCATACACACGCATCATTCATTTTTCAACTAGCATAACTTTTGGTCGTTTAACTAACAAAATCAATAAAAATCACACACACACACACACACACACACACACACAATTCTTGCGTTTCCAATTTTTAGTCTAGCCCTGGTTTTCTTCCTTAGCAGAAATATTGTATAAAAGATCGGTTAGACGATAGATAAAGGCCACCATAATTATTTTTGTGCAAATTTCATTGAGTTGGAAAGTGATTCTGTGTTAAGATATTCTTAAAAGTGAATGTTAAAAAGACGAGTGCCTTAGGTGGTAAGGATTTATTAGTCATTTCAATTACGCAATCACAATCAGAGAATTTCTTGGGGTTAAATTTTGCTCATCTCTTCTTTGGCTTCAGCAGCTAATGTAGGTATCGCTGAGAGGCCTATCCATGGGGCATGGACTAACGAAAGATTTTAACGTATATCTTCTGTATTTGAAGTCCCAAAAAAGTTATTAGGCTGAAAAGTCGCTTTCAGGTTAAAAACTTGTTGTTTGGTTCATTCATTTTACGCGCAGATTATTCGTCGCTCTATTCAAATACTTTTATCTACTGTTTTGCCATTGAATTCTTCACATCTTTCCCTTGTTTCTAATCATTTGCCTTATTTCAAGGTCAACGCATTTATTACAGTATCTAGGCTCATCAAAATTTCTGGGAGTAGATGTAAAACCAGCTCGATGAATAAGACTTGTAAAATCTTCTACCGCATCATCAATTTTATAAGACCCATGCAAATTCAAATTATGGTCTCAAGCGTGATCGATCCGGCTTCTAAAAGTCGCATTATAAGTTTCATGAATGACGGATGATGTTATGTTCAACGATAATATAAGAAGAATATCAATAAAATTTTGATAGAGGAAAATTTCTGCTTCATGGAGACGATTGAAAGCCCATTGGCATACGGAAGCTTATGTGTATCGCTGAGAGACTAGGAGCATCATCCTATTGATAAAAAGTGTTGCTTCAACCAGTTCCAGTGTGGTGACAATTATGAAGATAAATATTATGTAAAATCGGGAGGGATCTCTTAAAAAAAAGGGAATACTTGTTGATTGATGGAAAAATTATTATAAAGTTATTGTAAGTAGAGTTCTGTCCTTTCTTTTTGAGAAGCTGCTGATAGATGAAACAACCTTGACTATTGTTCGGAAGATTTTGTAAACGACCAATACATTTTGCAGAGGTATCGTTACTTTTAGTGCAGGTATTACTTAAGTGATCCAAGCCTCATTTAACACATTTGTCTTGCTCCGTGCAATAAGTTCTTGTGTGTCCGAAATTTTGCCACCATGGTAGCATGATTAAGGTATGTCACTTTGTAAATCTTTTTATTATCTACACTAGGTTTCAGATCTATATAAAGCATTGGCAGTTGAAGTTGACAGTTTAGTAAATTTACGACACAAATTGGAGACATAGCGTACTCTCGGCTGCGACTTTTCAACACCGACTTTGATATCATAATTTGAAGTAAAGTGATAGGTGTTCCTCTTTGTAGTTTACTTTGTTAGCTATAAACTTCAACTTTCTCAATTTCAACAAACAGGTTACTAATTTTTCGTACGAATCGACAGATTTTGTTAATATTCTATTTTAGTCGTCTTTCATTGGTTTGAAAGCTCGCTATCAGCTATTTTATATCACGCACACGGCAATTACAAGTTGTGGCGTCTTTGAAGATAATTCGCTACTTCCTTATTGTCATTACTATAACCATTGTGATTAACAGCACACACCAAATTCACAACTTTTTGGACAACGCTGTAAGAACCGGTACAATAGATATATGTTTGGACGCTCTTTGCCAGAGAGTAAAATATTGAATTTGGCAAAACAGTGTTTTCGTTAAGTCTTTGGACTCTTTTAAATACTTTTGTAACAAACACACACACACACACACACACACACACACACA
>NW_023998415.1:40704672-40786330 GCF_014805625.2 Glossina fuscipes | reverse complement strand
CACACACACACACACACACACACACACACACACACACACACACACCTAATGAGGCTTTGAATTGGATGTCATTATGCAAAATGGGCAAATTCATGGTAGTTTATCAATCCAATAATTCCATACCATAAGGTAGCGATATTGCTGTTATAGGAGAGTCGTTGTCAGTTGTTAAGCTAATATTGTACATGGAATTTTCTTATCTATTCATCGAACATAAATCCATACATCGAATCAAGTTTGTTTGCAAATTCCATTTTCCGCCAATTTAAATGATTCCTCCGTTGGTTTTTTTCAGGTCAGCCGTGATATACATTTTTTCGATTGAATAGTGTTTTCCGATTTTTTAATCTTGCTGCTGTTTCTTTGTAAACTCAAGAGAATTTCTCCAAAACTTAATCCCCTTCAAATTAATTATTCGAAATTAAAAATAATCAATAGATTCAATCCTTACTTATTATGTAGGCTATGCAATTGTACAAACAATCGCTTTCGATCGGTCTACTGCAGAGTGCAGTCCAACGTCTAAAATATTTGATATGATCTCAGTCCTGATAAAGTTGCTCTGACAGCGAACATAATATGAGTTTTTTACTTTGTGTACATAAACTCTGTCCAGAGTTGATAATATTGTACGCAATGGCCTATCCTTAGCAAAAAAAAAAAAAAAAAAAAAAACAATACAAACCAATACATTTCAACACAGATCAATTTGAAGTTGACGTTACGTGTATAAATTTAAAATAAAATAAAAAAAAAAAAGAATATTTTTCCTGAAAATAAAGAAAATTCATTGCGAAATATCTTCAAAATGGATAATCGGTATCACGACTCGCTGATATCAAAGGTTAAGGGCAATTACGCTGAACTCAAGGTAATAAAAGTGTGCTTAAAGTTTTGATATTGTCAAGTTAATATTCTTTCAAAAGGAGGAATGTCAAGATATGGGCTTAGAGGACGTATATCAAAATTATGTGAGCAAGATTTATCGTAATTATCTATGCACTTTAATTATAATCCATATAATTATCACTATTGTTCATTCAATAGTAACATATCATTTTCAAAAGGTTAGTATTTTTATCGAGCAATCGAGCAAGAATCTGTTGCATTTTTCACTATTCATAGGATGGGGAGCACGTGGTATACGATTTTTATATATACTTGGGTGGAGCAGGACTAACTTGTCTTATACTTCAAATTTACTTGAGCAAAAAATATGGAGATAGAGTTATGGTACCGTTTATAGTCTCTTGGGCAGGTGCTTTCACAATGGCAGCAACTGGTATATATATATATATATTATGTTAAATTATTACTATAATCTTTTTCCAACTTTTTTTTTTGATTGCAGATGTTTTGGTAAATTTAAGTCATTATATTACCTATCAGCAGACGCTACGTCCTTGCTATGCCGGCTATGTAATATCGACTGTTTATCTATTTATGCCTTTACAAGGATTTCTACAACCACTTCTTTTGGGCTGCTCGATCAGTGTGTTTTATGCAGCGGACTTTTTAATAGTAACGAAATCGGCGGAGGAATCGAGAGACATAGATTTGGCCTTATTTGTACCTGATCTTTTCTTTCTAGTCGGTTTAAATATGTTGGGAATATTTAATCGGTGGAGACGCGAAACTGTAACACGTATCGTATTCCTTACGAGACGTCAAACATTGGAGCAATCACTTATCTGGAAATATGCTAAACACCAAGAGGTCAGTTTATTAATATATTATCATGGCAAACAACAACAAAGTGATGACTTCATCTGTATTATGTATGCGTTTAGAAAAGTCTCCTAGTAAGCATAATACCGGAGCCGATAGCGAAAAAGATTGGTCAAGAAATTCAATATCGTATTCAAAGGGCCAAGGTCGGTGCTTTAACGGACGAAAACGGAAGGTATTCGAGCTGAGCTGAGCTTTTATTCGATCATTTTTTTTTTTTTTTTTTTTAAGAATTGTTTTGATAATTTCAGGAAACTCTTCATTGAATCTCATGAGGATGTAAGCATTCTTTTTGCCGACTTGGTTAATTTTACATTCTTGACAACACAATTGGATGTCAAGAGTTTAGTGGAAATTCTACATGATCTATTCCAAAGATTTGATAAAGCGTGCAAGGTAGGTCTTCTCTTCCATATAGGCATTACAATTCCTTTCTCCTGATTATATCAATCTACAGCAATTTAATGTAATGCGTATAAAATTTTTGGGTGATTGTTACTATGGCGTTTCTGGCGTACCAGTCTCGCATCCACTGCACAGTGTTTGCTGCATTGAATTGGGACGTTCTATTATAAAGAACGTACGCGAAGTTAGGTAATTAAATGCAAGCAATTCATTGCATTCTTAAGCAACTAAGTGAATAATACCTTAAAGAGCCATTAAAAATGTGGACATCGATATGCGTGTCGGTATACATTCCGGTAGTTTGTTGGCGGGCATCATTGGATCATCCAAATGGCAATATGATATTTGGTCCAAGGATGTTAATATAGCTAATTGCCTCGAATCGACAGGTCTCCCAGGACGCGTTCATATAAGTAAGGCCACGTTAACCTTAGCTGATGGTTATTACATTTGCGAAGAAGGCACCGAAAGAGCCAAATCGCATCCGACATTATTGAAATATAATATCAAAACTTTCTTAATAATTGAACCGAGCGTAAGTGTTTATAACTGATTCGTAGAATTAATAAAAATGATTTTCCGATTTAAAGGCCAAAATGAAATTGTCAGATGAATGGCAAAATTATGTACGCAGTAAGGAAGAGGCAGATTACAGGTTTTACAATCTTGAATCGGTAGATGCGAGCTTTGACGACGCCTATCAGCTTGAATATCAGGAGATTGTTAATAGAGCAAGAGAACTGATGGAGCTGGAAATAGAAAATTTACCTATTTGTAAACTGCAGTAAGTCATATATGTAAAGATATATATATATATATATATATATATAATATACTCATCTTCTATTAATTTATACTTATGCAATGTTGATTAGATTTTACGGCCGCTGGTTTACTCGACAGCGTCGTTTATTACCCGACGAGATTGAAGAATACCGGGCCAAAAGTAGCATAAGTAGTGTTTGCTTAATATTTGGTGACTGGAACTGGGAAATCAAATATTTAGCGTATAGGGCAGACGAGTTTTATAAATTTCCCGTTATAATATCCTTTTTAATATTACTTTGCGTAATCGCCATGCAAGCCGCAAATAAATAGTAAGTACTATCGATAATGGTGGAAAAAGAGTATCAAAAGCAAAAGATATATTCACTTTATGATTACTATGACATGCACATCGAATGATTACTCGAATGATTACCCACAACTATGACATGTCCTCGAAAATTAAAATAATAAATTAAAATGCTATAGTTGGGTCAACGATAAAATATCCGATACCATTTTACACTGTTCGTGAAAGCATTGATATAAGCGGGCGATCAAAACGTACACTCACGCAATTCTAGCTTAGCATAAGTAATTTTCAGATCCTTTCATTTCACCGTTCTTTACCTATTTTCGTCATAATTTTCTTCATTACTTTTCATACGCAATGAGGTCCAAAAAATAGACTTACGTGATCCAAGTTTGGTACGATTTATTTTTCTTTCTTGCCATTTTACAATCATGACCCAAATTTACTTCACAAAATCTTGAGAATATGCCTTCATGTCGGTTTTGTGAGAACGAGATAAGAAATTGGCCCTTCCGAGATGCTATTACACAGCTTTGTCCGTTTAATGCAAAACGTTTTGTGAGCAATGTTTGAAATGAAAAAACATGTGGAGCGATTGTAGATAAACAGATGAACTTAATTCAGAAAAGTGTTCTAACTGATCTGAACAAATCGGGGTATAAAAAAAGAATGAGTCTTTCTGGATGCTACATAGCTCTATATCTACTCAATATACATTGTACCACAAGTGGTTGGGCGGCCTAATAATGTCTAGCACAATGGCTATACTCAGGAAGGCAAGTAAATAAACACTCAAAGAAAAATATCAAGCGGTTTCAATGTCCCTATTGCAGTGCCTCTGTAACAAGCTGACTGAAGTAAAAAAAAAGTCCAAAATTTCTTCGATGCTCTGATGTCTGTGATCAAAATTGCAAAATATTGACATTTTTCGGCAGGATATTAGCTTAGGATATATATTAAATGAAAGCTAAAAACAATTTTTCGTATTTTTAAACAGTTTACATAAACCCTCTTAACGTAACTCCTTATTACTTCTAGCAGTTGGGAAACGCTGAAGTTATGCCGGTCGATTTGAAGCTTACTTTTATATTATTTTGTGTTCAAAAATTTTATCGTTTGAATGTTTCGACCATCGTTTGAACGGCCGAATATCGAGCACATTCCTGTTCAACTTTATATCGTTTCATAAGACTTGTAGCAGAAATTCCTACTTCTTAACCGGATTCTTTTATGAAGTATAAGTCTCTTCATTTTTTCATAATTCATTTCATTTTACTAAATGGAAGCGTCGTAAAACTATTTGTATCTTTCGTAGAGGCGTGGTTGCGACTTAGTATCGATATTGAATATCTTTGCGAACATTTTCAATGCTCTACTACTTTGAATTCAATATATTGTACAATATACAAAAAAAAAACTCTCTGACAAGTCTTAAAAGTGCCGGATAGTAACTTAGCGTAGGAAGTGATGGCAAATTTTATCACTTACGATACTAACTATGTCATCAGTATTTACGTAAAAATCAATTTAATACGAAGGATAAATGGTGCTCGCAAATGTAATGCGTATGTGTAAATTTTCGTTGCGTCTTGATAACACTGAAACCTTACTTATCGCTAAACGTTAGGACAAGTATTTATTTAATCTTATTTCGAAGTTTAAGGACATAAAAATGCACTTCGCGAGGGAGGAGGATATATGAATATATGAATTTCATAGAAACGTAGAAAAATAGATGAAAAACATTTTATGATAAGGCATTCATTCATTCGTATTATATTTGTGTTGTTGTTGAATATAAAATTGAAATCTGTTTCTTTTATTCAGCATTCAAAATATGTTTGAATTTTGGATTATAAGCGGTTTTATGGTTTTGCTTCTTATAATACCTATCGCATTTATATGGCATAAAAATATTGAGCACAGTCTTTACCGGCTTTTACCATTAAAAAGATATGTACGACGTTCGATGACGGCATTCCGAGCAAGTAGACTGACCGTGGGAAGGAGGATCGCTATACGTTCTCTATTATATTTAATGGGAATGACGGCGATTTTAATCGCGTCTTACGTTCATTTGGTGAGTATTTAATTAAAGCGATTACCTCAAATTTTGTCGTTTACATATTGAATGCATTATGTGGATGCGATTTAATAGATACTTTGCGATAACACTGTACTGGAAAATGATGATGAGATTATATATCTTTTATTGGAAGAAGGCGTACGAACGTTGTGCTTTAATTCTTGGGTAAAATCGCTATATATCTCTCGTAATAAAAGACGAGAGTAAATCGAAATGCGATTTAATGAATTTTTCATATTTTTCTTTTAAAATGTTTTTATGACTTCATTATATAAGGCCGTCACTGAAAGTTTGTGCTTATACGTGGCTTTAGCGCTAAGTTGGCCACGTATATCGTTTTTGTTGTCCTTGATGTTGACGATCCCGTTACTAATAGTTTATATAATAATGGTGTTAAACGAATTCTCTTTAGTTTTCGAAGCCAGTATATCGACTAATGAAGGTGCATCCGCTGAGTTTGCCCATATCTGGGGCCTTCTCATAATATTTTATACTCACATTCTGATCGCTCGCCATATAATATTTATATCGAAATGTAATTATTTGTAAGTATTAAGAACGGAGAGTCCAGGTAAAATAAATGAAACAAAAACCAAAAATAAATGAATTTATATACTTATGTATGTATATATGCATATATACGTGTATATTATACAGCAATAGGTGGCAATTGCAAGAGAAAACTGAAAATTCCAACATCACAAATGAATCCATCCGCGTGTTATTGCATAATATATTGCCAGCGCATGTGGGTGAGTGTTTCTTCTACATAAGTAAAGCCAAGTAATTAAGTTAATTAATGATTCTTTGTCTACGCTACGCAACGATCGTTTTCCCGTTTACCACAGTTCAAATATATTTAACGAAACGTTTACAAACTGAACCTTTCTACGAACAACACGATTATGCAGCAGTAATGTTCGCGACAATTATCCATAGGCGAACCGACTCAATGGATTTGCGATTAATGAATGAAATTATATGCGATTTTGATGAAATCGTAAGCGGCAATGATTGTAATTTTTGTACTACCTGCTGTTCTTAATTTCGTTCACTTTTTTCTTTTTCTTTTTCTTTTTCTTCTTTTTTTTTTTTTTTTTTTTGTTTTTTTGTATTTCTATCAGTTGAGTTTTTATAAATATCCGGTGAAAGTTGAAAAAATCAAAGTTATAAATTGGACTTATATGGCTGCGTGTGGTTTAAGTGCAAAAAGGGACTATTGGCATGACAGCCTGCAATCGGTTAAGTCAGTATTTGTACCGAATCGATATACGCGTAAACAAACCATACAAAGACTAACGACGTTAAGTGTTGCATCAGTAGAATCTGAAAATCCCTCGCTGGAAAACTTGAAACCGAGAAAGTCTATTTTACCTGATTCGGTTGCTTCCAACGACTACGATCGTGATGATGACGATAGTGATAATGACGATAGCGATGATGATGATAGCGATGAAAATGATAATGATTTTCCTATATCTAAAAGTCGGACAGCGCGTAAAGGTCGTGTAGTGCAGGTTTTGGCAAATTTTGCCGTTGACTTTCTAAAAGTTGTGAAATCCTTCAATGAATCAATGCAGAAAGCCCGAAATTTCGATAACCCACCAATTCAACTCAGAATTGGTATTAATTTATTGCTATTTAAATTTAACAATTACGGATTACCGATAATGCATTTTCAATTAGGCATTAGCTCTGGCGAAGTTATGGCCGGGGTAGTTGGATCTTTTCAGGCGCATTATGATGTATGGGGTAATGCTGTAAATATGGCCTCACGCATGGATACTACCGGTGAACCGGGACGTATTCAAGTTACCGAAGAAACTGCCGAAGTCTTACGTTCTTTTGATATTGGCTGCACATATCGTGGCTTAACTGAAGTAAAAGGCCGAGGAAATATACCCACCTACTTTATCAATGTCGATGAAGAGTTTAAGTTTCAAGAGCAGTAGTTATCAGCTTTCCAGTCCAGTCCTTCTAATTCTTAAAGAAAACACGAAATTGTCATTGTATAATAAAAAAAACTGCACAGCAAAATACATATAACATCTATTAAACTTGGAGTAAACGTTGATTATTTCCTGAGAAAATTCTCAAATAAATAATCAAACGGCATTACATCAAACAAGTAGGGTGTTTATGTTCGATTACTTCGATAAGAGTAAAATATGTAAAATTCTTACGGATTTATCGTAACGCCCACGTAACTAGACGTTTTTTTATTATATCGATCGATTTAGAATCACTTTTCAAATTAATTTAATTTGATTTTATTTGTCTGTCCCAACATTGACCTTATGTCTGCCGCCCCACGCTTTTTCTTTTTTTTTTTACAAAGTGCGGGCTTTTGAAGTTTTTCGGCAAACACGGACCCGTTTCTATCGTTCACAGGCGGCCTTGATATTCAAACATGACGAAGCCGGTCCACCACTATTTCCAAATCTACTTTAAACGCTTTGTATACCGTTTTAGACGCCCACATCATTGACATACACGAAAAAGATAGATTTTGTTTTCAAACCATTTTTGTCGTTAGAAAAATTAAAGAGCTCTCGAAAGTATATAGTAACGAAGAGTAACTCTTCAACACACAGCGTAATGATAATTATGCTCGTTTTCGTTCAGGTCAATCTTATGCTATTATTATAATTTTTATTTTTTGCCCGGTCCTCGTTCATACGAACAGTTTTTCTCTATAATATTTCACTTTTCAAATATTATAAATCTATATCGTGATCGATGAGACCAATTACTTGGAACTTCAGTAACAATAAACGATCCGTAGCAAGCAGATATTCTTCGGTAAGTAAATCGAAAACTTTTCTAAATGATTTTTAAATTATTATTATTATTATTTTTTTTTTAATTAGATAATTTGTGCATTATATAATATAATTAAAGTAAAAGTTTGTATATGTAGATATATAGATGTATAGATATATATTGATTTTGTATATTTGCTTATTTGGTTTTACTGTGGACACTTTCATTGGATTATTAGATGAGCAGTCGCAGCCGTTTCTAACATCATATAAGAATACGTCATTGCATATTTATACATATATATATATATATATATAAATAAATATATTATTTATATTTTTTGCATATGATTAATAAACATATATATATTTTGCTATGTTATTACGTTCATGGTAAATAATGAATTCTCGTCTCTTGGTAAACGGTTCATCATTAACTATAAGCACCGTCGATTTTGTGCACATAAAAGTTGACTTTTTTTTTTTTTTTTTTTTTTTTTTTAAATTTCAACTTAACAAAGTAAAGAAAATACATTTGAGCACTCTCCTCTGCATGTTTAGGCGTATGCGATAAACAAAACCTTAACTTATATAGAAACAAAAATATATTTAAAATTTGTGCTTATTATTTAATATGTGGATTATCTAGTCATTAGCACTAGTTAACAAAACCGTATCCTCGGGCAAGGGTTTTCGTTTATAGTTGGGATTAGTGACTAAATACACTACTAGAGCACCAAAAATTACATATAAGACACCACATAGATTAACCATAACACCCGAGCTTGGTAAGTTTGAATAATCTTTTCTGTAAAGGAAAATTATAAAACAAGGATAAAATTTGGAAATTTCTTCCATTAATTAATTTTAAATAATTAATTGTATTTTATTTACACAGAGAATATGGCCTTTTCAGTAATGCCCATTAGAGCGGCGGCGATGGCCAGTATGAAGCCGAAAAGTCCAAAATAAACGTGAATCGGTAATAAAGCTGCTCGCACGGATTGTTTAGCACCAGGCGCCAAAAATGCCGCAAAACCAGCCACATATTGTAGGCAAAACATAATAACGGCAGCCAAGCCCAACCATGAATGTAAAGAGTACATATTCGGTATTGGCTCAGATCTTAAATTATGCGAATCAAAAACAGCCACTAGTGCAAGTACTGTCAAAACAAATGCAACAACATGAACGGCCGCATGACACAATTTTAATGTCTTTTTACGCAGTGAACGAAAACCACGATAAACCAAAATAGCTAAAAATAAACGATACATAAATTATTTGAAAAAATGCATAGATAATAATCAATCGCTATTTGTAAGGTCTTTATAAATATTTGAATCTTTTCTTTCCAAATGTAGTTCAGTGCCACGGTTTCTAAAGTTGATAAGTTTCGGTAAAGCTCGGATTCGGATTCGAGTTCATATTCGAACTGTAAGTCGAAAATATTTTTCCATTAAGAGAAACATAATCGTTAGATGAAGGAAAAGTCAAAAAAAAACTAACTAACTGAGAATCTTATAACAGTAAATCCTGATCCTAATCCTTAAAATCCTGATTTCTGCTGTATAGGAAACTCTGTCATTGACCCCTAAATAATTAAATCGTATACTACTTGCAGTATAAGTGTGTGCTCAGAGCTTTTGAGAGACCCACCGTCTGTCCATCTGAGGTCGATCCACCCATCTTGCGTTCACCGAGATATTTTGATGAAATTTGATAGGGTGAACGCTATTGAAAATCTTTCGAATCTGTCGACTTTTTCGCTACCTCTCACACTTCCCTTCTCTTAGTAATAGTGTTTCGATATTCTAAATTGTTGTGAAAACTTTGGATTGAATGAACCCTTTGCTATTTAACTGTTCCTAATTGAGGCAATTGACCATTTCTACGATAAAAAGATTTAAATTTCATTTCTTCTTGATGAAAATCGGTTCATAATAAAAATTTGATATTTATTTCAAACTTAACCTTAGACCTTTGGATCACATATGTCCATTTTTTTGATCCTCAAACACAAACCGCACGAAATCAGCATACCTTTTACCAAACGCGGTGTATGGTATGAAAACAAACAAAATAAACATATATATATTTACATACTGAACATATTCCTTAAAAAAAAAAAAAAAATAAAAAAAAAAAAAAAAAAAACGACCACATTAACAATTGAACAATTTGAGAATACTAATCGACTGGCATTGAGAAACCAATATGAACACAACTATTGCATAATTGCAAATTGACTTCATCCACGCATGCGTCAAAAGTAATAAAAAAAAAAAAAATAAATAAATAAAATAAAAAAAAAACACTATAAATCCATAATTAATAGAAGCCTCCAAAATCAGACCTCAACATATTAACGCATTGGCAAATGAAGAAACTGAAATTCAACACAAAGCGAAGATAAAATTTGTTATTCATTTAATCGAAATGCAGCAAGCGCTTCAATGGTATGACTGCACCCTTTGATGAAGAATGCAAAGCGTCGGTGTTTAGATTTGACTAAATTGAATTGATTTGAAGCGAATTAGCATGAAGTGAAGTTGCATTAGAGAGCATGAGAATTTAAGGAGACTAATATTTAGATCAAAAGCAAAACTTACCATTTCCATATAAGAATATTAAGCCGATGGTCATTAAGAGTGGATGCCAATTAAATTCGATAGATGGATTGCTGGTGCCCGCCAAACCGCCCATATGCACACCAATCCAGCAACCCATTAAAACGATCATTGTCAGACCAATTAATTGTGTCAATACGAATAGAACCTTGAAATTGGCCATCGCTGGATCGGTATCCATTTTATCTGAAATCAATTGAATGGAACTTTATATAATGCGAACATATAAGCTTAATAAGCATTAACATAGATATAACATTTATATATATTATATATATTTATATATATGTATATCCTTTTGTTAATAAACATATTTTAATTAATTGCTTATGAATACTTGAACTCAATAATATTCAGCCCATTATTTGCGCAATTATAAAAAATTAAAAATAAGTTTAAAATTTCATTTAACCAGTACAGGGTAGCGCGGCATAGTGTACGCCAATGGCTGACCAATTTGTTTACAAACGCCTATAACGATGATTGTGCTTACTAAGTGAAAAAACTCAATACTAGTAAAAATATTTTTATTACGAAATTTGTAATTAGTTATATAGGCAGTTATACGAGTTAGGGTAATAATCGAAAGCACTCAGAAAGCACAAAAAAAAAAAAAAAAAATTCATATCAGAAGTGCTTCGAGGATTGCCACAAGTTCATTATATGTAAGGGGGATTACTTTGAAGGGGACAAATTGCATATTGAATGAATAAATAAATATTTTTCGAGAAAAACGAAAAGTCACCTTTTCCTTTTTGAACACCGCACGTCTCAGGTGGGCGAAAAAACTAAATAGAATCAATGGGTACGGACCGCTTTGAAGTCAGTTTCTTACGTCATTAAGAGAGTGCAGAAGGTAGTCGGAGCAGTGTTTGATCGGCCAGAGCAAGGTGCATGTTTTCCAGAAATTATCAAGCCATCTATCGTTCGCTGCATTTGATAAAGCATCGCCACCCTAAATAACACAAACTTTTTTCGAATTGTTTCCCAGCACATTTAACCGCTTTCGTAATAATACAACATCGGACAAGATACGCCAAGAAACACTATCAAGCAATAAAAATCTTTTCACACATTCTCATACATAATTATGCACAAACATTCTCATATACAAACTTATGAAGAGAGAGAGAGAGAGAGAGAGAGAGAGAGAGATGCATAGAAATCAGAGATTCCCCTCGTTATTACCAATGTATGGTACATTAATGCATTTATCTGATAGCTGTGGCGAAGCAGATCTGCCGATCTGTCTAATGATTATTACCATCTTAATATTTTGCTTACTGTGCCAAAAGTGTTCTTAAATCTTCTCATTTTTCTTATCGCTTCACGCAAAAATCTGAAATTGTTTTCATTCATTTGAACTCTTTCTCCTATTTTGAGAGATAGTTTAGTTTATAATAACAATATCTGAACAGTGAATTCCTATTGATTTGCGCAAGATCGCAATCATTTGTACTCAGTTGATTCTACAAAATACAGAGCATCGTCTTGAAACTGCTGAGTTGACCAAGTGTAAGAAAAGCCGAAGAAGAGCCGAAAGCAAGCCAATATCTTTTGATTGAATAATACGGTAGACCCTCCATTGCAACGTTTTCCAATGATGAGAAGGGACAGAAACACTTTTTTCCAGAGGCTTCTCAGTATGGAAGCCGCTGCTTTAGAAGATTTCTTACTAATTTTGACTTGCAAGCTAAGATAGGTTTTTCACGATTCACAATTAGGAGCTTGAACATCACGGCTTCCCACTGACGTTTCATATTCTTGACTATAACTTAATTTCAATTTTAAATTAATTTTAATGTTTTTTCAAAAGAAAAAAAAAAGAAGAAATATTCGCAACACTCATCACAAGCATAAGGTACCTTTAAGATCCGATAGCATTTAAAATAAATGAAAAAAGTGATATATTGTGCAAAGATTACTTTACTTAACCCATTCTGGGACTCGTAAAGAAATACTTGGATAAATAAGCACATACGTACTCACAGTATGTATATTAATATGGATGGATCTAATGGAATTGTGAAATATTTCAATTTATGAAGTAAACTATGAAGCGGGACAGTTTGGATTTTTTTTTTTTTTTTGGTCTTATTAATTCTCCCTTAATAATAGTTGGATTGGATAGAAAATTGACGGGAGGTATCGTTTAAAGTCAAAATTTGTGATGACATTTAGGAAAATTCAATGGAAATTTCTTATCTACATGATGTGCTTGACAACCATAGGACACAATAATGCTGTAGTCGTGGCCAGATTGCTCAGGATGAGTATAGTTGACTTTTGTTTCTAGTGTCTATATATATTATATGCATTTGCTATGGAATAATGCATAGACGCAATATAATAATACCTTTATATATAAATATATATATATATACATATACATATATATATATATATATTCATTTAATTCTCACATTGCGCAATTCATTTACTTTGTTTTACTCGTATTTTCAATAATATTGTTGAGGTGCGCATGTGTGGCCAGAAGCAGAATTATTACTTAATATACAGCAACAATATATTGGCACATGCTTGTTGCTTTGATAATAACAATGTTCTGATAACGAATACGAATTTCAGTAAATGAACTTGGAATTAATTAATTAAGTTTGCAGGTGCAGCAGCGACCTGACTATTTGTCATGAATTTTATCTGGATCTTGCTTTCTGCGCATATTTTAATTGGGCGAAGAAGTGAAATTCAAACCATATTTACTTCTTCATAAATCTTTTAAGGCAGCTGTTTTTACATTTAATTTCAATTCTGTGAAGAAATCAATTTTATTATATTCCAAGAAAAAGCCATTTCGTGGTGACTTATCAAAGAAAGGGAATGTTGATTGATTTTGTCAAAAAAAAAAAATAAATAAATAAACATTTGGTTTTTTATTTATTTTTATTTTTTTTTTTGAATTTTAATTATGACTTTCAATAGAATCGATTTCATACTTCCATAATAACGTGACAACTGTTGTTATATTTTCTGAATTTTTTTCGTGGTGCCTTTCTATTCTAAAATGAAACAGAAACAAAGCATTTGTTGCCGTAAAGAAGAAGAACTTTTTTTCACATCATACCAAACGCATTCCTTTCCTCTTAAAAACAACATCTTTTTTTTTAAATGCGACTCAATAATTCCATACAAAAAAAAAAAAAAAAAAGGTTTCTGTAAAAGTGTTCTACATTATATCTTAAAGGTAGATTTGATCTTTTTCAAAAACGCTATATATATATTTAAAAAAATTCAAAATTTATTATGAAATAAATAAAAGTCGGTAATTGAAAGCTGTAGGAATTCCCCAATAAAATATCAATCTGTTCAAAAATCGTTTAATACTTTTTATACTTTTTTTATTATCACAGTCTATCTATCTATTGTATGCTTCGAAATGGTAATCAGGCGTTTGTCGTAGAACATTGAAAATAATAACCTGCCATAACCTTCAAAATTGTATTTTATATCTATAATTGATCGGCTATAAAAAGATTTTAAAAACATTGCGACATGAACATAACTATCAAATCGGACAAAGGCCCTAAAATTATGATTTACTTAAACCTTCTGCTCAATTTCCGAATATTTTTTGTCTTACTTGATGAGAACTCTCTGTTCGATTGCAGGCGAATATATGTATGATTAGGTGAAAATGCTTCTAGGATATATACATACAGCAGCAGTGTATAGCAACAGTGTATAGCAACGGGTAAGATATGCGAACAACATTGAATGTATTATGACATTTAATAACAATATATTGCATTAAGTTGCCATTAAGACAATTTCATTAATTTATTGCCTTCGTAGAGATGAATCCAATAACAAATTTTGTAAGCATTTCAACTGTGATCTTTGTTATTAATTACTGTGGAATTTTTCGCATAATAATTTTTCTCTCTTTTAATTAAAAACTGTCTTAAATCGGTTTATAACCCAATTTGCAAAAAAAAAAAAAAAGCGAAAAATTAAAGCTGATAGCATCTATTAGAAGTCATCCATTCATCACCATCATTGCATATATACAAGCAAGCATATATATATATATATATACATATGTATACATATATAAATTTACAGAGTTTTAGGCATAAGATATTTTCTGCGATTACTGAGACTTTAATCAAATGAATTTAAACTACAGCAATTAAGTGGAACTTTCGCTTTTACTCGCGCTCTCATAGTTTTACGCTATTACCCTCTTTGTTGTTTTTGTTTTTTTTTTTTTTTGTTATGTACGAATGGTCGGCATTCCACGCTGATGAATGGGCTTCTTTTTTTTTTTTTTTTTTTGTAACCAAACAAGTGGGAAAGTCATATTCGCCTTGTCGCGAATTTTTAATACCCACCCAAGATATTTGACTTCCAAAATATTTGATTATACATTGCAATGCAAGCGTATTCGTTGGTCTGGTAGGCCTTTTAACTTAGCATTGGATCAATATAGGTTACATTTTTTGTTTATATACATGCATGTAGTAACCTAATGAGTTTTGTACACATTTCCCCCCGAAATTTTTAGAGATTTAGTGCAAATGTTGTTAGGATTTTCAAGTTATAGATTTGCGGACATAATCAGAGTAATTTTTAATTGTGATCTAAAGCACCAAAGTTACAGTTTTTGTATATATTCATGTAACCTAATGAGTTGTGTGCACATTTTCCCCGAAATTTCTACAGATTTCGTGCAATTGTTGCCAGAATTTCCAAGTTATAGTTTTTATGCGTTGCGGGCATAATCAGGGTAATTTTTTATTGTGATCTAAAAGGCCATTAACTAAGAATATGCGAAATCGCAATATCTAAGATTAAAAGCGACTAAATGAAAAACGTCAAGTAAACGATCAGACGGACAAAGTTAAATGAACTGTCAACTTTTAAGGACGTTATTATACTAAAATTCATATATTGCAGTCGAAGCTAGTGTAGATGCATCTTTAGGCAAATACTTGCTCGTTAATTTTGGAAATTGTTCAATTATGTTGCCTTTCCTTAAAACAGCAAGGCAAGAGAAAGCGGACGTAACTTATTTATGCATATATGCACATAGTTGACGGGATGTAGATGTAGCGGCGACTTCCTTTGATGTATTAGTAAATAACTGAAGGGATACAAATTACATTTGTCCCTAGAATGAAACTGAGCGACGGTTATAGTGTTATTATTTCGTGGGTTTGACGTTCCCGTGAAGGCATTATCATTTTTAAAATCAACGCGTCATTCGCTGGTCCTGCTACTATTTTGATCGATTGCTAATTACTCGCATTAGTCGCATAAGATTGAAAAACGGTCGACTTCCTCAGAGACATCAGTCCAGATGGACATGTTAGATGAGGATTTACGTAATTCGCAATATTTTTAGATTGGGCGAAAATGCAGTTTAGCGCGTGCAATGTGGAACTGCTTTGACTGATTATATTATCTATATGATGAATGCAAGGCTTACTAAGGGATTTTGTAAATCTTTTAATTACTTTTTTGTATTCTTTAGCGAAGAAGGCAAGAAAAATGAATGAAATATTTAAGAATGACGATTTCGAATGAGGGATGAATTACGCAAGATTGAAAGCATTAAAGAGAACTATATGAGTGGTCTTGTATATACACTATTTACGTTGCTGAGAAAGACAAGACTCTATTAGAAAATTATTCCTTTAAAGCGTCAACATCGTTATAAGAATAAATTTAAAAAAAAAAAAAAAAAAAAAAAAAAACATTTAAATATTTTCAAAAAGGTTTCATATACGAACTGTTTAACGAATCGAATATATTCGCCAAATTTAACGGTTCGTAAGGAAAATTTAAATAAGATTGTGTTTGTTTTGCACGAAGGAAAGCGCTGTTACAAGTGAAAACAAACATGATTTAATTTGTGCAGGCATTAAATAGAAAAAAAAAGCAAAAAATTTCAAAAATAAAAAGTAAAAACTTTTACTAAGCAATTACAACAACGATAATGAGAATGCTAATGATAACGCTAATTAAACTTCATGATTATAAAATGTCTGGTTGTCTGGTTGTCTGCATGTCTGCTTGTCAGGTTTGCTATTATCGGCAGCAACCCCATCATCATCATCATCATCATCATCATTATTATCATCGTCATTATTATCATCATCAATATCATTATCATCATGATCGTAATAATCGTGATCACCATTTGCTAGTTAAACAGTGATGGATGTTAAAAGAAAAAAGTGGTTTTTCGTGTTTCATGTAAAAGCATTTGCTTCTTTTCTTCTTCTCTCTCCTTTTTATTTGAAATAAATAATAAAATTTCTAAATTAATTTCATGATCATGTTGATCAGAGCATGCTGTTGTTGTTATTATTGTTATGATTTTTGTTATTATAAAGTCATGCTTATAAACTAATGACCGGTAAAAGTGAATGGATTATTAGGCTTTTTGTTGTTTGTTTTTTTTATTTATTTTTTATTTTTTTTATTACCTTTGCTGCTGATGGTCATGGTGGTGGTGATAGTGGTATTTGTGTTTTGCTGTTGCTGTTGCTGTTGCTGTTGATCTTGTTGCAGATTAGCATTATTATTGTTATTATTATTTTCACTATTATTCGATTTAACAACGATTGCAGCCGTATCCGTGGTATCCTTAGATGCCTCTGCTACAGTTACCGTTACCGGAGGGCTAGCTATTATATCAGCATGCTCATTACTGATTGCGCTAATCGGTATTATTGGTATTTCGACGGTCAACGTACTTGTGTGAGTGTTTTCGTTGTTAGCATTTTTTTCAACATCATCATTAATGACTGTCGACATGATTTGTGTTTTGTTATCTAAGTTTTGTGTTTTTTTTACTTATTTATTTATAGACTTTTTTTTTTTGGTTTATTATATAGTATATGCAAAATGCTTAGAAAATTGTATTCTTTTTGAAGATCTATGGGAATTTAACTATTTTCTGTAATGTATTCTCTCGGTTATTATATCTTTATTGCTACCGCCAACCAATGGCGATATGCAAGTTTTGTTGCGGCATTTGTAACAAATCTCTCAAAGACCGTTAAAGTAACAGTACGGGCCTTGTGTTTTTCTTCTTTTTTCTTTTTTTTTTTTTGATTATTTATTTATTTACTTGTGTTTTTTGTCTGTCTTATTGTTTATATGTCTGTCAATCCGTCCTTATGATTTAAAGATTCTCAAAGATGGACGCATTAGAAAATAAAGAGTTGTTCTAATAATGTATAATTACATCGTTAGTTCTATTTCACAAAATCAATTTGAAAATGCGCATACTCTATTCCTAGAATTTCGAAAAAGGAAAGTAATGCTTAAAAATATTAGAAAATTTAAAATGTTTTAAATAATAATTGATACCTTATATATAAACATGTATGTATATATGTTAATATCTTGATACAAGCATTGACATGAAATTTTCCATGTAAATATTTCCCAAGGTCTTAAAAAAAAAAAATATTCTTTGAACAAAGATTCTCAACACGCCCACAATTGACAAAATATCGAGCAATTTTTGCGCACTTATTTAAGAGTATGGGCAAAATTTAATTCATCTATGGGCAAATAAAATATCCTTACGCGCATATATAGATATATATATATATGTATATATTTTTTTTTTATTTTTATATTACATATATTTATATATATGTATATATGTTTGTGTTTCTATTTTTCTTTGTTTTTCTTTTTTTGATTTATTTTGTTTTTTGTTTTTTTTTTTTTTGTTTTAGTGATTATTAACCGCTAACTCCACACGAACAACTTGTTATTTTACTGGTTAATTTGTGACTGAAACTGTGACTGCTCAGTACATTAACAACTGGATAATGTTGTACCGCAATTGTTTTTAAGCTGGCAAAGTAAGAGTGCAACTACGCTGCTATTTGTGTTATGGTTAATATTCTCCTTTGTTTTTTTTTTACAAGTTTTCAATTATTTATATTAGAGTCAGTGAAGTGAGTACAATGTTACAACAAATTTTCTCTCCCATATCTCTCGATTCAGTTAGTTTCTCGCATGCGATTTATACTATTGTTTGTACTTAATTTTTAAATAAATGATTCAGTTTTCCTTTAATGATGGTAATGAACTTTATTAAAAGACTCGGTTCGCTCTAAGTAAATGTGTGTGAGAGATTCTTTTCTTTTTTTCAGAAAACGTACTAGTTACGCTAGAATATAAAAAAGTTTCGCGCATTCGATTAAACTTTGCATATAAAAGCCGAATATGTCCCGCCACAACTATAACACTCTGCCATTACTGCTCCACCCATTCTGAAAAAATAATTAGAAGATACCTTTGAGAAAACTTGAACTTTATTATGAAATATTGTACTCTATGGATGCCTTCACAGCAACATTGAAGAATTCGTTGCAAAAATTGTCCCGGTTGTCTTGATATATTGTTGGATCGCTAAGAGGGAATATTTCTTTTTCCCGATTTTCCTTAATTACTCTAATTGTTTTCGCAAAGCGCGTTAATCCTTTTTGTGATCCTCGTCCACATGTGCTTAATAGCCATCCTATGATGTATGACTAGCGTGAATGCACGTTTGATTATTTCTATGTCCCACGCTTCTAAGATGAGGTCATATGCAATAAGTTATTTTTAAAATATAATTAAAGTTTTCTTTATGCTCTAAATATATCTTGAAATAGATTTTTGTACACTTGCATTTTTCCGAGTAGACATATTAATGCATACACTTATGTTATCTTAATATGTACTTGAAGTATTTGAAATACCGACATATATACATAAATTTTCATTAATTTAATTCAAATGTGATGTGTTTTTTTTTTTTTTTTTTTTTTTTTTACTTATTTTTATATATGGAGCGATTTGGCAAATGTGCCGCCATAAGATACTCCAAAGTACGACCAATAAAGCAAAGTACTTGCTAAAAATTTGACTAAAATGTTTTCTATGCCATGACTGTAAAATGTGTGTGTGTGTGTGTGTGTGTGTGTGTTTTTTTTTATTGCAAATAAATATTTTTCAACGACATTGATGACAAATTATAGTGACAACGATGCCAAAAGAGTCACCAAAAAAATCTGAAATACATTATTGCCTTTCCGTCAACCTAACATAAAATAAATGTGAAGTTACCCCACCGTGTATACTCTTCGGTATTCGTGACATTGCTTAATTAGAGCGGCATTAAGAATGAATAAAATGATTATAAAAATTGAAAAATAGAAAATAAAAATCAAGATAAAGATCATTTGCAAGAATCCGCTTTGGTCATAGCATTGCAGGGTAGCTGAATTGATCCTTGAGAAAACTGATTCCCCGATTTGAACAAAATTTTACGATTAAACATATATAGCTTTGTGAATATCACCCGATTCTCGAAGACACTCAAAGACTCTATGGACAGAATTTGTGGCAAGGATTTAACGTGGGTTCCTGCCTGTAAGGCTTAACCCCACGGTGGCCCAAACCACTTTTTAAGCGTACTACGCCCCCTGGCGAGTTAGACAATCCCCACAGAGTAGGGGCCTAAACAGCACCAGAGTCCAGAATAGTTTATTGTGTATGGAACAATAAACCCCACTCTGGTGAATGGCGAGGCCCAGCTGCACTCAATTGTTCCATTTTAGCTAGGAACTCGCCAACCACAACCACCACGAGTACTCCCCGAAGGGCCGCACCCAGTAGTCAGGACTCACCAATTGATCAACTGACTGCTTCCGTCATAAGGCTTCCACTGTGCTTGTTGATCAATTACCACCATTACCCGCAGGCATCCATGACATGTGTTCAAAAGTAAAAATAGGTAAAAGGGGAGAACTTATTCGTCATATCCCTTTTCCATTTCTGCATGTATTAATTAATTTACCAGACATTTTCTTTTATTCGGCCAAAGGGAAAGCCGTCCGTCAATTCCTTTTTGCATAAATAGTGTAATTAATTTATTTATTTGTTACGACTTAAGAACAAGTCCATCATATACCTGCAGGCATACGTGGCTTAGTGAGACTCTATGGACATTTTGAAAGCACCTGGAGAGCGTAATATCAATAGAAACGGCTAGAGAACCCATCTAGACTAGCTTTCAAAACAAAAAAAAAAAAAGAGCCAATAGCTTTGGTTGCTAATACTCATCCTACTTTTTACTCCTAAAATTTATTTCCTTCGTCTAAATAAAATATATATAATCAATTATAATCATAATAATAATAATAATAATAATAATGAATCCTGTAGCATGAATAATCAAACGCTATGACTATTTACCATAAAGTGTACGTATAACTGAAAGAAATTGCAACATACAAAGTATGTAAGAGAAACTTTCAGAGAAACAAGAGCCAATCCCGCCTTTTCATTTATTGTAAAGGGTGCGGTGGTAATAGTATATAAGACCTAGTGTTTCTTATATATTTAATTTTTATAATTATTATGCTTTTGGCTTCTTTTGTTCATTTTATGCGGAAAATCGCAAAGTAGGGAAGAAGATGGAATTGTACATTAATTAGAGCTTTTTAGTTGATTAATCTTAACCTATTCTATCCTATCGTGCGGAAATTTTCAACTGGTATTCCAAAAGATTTAATTGCAATTTTTGCCTCTTTCCGCTTGATAAAGATAGTGGGCATGTTCTATATTAAAATCTTTCCAAATTGCTGTTGAATATTGGAAAGCTTCTTCGCATTCGTTTTTCATCTATTTATTATTTGCATTTATTGTATGCTTTCAATCAGCCTTCAACATATTTTTTATTTAATATTCGTAGTAAGCTAATCCTTGAACTAGTGTTGCATGCATTTTTAGCTGACTGATGTAATATTTTGAGCTCGTTAAATAAACATTTCAATGTACCTTGTCTTTGAAAAATAGAGAATATTGAACCATGCCACGGAACCATGCCAACTAAATACTGCTCTTAGTCATTTCGTGGGGTTTTTCTACCAAAACATCAGCCAGAATGTCTAGAATTAATGCAATAGGAGCTATGAGCAAACGCTTGTATCAATTCTGTAAGAAGACTGCGATTAATTTTCCGAAACGGAACGATAGGGCTTCTTTGAAAATTTTGTACCATTCATAAGTCCCTGTCTTTGATATACACGATTTGCCGCAGGCGTTAGGACAAAGATTCCATTTGTTTAGCTCTTAGTCTATACTTTAAGCACAACCGGAAAAGCTTAAACATGACACTTTTTGGGATACCTTAAATGGATAGGGAATATTATAAGAGAACCGAAGCTAAGTTGTTGAAAAAATTTCGCATTTATCATCGTTGCGTATACATACATCGTCTTCGTTACAGAGACGCATAGAGAATGTTTAGAATTTTGTTCATGAAAAGTATGCATTACAGATATAACAGATTCCATTTATTATAATTGCTGTGTTTGCTGAAGTTTATTATATTTAGATGGCATAATCTTCATTTGTATGCAATTGTTCTATAACGAAAGAAGAAATATTTATAGATAGGCAGTAAAGCACATTGACCCTAAAACGATGAACGATGTTTATATTTCTTCTCAGCTTGTGATTGCAATTCATTTTCTTCATTTCGCTTCACATTTATTTATATATATATATATATTATATTTTTTATTATATTATATTTATGCATGCGACGCAGGGACATAAAATCCCTAAAGAAAATTATAATCAATTACTCTTAATAAATAATACGAAATAATAAAGCGTGTGTCAGTCCTTAAGAAGAATTATTATAAAATAAAAAGAGAAAAATCAGAACGTGCCCACACATCATTAACCATTTTTGATAAAAAGTTCACTAAACTGCGATAAATTGCATTATTGTTATTAGCCTTTTGCGGACATGGCTATACTCTTTTATGAAATGCAAAACAACGCAATAACCTATAACTATGCCTGCATTGAATACGCGTTGGTTGAATAGTAGCGTTGAATAGTAGCGTTAAAAAACAAAAGTTGTACATTTAGTTAAGCAATTAAAATGATTTGTATGGCAAGTCTGGCATGAATCACATTGAAATTCAGTACAGGTGCATATAAGTATTTGCACATCAAAACCGCACACACACACACACACACACACACACACACACACACACACACACACAATCGTATTTATAAATAAAAACAAACAATACATCATAAAGCGCGTCTTGATTGTCCCATAAACAACAACAATATATAGCGACAATAATATAAAATAATATATAATATTAATAATAATAATAATAATAATAATAATAATAATAATAATAATAATAAGAATAATAACAACAATAACAATAAGAAGAAAATCACCAACAAAACAAATAGACAAAATGTAAGTAAGCTAAGGAATGCGGTCTGTATAAATGTACTAATAATGTACCAATGAAACATACGCTTGCAACACACCTGGTCCTCGACACCTCCCGTATTATGCAAATAAGTGATTTGCTTAAATTGATATCAAAATATGCATAACTGAGCGTCACTCTAAATGCACCCAGTTTTAGAACCCTTTAGATAAAAATTTAAGACAATTGAAAATAATTTTTTATTATTAAATTAACTCTATAAAGATGACACACATAAATGTAAACAAACACTTGTACAAAAAAACTTCTTATCTACTAAGAAATGTTAACGAGGGTGGGGTTAAGTTCGTAATTTGTGCACGCCGAATTACGATGTAGTCATGGATGTTATGTATGCCTATTAACATATATTATGGTATAATTATTGATTTTTCGATTGCATTCACAGCGAATCGAAATGCATATTAAAGTTGCTTTCAAGTAAACGGATTCCACTTCAATAAGAACTGACTCGTCGACATATGTTTTTTTTTTGTTTGTCCGTTATTTTCCGACCGATATTGTTGATTTAATTCGATTAATTATACCCTACACTACTTATAGTATAAAGTATATTAAGTTAACGCGGACATACGTATCACCCAGAAGATAGACCCACCTTTGATCATACTGATCGAATTGCAATCACTTTTTGAATCAATATAATCTTATCTATCAATCTGACGTCTGTCAATGTCTTCTTGTATTCATCCTATAGATCGCAATTTTTGAGATTTTTTTTGATGAAATTTGGTACACATACGTGCTTTGCCCTAAGGACGAAAGCGAAATGTATGCCCTTATATGCCACAAAGGCACAAAATTAGGCGGACCGAATTTCAAGCACATAGACCTATTTCTTGGACCATGCAGCAAAGCATATACGAATTCTCATGAATAGTAGTAGTGGTCCAAAGAAAATTTAATTTTTAATATTTTAATGATGAAAATTGGTCCATAGCAACAATTTAGCAAAAAACTTAACTCTATGGAATTTGAATCATATCCATGCTATTTTTTTTATTTCCTTGACCTCACCGTGTATGACGAGAAAGTCCAATTTCTAATCTTTTATCACAGATCGTTGACAGATGAATACAGTTCAGTCAAATTTCAGTCAATTTTCGTCTTGACCATCCTCCAATAGATGGACTCTCATGCAAAATATATCTTTGCATGAAAATAATGTATAATTTTTGATGCAATATCTTCAAAATGGATGAATAATTATACTACACGAAATGATTGATGTAGAGTATCTAGTGGCCAGATTTACATGTTATTTACTATAATTGCGCCAATCGCGCTGAGACCTGTCCTATGCCAATAAAAATCTGTTGCAAACATTTCCTATGGATAGCTAACATATCATTATAGAAATCAAACAAGTAACAACATATTTCGCTATTGTAATGTGTAGATGTAATGTGGTGAGGATTAAAGATTCGTGTTAAGGCTGACATTACTTTCTTACTTGTTTTATATATACTGTGCACTTCTCATCGAACGATGTGAAACTGTGAAGATTAATGACAGCGAATTTTTTTAAATAAATTTTCTTTTTTAGTTGTTGCAATTTCGCATTCTAATTGAAAGTTTAATTTGTATAATTTTACAGGAAATTATCATTATTTTTTGTTTTTATTATTAAACTTGATTTAACAAAATATGTTTACATACATATCTTTAAAATGAGTCATTTCTGAGAACTAAAAACTTTATAGTATTATATTGTAGTATGAAATAATTCGTGAAATTCTAGCATGCGATAATGAAATTTTCACTCAAATCACTCAACAACTTACATAAAATAATAGCACGAAAAAATTTATCCCTTCCTATAATCTATAAAAAATAGTTAGTCATCTTAATATATCGTCCGACTAAGGCTCGTCTTCTGAATCGCTTTAAGCTGTAAAATTTGTCCGCCACACCGTTTATCTGCTTGATGTCTGTCCATGTAAGGGTGTATTTAACGTAGACCGTAATTATTTCTACATTTTGAAGAAATTTCTACTGGCTATGTCCGAGTTTTCCAAGCGTTCAATTAATAACGTATGACCCAACAAATGGTCCCATGACTTTCATTATTGTGTTATTTAGAAATATGTCTAACGACGCATAAGCGGGAGCGCTTAGCTCTCTACGAATTTATATTTTCTTTTAGTCCTTAGGTTTTCTTATCCAATGCACTGATTAAACGTTAAGGCGAACCTTTTCAAAATGATGAGTTCCAAATGCAATAAAATTATATCTTGACTTATTTTAAATTTAAATTTTGAATCGAAAAAATCGGCGTATAACTGCGTCGCAAAGAATATCGCATGACCAGAAATCAACGGGCTCATCTTTCCTGCAACATGAAAGATTTACTAAAATATACATTACAGAAGCACTCGTTGGCATATTTTTATACTTTACAATGTCCATGGTACAGAGTGCGTGAAGTTTGTGCGAACGTTTGTAGCATCCCGAAAAATTTCAGGTAGATCCACTTAAATTTACCTAAGTTTATCTGTCCGTCTGTCTCCTTGGTGTCTGCCTAGATAGTGTAATTTTTAGAATTTCGTGATAAAGCGCCGAGTAGTAGGATTTCGGTGGAAAACCTTTGAATTGGATGAAATCATTTTTTGAACTCCTTGCCATATAACCGTTCCTACGAAAACTGAATCTTTACATGATAAAGAGACTCAATTTTCACTATTTCTTACTTATGGCAATTCGTTCATAATAATAATTTAACATAAAAACTCATCGTAACGAATTTGGACCATATAGATCTATTTTTTGGTTCCCAATCAATAGAAAAGTTCTAATAAAAAGAATAAGTCATTATATGCCAAAAAGATGTAATTTTTAATATGTACATTATGACAAAAATTGATCCTTAGTAAATTAATTATAAGAAATTTGAATCACAAAGGTTTACTTTTTCGGCTCCCATGCAAGCCAAACTTTCTTACGGCTACAAATTTGTAATTAATTGGTATGACGAAAGCACCTACAAAATAATAAAATCTTTGACAAGTGCATTAAATTTACATAAATTTAGATCATGTGGAAGTTTGAGTATCCCCCAATATGTGGCTTTTCATGGAAATTATGGATTTGCTTAAAATTAATATATAATTTTTACGAAGTATTATCACGAAAGTTAATAAATGACAGTATTAGGCAAAGCGCTGCATGGTATCTAAAGGTCGGTCTTGCCTGGCTATATTATTCTTACTTGTTTTTTGCGAACTTTAACAAATCCTTTTTTAATAGAGAGTGAAACACAGCAATAGCAAATCATTACAGAAATTATCATTTCAAATATGGCGATAGCCGAATCTCGCATACCCACCACTATGTTTTTCGCATTCTACTCTCCAAGTTCTTTTACTTGATACCCATATCGCTAGTATTATTAAGAAAAAAGCGATCGGGGTTTCTACCATAATCATTAATTAATGAATCCATTTTTAGGCCGATAATATACCTTCGCTTAAGGACTATGCAAAATAGCTTTAAACATTCGGTCTTGTTTGCCTTATAGTAAATAAGCATAAAACCTCAAAAACAGAATATAATCGCTTGTAATCTTGTAGGGGCCATGGCGGATATTGACCACTTTTACACGTAAGAAGCAGAGTGTTTCGTAAAGTAAATATGAAAAATTTCGACCTTCTGACTTTTATAATTTTCGAGTAAGAAGCAAAAATGCAAAAATTTAAAAAAAAAAAACCCGACTTATGTCCAATTTACGCTGCACTGCGCGCTTTTGCTCCGACCAATTTGGCCCATTTTCAATGCCAACCAATGCGTCCAAAAACTTTCAATGTTTCTACTAAATTTGAAGTCGATATATTCATTTTTGCTACCAGGACAGTGTCAACAGCGCACTCCACGCGGACACACAGACGGTCAGACAGAATATATATACTTTATAGAGTCTCTGAAGCTTCCTTTTGGGTTATTGGGTGGTTACATACATTATGGAAGAAAAGCAAAATGTGTATACCCCCCTCTTATAGTGGTGGGAATTAAAAAAGAAATAAGATTAGGGAGCAAAAGTCATTATCGAGACTCTAATTGCAAAATTGTTAATATTGAAACCGGTCCAAATCGGATAACAAAGGCAGCTACAATGAATGAATAACAATAATAAATAAAGATAATTGATTTCTTGAAAATTCTTATTAAAAATTTGTAATAGAAACACGCACTTGAAACTTGTAGCTATTACGTCTCTTCCTGAGCGATGTTATGGAAAAAATAATCGAAACCGTGTAAGAGAAAATTATCTGCTCTCCAACTATAAGAACCAGTGAATAGTGAAAAGTCCATTACTTTTATTATATTATTCATGTAAGTAACACTTATTAAGAACCGTCGGCACAAATTTAAGAACCGTTTCTCTTCGCGGACGGTGAACGATGATTCAATTTCTAGTTAAAATTGTTTTTTTTACTCTAACTTCGACAACTATAGTGCGGTAAGTTAAAAAGATAACTTTATTATTTTATGCAATACTTTTCTGTTTACATCCAACCAATTATTAGTTACTTGATTTATTTATTTAACTGCTTCATTTCAATTACTTGGCTTAACAACAGCAAATTATGACTCCTAGACTTACCTGTGCTCGTTGCATTTTTTGTCGTGTTCGCATAATGCCGACTGAATCATTCAGTACACTCTAGGGCCGATATAATTATATATAATATATTTTAATGTAATTACTTTTAAAAAATTGTCGAAATATCTCCCTCTTACCTATATATATGGCATTAAGAGTTTATATGTATTTTTACAAAGAATATCGAAAAATTAGTTCTTTACGTTTAAGTAGAGTTTACGCTCTTCGTTGAGTTTTGTAAAATTCGGTTTACAAGTACCACAAGATTGAGAAATCGGAAAAATGATTTTGAATCGATCGATACAACTAAAAAGGTGAGCTCCTCTAGACCTGTTACCACAAGTGCCATAGGACGTATGTATGTAAAGTTTACAAGCCTTGTCTTCTACTTTACTTTCGTCTAAAATAAATTATTTTTATATGAAAAGAAAATTCCTAAATAACATAATGGACGTCAAGCCACGGAACCGTGAACATGGACATCGTCTCGCACAGAAAATCTATTTTAATTTCTAGAAAGGGCTAAACGGCGCTTCTGAAAGCTTTATCCTATTTCGATTATTCACTTATGATGCATTTTCTTGATTTTTCCTGGAACTTATTGACCGATATATTGTGTAAAGTATCTTGCGGTCAGCTAAATACAGCGCGCTACCGATTATGACACTTTATAAATATTCCATTATTTCATTAAATCATTTGCATAAAAAAAATTTTTAATCACTATTTTGTTGCGATTGTTGTTGTTGTTGTTGTCGTTATTGTGCTTTTATTTTCATATTTTTTTGCCTTCAAAGATAAGTGCAAAGTAAATTATATAAAACATTGCTTAGAAAATTATATTCGACTCGAATCTTGAATACCCATCAGCTTACAGAACAACGTAACGAGATATTTATTACCCATAGATGCAACCTGGGCGTTTTAAACGGCCCGGTCAGATCAGTAACCTTTATCAATCATAGTCACATGGAAGCTTTGCTCTTTATACCTAATAACACTTGTGGAACGGGATGTATTAAGTTTAAGTGCACGTATGCAACACCGAGAAGAGGTTAATATAGATCCGCCTTCTGTTATACCGATTAATTCAGAATTAGTTTCCGAATCTACCTAAGCATGTCTGTCCACCTGTCTGCCATGCGTTATTATGCTCTCCATGCAGATACTTTAATGAAATTTCATATACTGACGTGCTTTGGCTCAACGGCGAAACCACGGTTCGGATTGGACAACTTCTTCGATCACTCCACATTTACTCCACGACTTACTTTGAAAGGTAGTTATTTAGTAGTTAGTTAAAACAATACTATTGCAGCACTCTAGAGTGGTGAGAAAAATTGCGTTCGGATGGCACAAATCCTACCATCACTAAATTTTTATATGATAAAAAAGTCGAACTTTCAACATTTCATAATAAAAACTGGTTCATAATAGCAATATGAACTAGAAATCAAGTTCATCTAATTTGAGCCAGGTAGAACTAATGTTTGGATCCCATCGCATAAACGGATTCTCATGAAATATAGATCTTGGTGGAAATTTCTTCAGGATAGTAATTAAATATAAAAATACAATTTAAATATAAACGAGATGGATCTACCTCTTGGATCCCGTTCCATCTAAAGTTTCTCAAAAATGTTTAATTTGTAACATTTTATGATGAAAATTGGTCCGTACTAGTAATTTAGCAAAAAAGTTAATCATAAGTATTTTAGATCACATAGATCTATTTGTTCGAACCCACTCTATATAGAGGTTATCATGACAAGCAAGGCCTCTTATAGCGAGAAAGTTTCATTTTTAGTTCCTTAATGACGGTAATAGATGCAAAAATAAAAAAAATATCTTGGGACAACAAATCTTTAGTTTTGGATATGATGTTTTGCATGTCCTCTGATATGAAGGCCTTTTATGAAATGTATGCCTTTACCTGAAAATGATGTGCTATTCTTGGTGTATTACCATCAAAACTCGTATTCACTGTACTAGACGAGGCGGTGTAGGATAACTAAAAGTTAGTCCTCCTCAACTGTTGTATTCCCACTTGTTTTTTTAAGCTCCACACTTTTACCTTTCGTGTAAGGGTTTTACGTTGATTATCACAAAAAATCTCAGAATTAAATAATCGATTATTGGAATAGATCCAATTGTTTTTGTTTTTTGAAGTAAAGTGTCGAGCATGATGTTGATGATTTCAGCATATAAAGCCATATGAAAATGTGCAATTAGATTGGCTTTTTGTTGTTGTGTTGCTGCAAAAAATAATTTTAGTTTGTGTTTTCATACATATGTTGCGGATGTTCTGCGCTTCATCATCGCTCTAGCTGCATCAATTTTGCCTGATAGCTTTCAATGATGATAACAATATGCCCATACCGCTGGTCTCTTCGAATGGCGCCACCATGAATAATCAGTTTGGCCGTTGATGTCAATGTCCAGGCCTGCGTTACGATTCTCTGCGAATTGTCATGATTTAGCAGCATTTCCTTGCGAGTTGAGTAGAAAAAATAAAAATTCTCGCCGTTGGTGTTTTTCGGTAGACAAATCAATTCATTTAAATTTAAAAACAAGAACTACGTGGCATGTTTTGCAAGTCAGCGACGTTATCGCATACGCCTTAAAAACATCACTTTGGAAATGCAAAGTAGCACTGGTTTACCGAACACGCCTTCTTTTGAAAGTCAAAAATGGCATATCTACGTAAAACCTTACGGTTCCACACAGACCAATTTGCAAAAATATTTTTCGTGAAAAAATGTACACACTTCTGCGGTCTTCGCCTCTATCGATTGTTACGCCAAATAGAAAATTGGTTTGATTCTTTCATTCATTCCGTTTGCTATATAAGTTGAATATAATATTTTTTAAAATTATTGCGCCCGCAATTAATAATAGAGGAGGTACAAAATGCGGAAAACATAAAAATGTGTAGCCAATAGTCTAAAAGTGACATGTTGTAACTGAAAATGTCACGTGTGAATTGACAGATTTATTTGACGTGTTTTCAAGACTAGATTCGTACCACTGAAATGTGCTTTCTAGGATAGCAAAGATTTTATTAAACAATTCGTACACAGATCTCTTCACAAATTGTTTACGGGAACTTGGTACTACATGTGCCTTTTGCTGGTCTTTTCTGTTGGCGTAACTCCGACCAACTCTCTAGACTCGACTGACTTGGTCTTCCGTAAATATTCTATCTTACAAGCCAGTTAGCGATACTTAACTTTGTTGTGATATTTTTGCGTTCATTCGTTTTTCGCCGAAATGTTCCGCGAATTCTTGTTAATGTTTTTATCTGTCGTCAGACGCAATTTTGAAAGTGTCTTTGGTTCTATCATTTTTGTCATTCATTGTGTTTTGTAGAAAATCGCTTAATTGTATGGAATTTTCGTAACAATATAACTATACACACTCACATATAAAAGAAGAAGAATTCTTGATGAAAGATGCGATTGAATGAAATTAGATGGAATTGATTTATTAGTATATTTAAGCCCTATGTCCAATGCTGGAAAGTAAAACAACTTTACCATTACTTTTATAACGCAACGCTGGGAAATACAAATCGCAAATTGAATAAAGTCGAAGGTTGTTCAAAAATTTCATAGGCTGTAAATAATTGCCTCTTGTCTGCCATTGATGAACTGCGCTCGATTTAACCTGCGTTCAGAGACATGCACGCCGGCGTATAAAGTCTTAACTAATGAATTCAACTATAATTCAAAAAACCTATTGACCGTCATTCTCTTTAAATTTTCAAAGATATTTTTATTTACATTAGCAAAACTCAGTTCATTGCTATACAAATAGAATTTTCTGTATTGTTGTTTACCTTGAAACCGGTAAAAACACTAAAAGAACTAAGAGTATTGCGTATTTGTATCTTTTGAATCAATTGATGATGTATCAGTTATGAGATTTCATGTTTGTTTCGATAACATGTTTGTTTTATATTTCAAATCTGAGCAAAATTCTTCTTACTGAGCTCATTTTTTTATCTTTTGTTTTCTATATCCTCATAGCATACATATGTTAGATGAATCGAAACATATTCTTTTCAAAATCGAGAACTTATCTGAAAGCAAACAAGTTGATGCGTCTTAAAAGTTTTCGTGTATACCGCAGTCTAATTTTTTTTGTTTATAGTTTCTTTCTTTTCCTTTTATCATAATGTGTCCGCTAGCTATCAACCTAATGGAATATTTAAATTTTAAGAGAATCAAATATATATATTAAGCGACGTCAGCGCGTAAAGAACTAAGAGAAAAATTTCAAATACTCATTTACGCCAATGTTTTTTGACACAATGACACACACGGCACAATCGCTAACAGTTTGTTTACATAAAATAAAAAATAAGAAAAGCTTTACGCGATGCTAACATAATGGCAACGAGTCTTTTCCTGACTTCTTTGTCTGATTGTTGTTGATTCTTCATTAAAATCCAATCCACAATCAATTTTTATTGCAGATTTTTAACGAAATATTTCTTTAGGAGTTGGAAAAAAAATTAATTTGAATGTAACATATCTTACCTTAACTTAAAAAAAAAAATAATAATAATAATAATAAATATATATATATATATATATGAAAGAACAAGGAGATACTTTTTATCGCGCGCTACACTTTAACACCAACGCGGAAACAAACAAATAACGCAACAATTGAAATCAAAAAGTACTGAAAGCAGCCCAGACCGTCAGCGGCAACAATGATTTCACGAGTGAGGGCAATTGTATGCTAGCTATGAAATGAGAAAGAGTGTCTGCACAGTTACTTGCATATACATACATAAATAGAATGCTTTTTGGGAATTTTTTTTTCATACTGTATAGTTAGTTATCTTTCGTGTTTTTTTTTTTTTTTTATTTGCTTTTTTTGCTTTTTCTGTGCACAATTAAATTTTAACTGAAATCTTTTCTTTTCGGTAAAGTTCATTAGAGAGAAACTTCATTAACTAGAGCAGAGTAATCATGATAGTTTTTAGTAAGCAGCAACTGTTGCTTTTAACAAGTTTTCTTAATCTCGCATTAACGTCACTCTCGCCCTTTCTTTTATAAATAATTTAAAAGTGTCTTAATGTTTTTCTTGCATTCTTTTTTTTTTTTTTTTTTTTTTTATATATAAATTAAATTACCGTAGAAATATTGCATTTTTGCAAAAAAAAAAACAAAAATATATTTCGATTAAATTTTAATTTAATAGCAATTGTTGCAAAGAATTCCTGGAGCGATCTGTTGACTATGCAGCTATTTACTTATAACTGAAATAACTTTTAAATCCCCATTAAGTTTTTACTTTTGCTTTATACCAAAGGTGACCAAATAACCCTAAAAAAAAAACAAAAAAAAAAAAAAAAAAAAAAAGAACAAAAAGAAAAGTTCATTTTTTGCAGTCTTTAGTTCGATTTTATTTGGCATAGAGTCATCCAATACTGAAATTTTTTTTTCAATTTTAATACCATTAAATTATCTCCAAAATGTATTAAACATAAAATCATCAAAATTCTTATATGCACTTACTTGCTTCAGTTTATTGATTGTATGACCATTGTCTTTACATATGCGTTGTTTCTATTCCCGGACAGAAATGATAATCATATCTACTTAATTAGTAATATGTTGAATAATAAGTTGAAGGGTATGCCATCAGGCCTAAAAATATGTGATTCCTTAACTTGAAATATTTCGCTTGAAACTATACTAAGCTTTTTCAATATTCCTATGAAATGTGAAATATAAATGGAAGTCCATATGCAAAGACTGGTAAACGGCAAGAATAATAAGGAGTAAATCCGTTCTTCATCATTTTCATTCTTTTAGTTAATCCAATATCTACTACTAGGATACTATACTTCCTTTTTCCCTTTTTATCCTATCGAAAATATTGAACGCATATTTCAAATTTTTGCCTCAATCTTATGATAATTGAGAGAGGTCTCTATCAATTTGCAAATCGCTCTCTATTCAGGTCTATCAAGTAATAAAAAGTCAATTTATTGCAAACATTTAATCAGTTTATTATATACAATTTTATGATTTCTAATTTCTATAGCCGCCCTCAACTGTGGTGGCATAATCGGTTTTTTTGAAACATTTGCGACACCCAGAATGAATGCTTTCCATTAGATTCTATATAGTGCATGTACTGTGAGCCAATATCAAATTCAAAAACAAAAAAAAATCTACACATGTCCGTCTTTGCCGTCATGATAAACATATTCTTAATCGCGAATAAGGAGATACCATCTGCAGGTTGATTAAAGGATATGCCTGCATGTTCACGTGCCCGCTATTTTCAAAGGCAAAAATAAAAATAAAGCTCATTGCGCGTAAATTGCAAAAAAAAGACAAAGGATAAAGACTTACAATTCCATTCTATGAATGATTTTACAGTATATCTATGCAGACTCACTTTATCTTTTTGCTGTTTTCCTCTTGGCGTTCGAGCATACTCTCACATTTGGATGTAGTATTTTCTTCTAATAACCTCTAATAATATACTTTCTCTAATTCACTTTCTGTTCTGTTCGTTATACTTACCTGGTAACCCCAGAAAGGATATCTATCCTTCATGTTGGTGGAAAAAAGTTTTCATTTTTCTTTGCTTCTTTCTTATGTTACTCTTAACATTATGTATACAGTTCATATACTCTTTTAATGTTAACGTTAACGTCATCTTGGCTTTTAGCAAAAGCAACAAGTAATAAAATTCAAGGGCACTACGGCACTACCCACATGAATGCGCACATATTTATGTATCATTATGTTGTATTGTTGCGTATTGCTGTTCGTTTTGTTCGAAATAGAAACTCAACGAATAATTGACGCATGTGAGTCTGCCTTAAAATGGATATTGTTGTGTGTAGATGTGTTATCCTATGCTTTTCAAGGGCAAGTGCAACAATTTTCAATATATCTCCTCGCTATCTTCTATATTGTTGTTGGAGTATATAATAAAAATTATTTCCAAAATTTTCAATTTCGATTTTTTATAATCACCGCGAAACGACGTATAGTACGACTCAGAAACTTACTATAACGTAAAAGTTTTAAACGAACCAGAGAAAATTAAAATCAATTCCTTCGAATGTTCAGTGATGATCATAAAATTTATTTCCCCTTGACATTCGCCTTATATAACGTATTAATTGCTTGCGCAATTCTATACTTATCTTTTATAGATAATTTAGCGTTAATATTAGGAGCAAAATGAAGACAATTCAGTCAACCTGATTAATAGAGCAAATAAAAGTAACGATGGCTCTGATAAAGAACTGTTTAAACCAATTGCATACATAACAAAAGAAGCAAAAAAAAAAAAAAAAAAAAACATCCGCATACAACTAATATAATTAGATGATAACATTTTATGAGATTTTTATATGAAATGTTCACAAACCGTCCGCTCGCAATTGAGCATTAATTGATAAGAAGCCGTATAAATATTAAATGAAAAACTACATATTTATTTAGTTAGTTTAAGGATTTCATTGCGAAGCCTCGCGTATCTAAGATAGGCTTTGATTCGTCAAAAAGTTAAACCATTGCGCGCTCGCGCAACGTTACCGTTTTACAAAGATAGACTTTGTCTGCCACATACGTATATTTTGTTTTTTTTTTTTTTCTTTTTTATATATATATCCTTCTAGACGTTTATAAAGAAAGAAGAAATATTCATTGAAGGCACCATTAGGTTTACTGGCATGCAACTGGCTGAACTGAACTGATTTTGTTTTGACTTTCCCATTTCCGACCCCTCTTCCTCGAAAATCAGTGAACTTGTAAGATCTGAGCGTCTCGTCACATAACCTCGTTCGTGGCAATTTGCGATTCAGGCATGAATTGCACACACGCAATACTTTGCACAATCATAGACTTTTTTAAAAATGCGCTTTTATGATTGCGTTCCTGAGAAAGGCAAGAATAAAAGGGAATTTAATTAAAAAATATTTTATTTGAATTTAAACCGTCTTAAGAGCATTCCTATGACATAAATGATGGTCGACTTGATTACTACCGAACAATATGATAAAAGAACATTTTAAATTGAAGAAATAAAAGTTCACACATACACACACACACACACACACACACATTTTCAATATTTCCTTCAAAATTTTAACATCTTTTTTCAGGCAGAAGAAGTAAAATAGAATAGTAGCTCTTGGTTGAGTGCATTAAAGCAACCAAAAGGCAAGTTGGCCAGTGATTGGACCTTTAGGCGAGATGGGAAATCTCAATTGCAAGAATGCTGAACAATATATACAAAGAATGTATAACTTTTCCTCTCTTCAAATTTATATAGGGAAACTAAGTTTTTATGTGTTTCGCAATGATATCATCAGTAAAATAAAAACGTCAACGGCTATGTTCATGTTATATACAAATAAATATATATATATATATATATATATATATGCCCATTAAAATAGCCTAAACACAAGTCCAGTTATAACATGGTTAGGTAGAATTATTTGATTGTTCAAAGATTCAACATACGAGCACTGCATGACCCACTAATAAATAATTCTTTTTGTGAATTCTTCGCACAAGAGATTTCTAGTATTCTAAATTGTACAGATTGTTCTTCCTATCCCTATTCGCCGACAGATCTCTAAGATTATATTAGCACCAAGCAGAAGCATTCACTTTACACTGAGATGTATACATAAATATACAAAAATTCAACTTTCCGTCAAAACCTAAGACGTATAACAGTACTATTTGAAACCAACATTAGTCAGAATTGGATTCCATCGCAGTGATTTCAATCCCGGATACATTTGTAACTATCAAAAAGTAAACAAGTAATGCCGTTATTATCGGACAAGTCCAATTAAACACTTCACCTAACACAAATCTTTCATTTATTCTCCTGATAAAGTCATGGAAATTGTATCCTGCTTGCATGTAAAAATATACTTTTCATGGGTGGTGGCCCATAAACCTATCTATGGTCATCGCAAAATACTAAAATAAGCCCTTTCTGTCCACGGGAGCACTTATATTCAAGGCTCTATAAAATAAACTTGAACTCGCGGTATAAATTTAATTTAAATTTTCAGATACTAGTCGTAAATGCGATCCAGCTCGATCCACTTTCAACGCAACTTATCTATGGACGCCGAATAAATCAGTGTGGAAAACTTCGTCAAAATATCTGTGACGGATGGACGGACGGCTAAACTAGACTAGCTTAAATCAATTCAAATTCATTTTAATAAACGATAAATCTATCTCAAGTCCTTGTGAGGTTTACACACATATATATAAATCTAACAAATGCTACACCACAAGTTTTGTAAGCCATAAAAAGGGCGCTTTTTTATATCAAAGGCTGTCTTATAAACGATTACCATCGCCAGCAAGCAACAGGTTTTAAGCATTACACGTGTGCGTTCACTCATTTGGAAAATGAGTTTGGCCATCAATTACATGTAAATTAAATACTCGAAGAGATGTATAAAATTTCATTCTCTTAATTAAAGCAGCAAAAATTTACATATATAGATTCCTTACTTAATTGTTTTGTTGTTACAGCAAATATATATACATATATATGTAAGATAATGCTTAAGATGAATAAGATAATGATTTGCATGAATGAATTTTTGTTCGAAATTCTACAATTTATAAAAAGATGATGCAGTCACAATTGTATCGGAAATAATGGTTAGACAAAATGTGCTAAAAGTTCAGGTGAACGCTCTATAGGATGTGGTGTGGACGATATATTGTATATAGGCCTACGCCTACTAAACAAATATCGATGTAGCTATGTATCCATTTATTCTCTACATTCTTCCATTTCATTTTTTTTTTCAAGATGCTTTCATTTTAATTTACTTTGTTGTTTTTCATATTAAATTAATTATCCATATAAGGTTTTAGAGGTACATTGTTAATAGCTTTTAGAAAAGGGCAGAAGTTTTTTAAACGCATACGAGCAATTTAACTATCGATCTCGCCTTTCAAATTGTTTTGTATTATATTGACATTATCATCCACTGTGACATTGTCACCCCCTATTTTTCATTAAGGCCTTTTTGTTTTGCGGGGGGGATAATGTATGCACAGTAGCTATGGAATACTTTCTCTCATACTTATTAAATGAGACAAGAGCAAGGCTAGCTATCATTTCGAACAAATTCGCCTTAGAATTGAATGTTCAGAGTTGCATTTTTAAGAAAAAACAGCTGTAACAGAAAGCAAAACAAAACCTGAAGAAACTGTTTCAAGTTTAAACAAAACCAAAACAAAAATTAAAAAAAAGCATTGTGGAAAGATGCGTTGATTTTTACAAACTTTACTACCATGTTTGTATCTTTATTTATGTTTTAGTAAGAGTAACAGTCACTTATTATTTTACTTTATTTCATATTATTACCTCAAAATTTTATATAATTATATATTTGCTTATTTCTGAATAATGCTATCGTTGTTCACTCCATATTGGATGTTTATAAAGAAACAAACGATGACGATAATGATACATAATGCCAAGTGCAGGGATTACCATGCTTTCATCGTCAAAGCGAAGGAGAGTTAATAAAAACATTTAACATATTATGTCGGCCGTAAGTTAACTTTCATTCTCAAGTTCCGTGCTTTTTGCTTTACATATGCACAATAACTCCGTGATATATTCTCTCTCATCGAAAAATATCGAAAAAAGAAAGCCATACATAATGTAAAACTAAAGCACCGTCATAACGAAAGTTAGTTAACCAAAACATATATAATTAGTATCTAGAAATGAAAGAATGAAATGAAACGGAGTGAAATAGGTGGAGTTATTGAAGTTATCAAATTTTAGCACCGCAGATGCAGTAATGCGGGTTGCAGATGGATTGCATTGTATATTACTGTTTTGCAGAGTCCGTCAAGAAGTACAATAATCGAATTGAACAAAGTACATGCACAAAGTTTATTATTATATTTACGTATATGAAGCCAAGGCATACATTGTTTTCCCCTTTTTAGAAGTTGAAGTATTTATTAAAAATGTAATTGACAGAAATATTTAGCCTTATTATATTTTTTGTGCTAATAAATTCAAATCTTGCAGTGAGACGACAACACTGCTCTTTCTTGCAAATAAATTTATTGTTTTTGTTTTGATCTCAAAATTCATTAATTAAATCTAGAAATTCACAACTACTTTAATTTCTTCAATTCTTAATTGTTTTTCCTTCTATTTTATAAAAAAAAAAAAAAGCAAACAAATCTCAAAATGTTAATTGGAAAGCCCAAAAAGGAATAAGAAAATATGTTATTAAAATTAATAATATTCAGCCTAATACTTTTCATAATTATATATTGGTGAGTAATAGAATACATTACGGCAAAGAGCAAATATGCATTAGTAAGATAATTTATGTTTAGGGTTTTGCCAACCAGCATCAGTTGGTATTTGGTGAAAAAATTTAGAGTCAAAGTTCGTATTGGACGTATCAGTTTACCTTATCTGGCCTTAAAGAATGTGCACGTCAGCAAAAGTGGCTTTTCAGTGGTAAGTAAAATAATGGAATAAGATATTGCGTCCATATCCAAAAATCATCATTTTTGAACGAACATTATTAATATCATATATCGTACTCCACCCAATAAAATGGTACTGTCTCTATGCATCTCCAACTTACCTTTCAATAGTTGTAATCATCTAGAAATATTTCTAGATATATTAAGTAATAATAATTAGATAAAACTTCGTCTGATTTATTTACATTGTGAAGAGAATATTTTGATTAGTCGAATTTATCATTATTTCCTTGTCTCGTTTTTCTTTATTTTTAGCAAATCGAAGAAGTCTGTCTGCGTAGCAGTTTCTTCAATACCGAAGTCACTAAGTTGTTATCGATTTATGTCAAGGATATACGAATTAATAAGGATATCCAAACTAAGAACGATGAGCATATCGAGGAGTTTGTTGGACGTTCACGCTGCAAAACGGACGGTGTTGTAAGTAACGTTCTCGATTTTCGCCATGCGAAGGTACCACCTAGCATTTTGACCTTTGCCCAATTTATGGCTGTACACATTAACAACATATCAGTGGTGCTGATGAATAATGATTTCGATCCGGGATGGTTTATACATGCTATCGCAAAGGAACTACATTTGGATGGCAGTATTGTGCATAATGCAAAAACATTGCTAGTCAATGTAGCTCTCAACGAGGCGCAGGTAATTAATTGTAATGCCAATAAGAAACTTGTGATCATTTTTAATTGTGAAATTATATTAGGCTAAAATTTTACGTCACTGCTCGATGCGTCGTCAGTCTTTGGAAAATCTAAACAGAATCCGTCCATGTCTGGGCGAAATAAGTTTCGATATTGCCTTAGATGCCACCTTGTTTGCTCACGATCCGTTATCGGTTGATGTAAGATATTTATATACAATAGTATATTTTAAAGCATTTTCTTCATTCAATTTCTTCAATTAATTTTAGACCTTAACCGTTGATATGAATAGAGCTAAATCTACCATTCATGGAGGACTTTATGATTTCTTAAGTGAAGCGAAAAAGAGTACTAAGCCTGAAAACCAATTATCTAGCAGACATCACACGGAATTTTCTAAATCAACTTACAGCAATGAATCCTATCAGAAAATTGCTCCCATTGTGCCCAAAAATTTTAAATTTATTATTAAGGCGGCTACATTTTCGGCTGTCAAGGAAAACTCTCAAAATGATTTTAGCGCTAAAATGCAATTGTTTAGGGTAAGTGAAGCAAAATATGGATATAGATGGATATGGAATAACTACCATACAATAATATGTGCATGTTAATTTTTAATATCTTTTTTTTTTTGTAATATCTGGAAATAATCATCGGATATGCAATTGTCTCCGCCCGGCCGCGGTGCTATTCACAATTTCACAAGAAATGAGTTAGAAAATTTAAACTCATCCCCCAGGCAGAGCAAAAAACGTTTAAATAGGAGGTATCCAACGAATGTTACCTCACAACATCGTTGATTAGATAGATTGATCAGTTTCTTATAATGGGTAAATGTACTCCTAAAAGCTATCGCAAAGTATAACGTACATAATCGGAAAATAGCAAAGTTGTTCAGCGTGAATAGTATAATTTCCGTCTATCTTTCGCCAGTTCGTTGAAATCACGACTATGACTTTAAAAAGTATCGTAATTTTCAACGGTTAGTTTAAAATCGGCTAAATAAAGTGAAATAAGGAGAAGAATATTGCTATGATTTTTAGTTTTTAGAGAAGTACATAAAAGTGCTATCAAATCATAAAAAATTATGCACAATTATTGTAATGCAATGTGCATTTAATACATCGCTTGAATGAAGCTTCGTCCAATTTGACAATTTTGGTCTACAAGCAAATGTTGGACAATAATAGATTCGATCCTAGCCGAAATGCATAGTTGTGTTCTTAGTCGAGAATAGGCGCAATGACCAGTCTATAATCGGGGTTTGTATATCAGTTTCTTAGAATGTATTTTTCCGAGGTACAAAGAAAGTAACTACAAATAGAGTCAATCCACTGCTAATACTGAAAAAATTTTTTTTTTTTTTTTTTAGCACAAATTCGCCTCATTTTTCTAATTTTTATCAAATGTGTTTTTTGCAGATCACAGGAAAATTTAATTCAAAATCATTGAATGAGTTGGCTAACCTACCTACCTTGTCCTCGGAAATAATGTTACAACACTTGGATATTGATACCAAATATGAAAAATTGTTATTTATAGAACAGTTTAGTATTGAATCAATGGTAAAGTTATACATAACTTATATATATATATATATATATATATATATATACAACATTTCATGAAATTATGTTAATTTTTCCATTTCTTTTACTTTTTTTTTATGTTTTATTTTAGCTACAAAACGATATTTTGAATTTGTATGTAAAATTGAAAACTTTTCAAATTATTTATAATCACATTGAGATTTTTGATTGGGTGCATAACAATTTTTTATCACGTAAGAAGCAAAAGCAGCAACACCGTGGTCAACCTTTATTGTTACAACAAAAATCTTTACCCAATCAATTGGGCGCTTGTTGGCCTAATAAGTCTATGAAAAGCGAGATTTTGCAAAAAGACGAAGAATTTCTACGCAATAAGGGTTTAGTTGAATGGATAATGAAACGTGTGATTATTAAGGGTTGCGCTGAGTTCTTTAACGTTTCTATGCTTATGAAGTTGGATGATGAATATGCCGCCATGAGCGTTAGTCATACGCGTTTAGTGTTGGAACAAATCGAAGAGAAGCGAAGTTCTTTGTATGGCAATAAATTGCTAAATATGTTATTAAACCAACGTCATTGGAGTGTTGAGCTAATGATTGAGTCCCTTTGGTGGTCTTTGGCTAATTCCATTAATGATACTAACAATTTAAAAAAGTCACATTCGCCGGGTTCGCCGTTCTTTTTGGGTGTCAGTTTAATAAAATTAAGCTCTTACTCCAACGCCACTAAACTGGAAGTTTCCATACACACTTTACGCACCGAATACAGCATGACTTTGGCAAAATTTATGATTAAATCGTTGCATTGTATTAAGCAATATGGAGGCTTGAAAGCAGTCGCAACTAACAGAGCTACGTTGGAACAGTGCAGTAGCACAAACGGAGGCTTTACAAATTTATTAATTTCGGCAAAGATTAAGGACATTACAGCATATTTTATAAATCATTATAAAGCTTGCTTGCTGTTAAGTTTTTCGGAAATCACTTTGTCGCGTACACAGCAATTTTGTCATTTAAAATTAGAAGAATTCCAAATGGCCATTATGCGTTCCATGACGGCTTCGTCCCTGCGTTTAACCGATTTTACTGATATATTTGCCAGTTGTAAATTAATACGTTTGGAGTATGAAAGGCAAGAAAATCGACGTCCTAAACTTACGGTTTATATACCGGGCAATACAGAGGCCATCTGGAACTCTAATTTGCATATGCACACTTTGACCTTGATTCGTAATATGTTGGAATTGAAAAATGATTTATCATTGCGAACGGGCCAACAGCGTAACGCTTTCGATCATCAGGAAAACGTAGACAATGCAGAATTAAATGCAGAATTAATTGTCGAATTAGCTGCGGAGCGCAGCATAATATTTGAAATAAAATTGTCCGAAAGGCATTCTATGCAATGGTTTGTTGAGAATTTGTTGTTCAGTTATAAGGACGGAAATTTAATATTAGCCGAAAATATATTTATTAAAATTGATGATCAACATATATTTACATTAAAGGACGTTGATATACGATCTCTAAGTAAGTTAGATATGTTAATGGACGAAAGAATCAATTGTGAGGGCTTTATATGTGCCAGCAACAAGGTCTGGGTGGCTACTATAGGAGCGTTTAAGGTAAGGTACTCACAGCGAATAAAGCATCTTACAAATGTATTGAAATTTGTTGTCTTTAATTGATATTTAGGCCATTTTTCCATACGATCATGATTTCTATGACGCAGTACAAAATCAGTTTATCTCACATTTCAAGTGGCTAAAGATGATGCATAACTATAAGAAGAAACCGTTTACAGCTCTATCCCCATTGCCCAGCGATTTAGTCATAAAGGTTGAATTCATGCGTCTACTGCAATTTATGCCTTCTTATCACTTTTCTTTTATATGTATATGCGATAGATCACCGAGTTTTTAGTAGAGATTAGTGATGATCCGTTCGAGGTTAAGTTACGCGATAATTATGTATTGTTGGTCGATGAATATTTAGAGAGTTTGAAACGTAAAGCTCTATTTGATAAAAAGATAGAGCAACGTTACTCGGAACGCCTACTAAAGCCGGCCGGTAAAATTGAAAGCCTTTACGCCAATTTAGTGGAGAAAAATTCAGAAATCTACATTCAACGATCTAAAAAGATCCGTGAAAGTGGACCAGTACGTACTCGATTGTTAGCATGGATAATGACCGATGTGGAAATATTGGCTATGGCTGATCCTTCTATGCACGGTACCGAAAATGTTACACGAATTATGAGAGAAATTGATTCGGAGAGTCCATGGCCGGAAGAGGGTTTAGAGTTTACCACGTTATGGTGTCGTAATGTTCACGTTAGTCTTTCAGAATGGAAATTTATGCTTAGGTATGTATGATGTATTATCAAAGCGACTTATTTAGCATTTACTATGCACTACTATCGGAATTGAAGTAACGCAAAGTAAAAGTAGAGTTTATTTTGTTATGGAAATTGTAAATTTTTCCAGAGATTTTCCTCAGCCTATGTTTTATGTGAAAACGATGCATTTGTTTGGTATTTTATGTGGTGCAGAACAAGCTGCTTCAAAACGAGCCAAACGTGATGTTTACATTGAAGTTGGTGAGCCATTTGGCACTGATGTCATACAGCGCAGTATGACTGCTTTGAAGTTCTATCACGATTTCAATTGTGATTTGGAATTTTGTAGTTACGCCTTTGGTCCCTGCTGGGAACCTGTAATGGCTCAGTGTAATCTGAGCTTTGAAAAAATCTCGGCGCCATCCAAAGACCCTAGTCCACCACTACCTTTTTGGGATAAAATGCGTCTACTCTATCACGGACGCTTAACGATGATTGTTAAACAATTCACAGTACTATTACATGCGTCTCTTGATCCGTACAATACTACCGAAGAAATGGAATTGACTTGGAATAATGCCGGCATAGTTTGGACAAATGCAAAGATTATGTTTAGAGGAGAACTGAATGTGAGTGAGGATATCTCTTTTTAAAAATTTCATCTTAATTTAATAATATTTATATACAGGTTACCGTACGTACTGCGTCACGTTACGATGATTGTCGCTTATTGCATTTTCCGCATTTAAAATTGACTTTTAAATTAAAGTGGGTTTGTCTGGCTAATCCTAACGATCATCATGCCGTTATGCCTTGCGCACCCGACAAATTGCCCGAATATTCCAGTAATCAGGTGCACGATTCATTTCGGGCTTTTCGCTCTCTTAACCTCAACATTTGGATATCGTTCGAAACGAAACCGAAACCGGGGGAGGAAATTGAAATAGACATACCCAGTTTGGTGTTGTATGGCAGCACTTTGCGCTGGTTTGAAAGTTTAAAACTTATTTTATCGGGAGTTACACGGCCAACGCGGCGTGGTCCCGTTTTTAATAATATAAGGCCACGTAAAAAACAGCTGAGCCGTCATTACAAAAAAGCAAACTTACAAATGAGTTTACATCGTTTTCAAGTTCTCTATTGGATGTCTCATGCTCGTCACAAGGGCTTTCAGTTAAATGGAGGACGTGTTTCTTTTGGTTCCGAATATTTATTTACACTCAGCCCATTCAACGATGACTTAATACATCGGCCTAGGGCTGAATGGTCTATTGTTTATATGAACTGCGAGTTAAATGATGCGGAAATTTGGCTAAAATCCATAGAGCCGGAGAAGTTAGATAGCAGCTCCGAAAATATCGCCAGCGGCGATACATGTAAAAAAGTACGATTTTATTTCTTGAGCGTAGCTAAAGTTTCATATGGCCGCGAGGCTCTTATACAAACGGGTAACGAAGAAGAGGCTAAATCTAAATCCTCTACACCCACTCATAGGTTGGTTGTTCACGATTTAAAGGGCGCCTGGACAAAGAACAATCGTGATGTGGCCTTTGCGTTATTCGATTCGTTTATGAAATCCCAAAAGCTGAAAAATAATCTCTCAACCGAGGCTGTGAAAAGTTATCGAAAAGAAGGAAATACTAGTCTTATGAAGAATAAACGCACTGACAGCACTATAACCTTGCCGAATAGTTCGAATGAAGTGTTACCACGTAAGTAGGGGGAAAGAATTTTCTTAAATAAAGCAGTAGAGCTATTTATTAAAAAGTCAAGTTCGGATGGAGGATTCGAATGTCTGAATAATTTAAATACAATATTTGCATAGTTTATCATATAAAATCGTTTAATTGAATTTTTTTTTTTTAAATATGTGTTTTCATATTGGAATGCAGTTACGAATACCAATACAACAATTAAGAAGCCCCAACCAGCTAGTCATGCCACCGCCATGTTACAGCAGCTAATAGCCGAAGCTGATCATAAATTTAACGTGTACAGTGACGATCAAAGTACTCAGTCCAGGGAGCTACAGTTGCAAGGATTGCAAGCATGCTCTGCTCAGGATGTTATCCATGAAAATTGGTCCATATCATTGGTTAATTCTCAGGTACTTCTTAAAGGTTCGGAGACGTATGGTTATGTCATAATAAGTGCTGCCAAAGCGGAAATACTTCAAAGAGTGCATCGGCCTGTGTGGCGTGATCGTTCTCTAGTGTCGAAGACTACTTGGAAGGGATTGCTCGAATGCATGCAGTATTATGCGACCGTTAGCGCTGGTGAACACGATTCACTATTGGAACGCGAAATTATGTGGTTGACTGTGGAAAATATACAAGATAAAGATGATACCGTAATCAATGACTTGCCGGATATACCATATTTAGTAGGTAGTGGTCGAAGTGTTGGAGGGGTAGTGTCGGAAACAGTTGGCCCCACTTCAAACGAAAATTCTGGAGAATCGCAGCCTATACAGCTTCAGCGTATTGTTTCGCGTTGTAAATGCGAATTTTTCTATGTTTGTTATGGTGATACCATAGATCCAAACACAATTACAGATCTTCCACAACCACCTTCCGAAGAAACTTTATCGCCATGGGAACGGCAGGATGATCCCGTCGATGCTTTTACTCTAATGCATCACGATTTGGATGTGTGCACCAATTCCTTGCAATACGCCATGATTTTGGACATCGTAAACAATCTTTTATTATATGTAGAACCGCAACGTAAACAGGCGTTAGAAAAATTAGCACGAATGCGTTTTCAATTGCAATTGCACTCGACGGAAGATCAAAAGAGGCCCATACAGCAAAAGCAAACTCTGATACGTAGTTTATTAATAAAAATACGTTCGCTTGAGAAGGATATTCATTTTATAAGTCAGAGAGCTGATGAAAGCGAGACCATGGAATGGAAATTGGAATATGAACGGGTTCAAAAATTAATACGCGAGAGTAAAGAAGAGTTGAACACCTTTAGCGAAGAATTGGATATGATGTTGTTGTGTTATAAAGAAACCCAATTATCGCAGCTGAGCAAAATACAATCTAATGTACGATCAGACAAAACCGTTAGTATTGTACGGGCGAATGAAATTTGCTTTAAAAGAGCTCAATGGCGTCTAACGGAAACCGATGGCCAAATTGGTATAGCCGATTTGGTTTTAAGCGGTTTTTTGTATACGAAAAAATCGAAAAGCGATGATTCCGTCGAACATCTATTGGAATTGGGTAACATTCGTATGAACAATTTAATACCAAGTGAAATATATCGCGAAGTGTTAGTACCAACTGAAATACAAAAAGATATGCCCGTGGATACCCATAAGAGGGTATTACGTGTCTTCTGCCGTGAAAAGCCACCCGTGGGTGGCATTTCTGTTAAGGAACATTTCGAAATTAATGTAGCTCCAATTACCATAGCTATAACTAAAAAATTTTATAGTACTATGCTCAAATTCTGTTTTCCCGATCGTGATGCTTCTGAAACAGAGACTGTTGACGATTTGGACGAGAACTCTTCGGGATCGTCGACATCCTCAGCTGCACAAACTGCAAAAACTTCAAAAAAACCTTCGAAATCGAAAAAGTCATCCAAAGACTCTGAATTTTATGTAAAAATTGAAAAAGACGATGTCGAAAAGATGAAAGAACGAGCAGAAAAAAATAAATTATTTATTTATATTAAAATACCCGAAGTACCAGTTCGAGTCAGCTATAAGGGTAATAAAGAGAAAAATCTCGAAGATATTACTGACTTCTCATTAGTTATACCTACATTGGAGTATCATAATGTTACTTGGACTTGGTTGGATTTGTTATTAGCGATGAAATCAGTAAGTCGTCGAGTGATATTATCGCAAGCTATAAAGCAAAAATTGCAAATACATCGCCGATCCCCAGCTACTTCTGCCGGTGAATTTAATTCACCTCAAGAAGAGGATAAAGCGAAAATGTTATTTGGCAATCGTTTGGCGGTAAGTTAACGAAATTAAGTTAAAAATTGATAATGCACTCACGCTCATCAATGCATTGGACATATGTACATTGATTAAGTTATGTCTGTGTATTATTCTGTCTGTTTGTATTATTAAAAATGAAAATATCAACTTCAAATTTGATAGAAAAATTGCAAGTTTTTTCCACGCAGATTGCTATTAAGGAGAATGGGCCAAATTGGTCGAAGCATAAGCCGGCAGTAGAGCATAAAATGAACACAACTCCGTTTTTCTTAACTAAAATTTGTGAGTTTTTTTTTTGGGGGGGGGGGGGGAGGGGGGGGTAAAATTATAAATGAAATTTTCCACATTTACTTTATGAAACTTTACATTCAAAAGCGGAAGAAAATTAGCCATACCCATACAAAGTTATACCTGATTAAATTTTATTTTATTTTTATTTTTATTTTTTTTTCACTTTTTTAAGGTTCCATGTTTATTTATCATAAAGCAATCAAGATAGAATGTTTCCTAAAACTATTCCTATCTGTCTAGATTATCTGGGTTAATTCTAAAATTAATATGATTGACACTACGACCTGGCAGATTAATATTTTCTTAATAATACCAGGGATGTCTGTATCAAATAAAAGCACTTGGATAGTAGAATGCGAAAAGCTAAGTATGTTACTTTCAAATTAAATATCTCGGACGTCACGACGTGATGAACTAATTTTTTCGTTACAATATCGTTGATATGGATATTCACATAAAAGCACTTGGAAATTAGATTGCGAGAAACTAGTCCTACATTAATTGTGATAGATGTCATGAATTAGTGGATAAATGTTTTCTTAAAAATACATTCGATATAGGTCTCCAGTGAAAGGAGCTGGAGAAGAGAATGCAATAATTTAATTGTGAAGAACGTTTCAATAGTGGTGGCTATGCGAGATTCGTTTCCCTCTGAATATAACTTTCTTACTTACTGTTATATCATGTAATTAAATATTTTACTCAAGCTTAGAGCATCTAATAGCTATTAAAATATATTTACTCCTTCCTCTTGTGTTTATTAGTTAAGCGGTAAGCTCATAAATCGCGGCAAATCCGTTAATATGTTCATCTGAAAGATGGAAATTTATCTCTCTTAGCATGGCATATGTAAATTTGCACAGTGTTATTATACATGCTTTAAGAGTACGCCATGATGAATTTTCTATTATGTGAATGCGTTATGCTGTTAAAAAGTCGAATATGCATCTTATGCTTTAGTTATAAAAATAGCTTGGATGGGATGACATGCTTAGACGGTAAACAAAGATCCTTATATAATGTATTATAACGATTAGATAGCCTATTATATTTCCGAAAGACTTATTATGTATTTTTGACATAACATGGTGTCTACAGCTTCCAAATTGATTTATTAGCGATCACTGAAATGAAGTGAAGTGCTGTAGGTATTGGAAATAAATATATATCGATATAAATATTTATTTATTTATCTTATGCAACATTTCATTTTTATATTCATTCTTTGGTATGGCTTTTTTGATTTTAGGGTGAAAATCGTAGCCAACGTAAAGGCGTCTTCAAGTTCTCTTCCAGCAGTAAATAGAGTTTACGCGACTCTAAACTTCCTCTAAGACGACACAAAACCATACTCGGCGCATGGCAAATATTTGTAATCACAATATCAATATAAAAAATGTTTGCAAACACATTTTTTATTTTTTTTTTCTTTCTCTTTCTCTTTCGTTTTTTCCTTTTTTTTTTTTTTTTTTTTTTTTTGTTTTTTTAACACACTTTCAAACCAAAAAATTATATTTTGACTTTTTGTTTTAAAATAACTTTATTTAATTAATATATGTTTATTAGTTAACAATTGTTTGTTTGTTTCGTTTTTGATAAAAAGAAAATAAAGCAAAATCCTAACCTTCTCTGTTGATCTGATGATTAATAACGCTATGCTCTCTATCTATTGATTTATTCTACGCCCACACTCTATTTTTCCTATTCTATAATGAATGATACCAAAGTATTAACTTAAAAAGAAGCCTATAATTTTTTTTTTTTTTTTTTTTATAAATGTTTTATTCAAACAAATTAAGTATTTTCTTGTCGGAATTTGTTTAGCATTGTTTTAAAATTTTATAACAAAAATTTTTATGTTATTTATGTACGTGTTGAGATGTGACATATATAATAATATTTGTATGTGTTTTATTGTATGTATGTGTATTTAAAAATTTTCAATAAAATCAAAATTAATTTTTTTTATGCTTAACAACATAACTTTTTCTCTTTTTATTATTCTCTATTGTCAATATTTATATACGACATACAAAACTAATTTTCGCTAAACTTTCGTTAAATTCAAAAATAGCTTCGTTTTTTTCTTTTATACATTCCTTATATGTATAATTTACAATTGCTAGAAGGATGAAAAATCAAAAAGGGAAAAATCAAAATATTAGGAATTTTTAATAAAACTAACGATCAAATGTTTCCTTTAATATAATTAATAATTTACTCTACTCATTGAGTAGTAATTAAAAAATTTTCCATTTCAGTATTTTATTCATTTATTTTGTTGTTTTAAAGGAGGCTGTAAGAAATAAACATGTGAAATGAATTAAATATTATATTTATTATGAAAGGTAAAGAAAGAAAGAAAGGAAGAGAAAGAAAGAGAGAAAGAAAGAAAGAAAGGAAGAGAAAGAAAGAAAGAAAAAAAGGAAGAGAAAGAAAGAAATAAAGAATGAAAGAGAGAGAGAGAGAGAGAGAGAAAGGGAAAGAGAGAGAGAGAGATAGAGAAAGAATTACTTTTAATCGATACCACTCACCGATATGAATACTTTTTTGGGCACCGAACGTTGCACCAATTCGTTAAGTAAATTATTTTGTGCCTCGTCCTTGGTCGGATCCGATTGCGTATTATATTCTAATACGAATTGTGGCAAATTATGCCAACCCACTACCAGCGGATACAAATTGAAGATCAACTCTTTCTCGCTGAAGGCAAATATTGAGACATCAAGCTGCAAACAAAAGTTAGTTAAGTAAGAGAATCGTATTCTTCTCTTTATTTTTGTTTCAATATAGGAGGAAATAGTTTCATGTTAATTATAAGTGAGTGGGCGGTCTCGAACATTTACATTCTAAACGTTCATCAAATATCAACCATGCATTCAAAGTGCTACACAATTGAGCTGACTTGAGAGGTTTTTGCTTTTAGATGCGAATGAAAATACATACTCGGTGCATATAAAGTACGCGAAGTTTATCGTTTTAAAAAAAGTATGAAAAATATGAATATCAATTATGGCATATATAACATGTTTTCTCACGCAGCTCATCGTTATGCATATATTTGAGTGCTCTGGGATCGAGTAATTAGTTAAACAAAGAGGTGGCCTTCATTTTTGGCTTTTATATAAAATTCTGTTGGATCAAATGGTGCTTAAGAAAAACATATGCATATGAATGGCAAAAGAGATTTGGTTTGTCTGGTGGAAAATTCAAGAAACAGACAGATACTCGAACATCCTCAAATGTTTCGCAGGGAGTTGTTACACGATTCTACTATTTTTGATTTGGGCAAAAAATGGAGTCTTGTTGCCAGAAAGCCAAAACTTCTTAATTAAAAGCTCAACCAAAATGATCAGACCCGTGCTCGAAGCTGACGCTGCCTTGCATAATAATTATTATTATTATTATTATTATTATTATTTTTTATATTTTAAAGGTAGAAGAAGTTCCTTTGGTACAAGATATTGCATTGAAGAAACTAAAGATGTTTCATTGTGAAACAGCCTACGTGTTCGTTATAGAGTTCCTTTAACTGCTTCTTATATCCATCACAAAATATCTGCAAAGTATCTTAAACAGTATACGGAAACTTAGTGCAGCATCAATCCAGCATAGATTCATAGATCCTCTTAAAATGGTATAAAAAAAAAAAAAAAAAAACTTTTAACAATTTACTCAATAAGACTTATGCCAACACCATGTGATGTATAATTCTCGAGCGTTTTCGCCGATAGAATGCGTGTTGTGCGTATTTCTCTTTAGGCATTCTATGTATGAATAACTTTTTTAAGTATGTGTGTGTGTGTTATACGGTAAAAAAAAAAAAGAAGATAACAAACGATTATTTAATTGTTTCATTGACATTTTCGAAAATTGGTCGGAATTGTGTTTTGCTTTTTCGCATTCATTTGTTGAACAATATTATAATAATCACACCAGCCATAAATAGAATCAACTCGACATGAAAAATACGCCGTAATGTAATTTTCTTCTAATTAATAGCTTACCTGTTTGTGACCGGAACATATAAATGAATCTGAATTGTTAATGATTAAAGTGGCTATTAAATGTATAACTTTTGCGGTCGAATTTTTAAAAGTTATTTTGAAGGTCATTGGCATTTTGACATAAGCACGCTCCTCTATGCTACAATATATGTTGAGCGGTGGCTCGATTATAGGCAAACCCGGTATAATAAATTTAGTTTCATTCTCTTCTTTGCTACCGCAACGATGCCATTTAATGCAATAAATGCCAAACAGTAATGTCGGACTTTGTGTAATTAATTGTTGTTGCGATTGTTGCGATTGTTGCGATTGTTGCTGCTGTTGACTACCATCTGTTAATATTGTTCCTTTAATGAAACCTCTTAAATGACCGGTAGCTTGTAACGCATCTATCGTCTTATTGTATATTACTCGTGTGTTAAGAGGCTTCATAGGCGCTGGCAACATGTTCGCATCTTCCGTGTTTATGCTATTATTGTTCGCTGTTTTACCATCATCTGATGTACTTGATGTGCTCATATTAGAGTTTTGACTGGACATCATTAATGTATTGGCGGCATTCAGGGCAGTGTTACTATGGATTATTGTCATATTTGTTGGTATTTTTCCGACCAAACATTTACTAAAATGAGGTATCGATGTATTGCCGCCGACTGAGGTGGTTACCCCTGTAGTATTAGTGTCTGTTCTTGTTAAATGTTTTCGAGAACTTCGCAAACGATTAAATATATGAGTGCTTATCGTTTCGCTTTTATTGCGCTCATAATCCTTAGCTATTAACCATTCATCTGCGTTCGCATTGGTACGTAAAACTATCACATCTTCGACATTTTCACCACACCGATACGTGTTAGTGAATTTCTTACGCTTAAAACTATATGTTGATTGCACTAAATTATGATCCTGAAATTATTATATCTCAAATCAATTAATAAAAAAACAAGACTCGCTTGGATAAATTATAAAAAATCTTACTTACACATATGAAAAAAGTTTCGATAATATCCAGTTCGATACTGGTTTTCACTTCTACACCAGCGCGCAATAGGAAATTCTCACCTCGATACACTTTCGTTAATGGCTTCCTGCTCAGCGTATAAAAGTGTCCGCTAAACTTAAATTCTTCTTTACAATTAACGCTTAAGATTGTATCCTGAATTTTCCTTATACTATTTTCATCGATGAATTCTAATTGCACCGGACTTACTATCGGCAACGTAACTGCGGGTGACAAGCTATTCGCCGTTAATACTTTTGTCGTCTCGGGCGAATCGTCCGCGCTAGTAGGCGTTGTTACGTCATTAACAGCTATCGCCGTATTCACTTTCGGCTTCAGTATTCCAGTTGTATAACAAATTTTCTGCTGCAATGTTATCGCAATCTCGACCAAACTATAGACAAAATAGGAAGCGATATTTGAAGTTTGCATAGCCATTTCGCCGATATCGATTTGTATATTCGAATGCAACTTTTGCTTGCTTGGTGCTATATCCGTAGCTAAAAATACTGAAAAAAAAAGAAAGTCCAAAGCTATTGAATTGTATTAAACAGGATAAGAGGAATGATCGAATTTAACGGGACTTTTGCATCTTATGCTATTTCTTGGAAGATAAAGAATTTTTTTTTTTTTTTTTTTATTTAGGTCGGATAATCTATTCTATGCGCTAAGCAAATCGAATTTAGTATATGATTGCAAATTTTTGTCTTCATTATGTAGATAGTGGGATGAAGGATGGCGGCGAATACTGTTGCGTTGTCATTTCATTTACAATAGCAAGGAAATCTGATATAGTTTATACAAAAAAAATATATAGAAGAGATATCTCGTTCAATCTTGGATCAATTTTCAATAGCTAGACTTTAAGGAGACGACTGATCCGCGTATATATCTACATATATGCTAATAAATATATAAAAGATATCGCGTTCTATCTTAGACCAATTTGCAATATTTATACTCTAAGGCGGGAAATGAACCGTACTTTCCTAATATCCATCGTAATCGTTTGCTAGTATGTTCAAAAATACGACTTTGCCTCATTAAATTTCAATATAAATCGATTTCAATTTAGATTCTTAGCATTGTTTTCAATAGGAGTGTATTGAGGAAACCATAAAAACAAACGACAAATAAACAAAATATAAAAAAAAAAAAAAGACGAAAACTTTTACGATAATGACGTCTACGACTATATATTTTATAAAGATTTTATTACTGACTGCTGTTTTAACGGACGCCCATTCCAGAAAGCATTATCTATCAAAATCATATGTACCGATGAGTACGCGTATCGTGGGAGGGCATAGTACTACAATTGCCGAGCATCCGTATATGGTAAGCATACGAGCTCGAAATCATTTCATATGTGGCGGTACATTGGTATCCACAAAATGCGTCATGACAGCGGCACATTGTTCAATATTAGCGTCGCCCAGTAGGTGGCAGGTGCACGCTGGTACTACATTCTTAAAATCGCATGGCATCGCCCGAACAGTGCGTAAATGGATGGTACCGGCCGATTTCAATTTCTTTAGTATAGATATGGATGTGGCATTGCTGCAACTGAGTCGGCCGTTGCATGAGCCCATTCTACGGCCCATTGAAATCGATTTCAGCCCATTGGAGGAAGACGACGACGTTATTGTGACCGGTTGGGGCTTAAAGAAAGAATATCCGGCAGCTAAGTTATCAAATGAATTACAAGCTGTGACCGTAACTCTTACGAATACGGAAAAGTGCATTAAAGCCTACAGTGAACAAAACAACGTAACAGAAAATATGTTTTGCGCGATTGGTGAACACGGCAGTGACGCTTGTCAAGGCGATTCTGGTGGACCGGCAATACGGGACGGCAAACAAGTTGGTATTGTGTCATGGGGATACCGTTGCGGCACCCCAAAATACCCCGGTGTCTACACTAGATTAGGCAGCCAAAACATCACCAGATTTTTAAAATTTCTATTGCCGCTTTACTGTTAATATTGAATACACGCTATTCGATTGAGGACACGCACGTTGATAACTTCAAACATGAACTCGAAATCAAAATACAAAAATAATTTATATCTACTAAATTATGCCTTTACATTGATTGATTGCACTTAAGAGACAGACAGGAAAAAAATATATATATAAGAATTATTGCATTTTTGCAGTGATATGGGCACATGTTAGATGCTGTGATTTTGTATCGGGGAAAAACATGACAAATTTACTGATTTGTTTATTTAGTTTATTAACAGTAAGTGTTCGCACAACAACGCACAAGCGATATGGCTTTTTCGACTCACGCATAGTAGGCGGCGAAATTACAACAATCGATCGTGTACCTTATTTGGTATATTTACGGCAAAATGGTCAATTTAGCTGCGGAGGATCTATAATTACTAGCAGATGCGTGCTGACAGCCGCCCATTGCGTTCATAAAATATCTCCAGCCAGTTTAACAATTAACGCGGGGTCTAGTCGTTTATCGGACGATGCGCATGTACGGCAAGTAGTGCAGACATTTGTTTCACCATTTTACTCATCCGTCAATCTAGATATGGATGTCGCCATATTGAAATTAAATCAGACTTTAAAAGGTCCTTATATAGCTGCAATACCGTTGTGCTCGAAACGACCTAATGACGATGCAAAGGTTAGAGTTTCTGGTTGGGGAATAACTGATGAAAACGGTCGTGAACCGTCTGAACAAGTGCGCACAGTATTGGTGAACGTATTGCCCAAACGACAATGTATTCAGGCTTATGCCGGGCAAGCTCAGATAACTGCAAACATGTTTTGTGCCACTGTACCTGGCGAAAGGGATTCATGTTCGGGTGATTCAGGTGGCCCTCTGGTCTATCAGGGTCAACTTTGCGGCATTGTATCATGGGGCTATGGTTGCGCTCGTCCCCAATATCCTGGCGTCTATACAAATATGGTTAGCCCGCGTGTGAATGCTTTTGTTAAAACAATTGTTATGCAAAATTGCTCGTAACAAAAATGTCCGGAACCGTTATATATAATGAAATTTAATTTTATAAAACACAGATTTTCAATAAATTATTATCGTGAAAGTGATGGATGGAAAAGGGGGCAAAAGTCCGAAAGGCAAGTTCTCTTACGAGTCACCAAAATATTTAACGATCCGTACCGTTCACCGCTAAAGTACGCTTCCTGCGAATAGAAGGAAAAAAAATAAAATTTCATATTCCCATGTGTGTAAGATTAGGAGTTCTACGGCCATCGGGTGTAATGAATGCATTTGACTCAAGATTCAAAAGATGCTAAGAAGTGTTGGTAAAATAGAACCGACCTTTACTGGATCGAATGCATATTATAGATGAGACTTCACGATAAGGCCGATTCATATATGCATTTCGCGATTAAGACTATTAAGGGTTTTATTTTGAAACCAGATGCACACACCATCGACAATGAGCGAAAGATTTGATGGTGGGAAAAAACCAATTAGTAGAATACATTTAATTTAATTATTGAAGAGGTCACGACAAGCGGCGATAGGAGGAGACAGTGTGAGCATTAAAGAGAGCAAAGTTCATTAATGACGTTCAGAGGTTAAGCGAACGGTAACATATGCGAGAGACTAGTAAATGTCGTAGTCAAAACTTGCAAAAAAAAAAAAAAAAAAAAAAAAAACATCACAAAGCAACAATCAAGTATAATTTATGAATTATAATCTAATTATAATTTGGTCTGTAAGGTCACATCATGCTGTATTTGTATAACATATACGCAGCAGTACGACTTACGTACATATATGTTCAGCAGAAGTATGTTCAAAGAAATGATACGTGCGTGCTCGATGAGTAACGTGTTTAGCTTGGCTTACTCGTGAGGCACAACATTAATCGGTAAACGGTACATATATAAAACCCAAAGTACCAACGTACCACATCCTGAAGACATAACACTGACAGCTGGATTAATTATTTTCTCATTGTTTTTATTGTGTCCTATATTTAGGCGGGCGGAAGTTCGATTTTATAAACGAAATTATGCCATAGACAATTTGACTGACAGTTAGGCCGGAGAAGGCGGCTACACCGTTCCCTTTTTTTGTTAGTTGCTGATTCGGAATATATAGACTTCACCGCAATTTCAGCTATATATTTAAATGTTTGTCGTTGTTGCCGTTTAAGAGTTAATGGTAGGCCTCAACATTATCCCGAGTGGATTTACCGGGCCATACATAATAAGTAAATCTGGTTTTTTCAATGCAATTCAGGCCCGTAGCTTATAGGGATTGCCTAATTCTCTGCATAGTACCGGTTGTTAAGTAAATGTCTCATCGGGCACCGTGAGGTAAAATGTATACGAGGTACTCACGCTACACACACACACACACACAGGACAAATTTGTCCTTTATGAGAGGTTTAGTAAAAGCATTGTGTACTTGTTGGGTGTGACAAAAGTTAATTCTAAGATTTTAATATAAAAAAAATTTCGCATAAATTTTATAAATAAGAAATTCGATCGAGTCGTTTTACTATTATTGTAATGAAATATAATAGAAATTAATAATGTTTTATTTTAATATTTCGCTAAAGATCGATATCATTGAAATAATTTTGCTCGTGCCTGTGTATGCCTGTGTCAATGCATGAAGGCATGAAATGAAACAAAACGAAGTTATAGAGCCATTGAAAATATTATTTTTCAAAAAAATATAATCGCAAAAAACTATAACAATAAGTACAATATATGTTATAATTGTAAGGCATGTGAGTAGTAATAACATTTGCCTTCGAATGTGTTTAGTTGGAAAAAATAAGTTCTATGGTGCAGCAACGTTTGCCAGTCAATGAAGAAGCATTTCCATTTGAATATTGTCATCCAAGCAATAATAATACTGCTGAGATCAATTGCAAGTGGGCAAGTGTTAAATAACGCTAGTGGTAGAATTGTGGGTGGCGAAGCAACAACAATTGATAAAGCTGATTTTATGGTTTCGATACGCGTATCGGGCAAATTTATATGCGGTGGCAGTTTAGTTACCAACGAATATGTAATAACTGCGGCTCATTGCGTGAAGGGCTTTTCGCCTAGCAGCTTAACGATTGTAGGGGGCGTCACGAAACTTTCAGAGGCCGGTGTGCGCCGAGGTGTTACAAAAATTATTCTACCTAAGGACTATAATCAAAGAACTTTTCATCGCGATGCAGCAGTGTTGAAATTAAGCGGCAAAATGGATGGTAACAATATTGGAACAATTGAGCTGTGCAACAAAACATGGCAATTGGGTGATTATATACAAGTTTATGGCTGGGGACAAGTCAGCGAAAACATTCGGGGCAGTTCAAATGTATTGCGCGCAGTTACTGTACCGTTAGTAGGTCGTAAAAAATGCATCAGTATGTATAAAAAGGAAGCTACAATTACCCAGAGCATGTTTTGCGCGGGCAATGCCGATGGAAAGGATTCTTGTGCCGGTGATTCGGGCGGGCCGGCCGTATTCGGGGAACAATTATGCGGCATAGTTTCATGGGGCGTTGGCTGTGCACGCCCTGAATATCCCGGTGTTTATACAAGTATTAAGACTGTTAAAGGATTCATTAATAAAGCCATGGTATTGTAGTACTTGAAATTAAAATTAATTCCAGGTTTCCGTTTCATTTCTTTAATAAATTCGTTTCAAAAACTGAGAAAGAAAGTGTGCAAAGAGAGAGAGTAGTGCAAACATAACAAGGTAAGTTTTTCTTACGAGAAAGTGATCAAAGGGATTATCGAATTTCTACTGCCTTTGCTTTTCTTTTTATTCCTTCAAACGTAAATAATATTAAAATTATCTCGATTATGTATAGCAACAGAGCAAGAATAACGAGTTTAATCTAATCGAGTGCAACGTAATAGAAACAAGAACGAAAAGTATATTCACTAGACTTGCGTATATTATATCTGAATGGGAGATAAATAGATGGAAGATTTGTTCACTCATATCACTATATCGATCGTATATCGTGTACACTTTACATCATATTTTTACACGATTTGATCGATAATTGTACAAACCAAATCAAACAATATCTAGTATCTTTAAACCAATAGCCCCTTTAGAAGCTTTTACATCCAGTTAATTATAGGTAGGATCTATAGAACAATTTAGCGAATTTTCGGGTTTTGAGAGGACTAACAATCGTATGCTATTCACCCGCACGTGATCAGACATTTCTTTGTTTGCGTTTTTTGCGACTGAACAAACTTGTTTTAGAATAAAATTGCTAGGCAAAGGTTATTGCGACTATTGCCTCGGAATAACAAATTTGATATAAAATCACAAAAATGATGACAAGTAAAAACATATGACTTTCTTTTATGATTATGGACCGTCCTCCACAACGCCAGAATACGGCTGTAAATGTTTTCTTGTAAACACACTTCTGAGACCATAATTACAACGAACGGAGGAACACCAAGTACGAAAGACTTGCTTAAGTCAATTTCACGCTGTATATATATGGATTTTTATGATTTTCGCACATTTTTAGTTTAAATTGATAAAAGATAAATAAATCTAGGGGAAATATATAAAATGTGAGAACTTGAGGTACTAAACACGTTTGGTGAAGATATTAAAAAATGTATTAAATAAAATGATGTGTGTATCTTACCTTTATTTTTCAAATGTGGTGGTACATTAATGCTTAAAGTCACACTTTCCAGAAATACGTTATAGGGATTATTAATTGTTGTAACAACCGGATAGAATTCATTCACAAGCATAATTTCAGAACCTAAGTTACATTGCGTGACTAAATGGAATCTGTAAAGCCGGAAAGAGGAGTAGAAGAAATATAAGGGAAAAAAAAAAAAAAAAAAAAAAAAAAAAAAAAAAACAAACATACCGTCAAATGAAATCAAAATTATTTCCTATACAAAAAAGCGGAAATTAATAAAAATATAAAAAAAGAGTTACTTACGTGGGAGTAATATAACAAATTGGATTAATTATGATATTATCATCCAAATCACGAGTACGACTATAGTGACGAAATTCACAGCGCTTGTATAAACATGATTTAGTTAACAAAAGCATTAACTTATCGGTACCAATGAGAACCTCGAAGCGCAGCACACGCAACTGAGTATTTTCTAGAAATTGTTCTGCATCTGTTTTAAATAAAAATTTATAATACAAGCCGGGTTGAAGTTTCATATTTCCTTCGAATTGCTGATAATTGTTAATAGCTTTCACTTCATTCTTCGATTGCCTTAAGTGAACCATATCTTCGCAGGTAGAGAATTGCTCAGCAGATAATTTAAAGCTATTTGCCCCATCCGTTATTAAAACATAAAGATTGCGTATTCTCAAGGGCACATCCGTTTGTAATCTGAAACGAAGAATGGCATTGATATGAAAGTTCATATTTAACTTATGGGGAAAAAGACTTTTGAAAAATTACTTTAATATAAGATTTAAACATATGGTTTCGTCATGTTTCAATTCGATTTGTTCAAACGTAGCGCACATGTCAACTAAATCAGTTAGTTTATCCAAATCCACATGTATAGGCGATTTCACTTTAGCTAAATTTTCCTCCCAAGCCGAACGTAATACGGGAACTTTCTGGTTGTGAGCTAGTGGTGGCTCTCCCTTCAAAAAGCAATTTTGTAAATTAACAGCAAAAATGACAAGTAAGAACATTATATGCGATTGTGGCTGAATTGTTTACCATTACAAAAAAACACCTTTATCCTTAACCTTTAACAAAACATGATAAACTTCGATAATCTCTTATAGTAGACGTAATTTTTTTTTTTTTATTTTTGTGCAGGTATGGTGTGATATTTTACAGACTACATATGAAAATTTTCAACTCTACGCTTGTCGTAGTTTATACATAATCAGTTAAAGCCTACATTTTTTGCCCTTTTGAAAACAGAGGAAGGAGTTCTAAGTTTATGTTATTATATATATCTTAAGACTGATCGATTTAACTTATTTCCATTCCAATCTGCTTGCAAAAAGGGCAAAACTTGAAGCAAGTGACAAGTTAGCTTTTGCAACTGAGAGAACCTTAACCACACACATTAATTCAGACGGGCAGAGATGCCTAGATCGATTCAGAAACTGAATCCAGGTACTTTATAGAGTCTCCTGAAGTTGGATATTGAAAATTTTTTGATCAAATGAATACTCCGCTAAACTTCTGTGGTGGATATAAAAAATGCAATAAAAATAAAAAATTACTAATAAAAATGACACAAACGCTTACACATAATTACAAGCACTATGGACTAAGATTATCGATTCCATTTTTAAAATCGCTTGTCCCTTCGCTCAGGCTTTGCTTTTCTTTTTTCCGATTGACATTTGGATTTTTTGAATTGTTTGTTGATTTTCCTACAAATACAAAGGGTGTTTATCGGATAATGACCACTTGAGATTTAACTCAATATGTTCACTAACGGGAGTTAGCTTTGCGATCCTTAATTGATGATCATAAATTGGTTGCCGTCAGCAAATTTTATAGATTATTATTATTACTTCTTGCAGGCATGATGCCAAGATTTGAATTGCGGATTGTAAAGGATTGTTTGCAATCTAATCCAATTTACTTTTATTACCATAATGTTACTCTAATCGTTGGGATCCAGCTACGAGATATATTAACTTTTACTGATTATTCGACTAAATTAACATTAAGGGTAAGGATATCCTTTCTTAAAGATCGGCAGGGAAACGTTTCCTTTGCTTTTCATAGTGGGATTTGTACTGAGCGTAATATTAATGACATTTTCCAAGAGGTAACTAAATAAATTAAAAGACATTTTTTTTTTTTTTCACCTGCAGCACTTTCCATAGATTTTCCAATACTATAATGCGTTCACTTGATTTATAGTTAACTTTCAATGATAAAACTTCTAAACTACACGAGACGTAATCATTTATGGCCGCCGATAGGAACGAACATCGCAACGTTCTCGATAAAACATCTGAAAAAATTGTTGACCATTTATCCTGACGATAATCGGGCAGCATAAGTGAATATAAGCTGTGATAAAAAAAAAACAGAGAAAACGAGAAAAAAATAATTCCATTGAATTAAAATACTTTTCACAACGTCATAACTTACGTTAAAGCTTTGCTATGATCACCACTTTCTAAATATTCATCTGCTGTGTCTATTGCTAGTTTTTTCCGAAATCTTAAGCATTTGTATATCTTAAATTGAGTCATAGCTTGACTTAGCAAATTAATAATGGCAGCCTGTAATGAGACATCTTAACTTTTCTATAATTTAAATTAAATTGCTTAACTAACTGAATGATTGAAATTTTCTTCATTTTCTCTAATAATACAATTGACTTGTTGTTCGGTTTGCGGTTCACCGGCTTTAACAGCTCTAATGCCAAAATATTCCGTAAATAATGACGTAATATTATTATTTTGAAGATTTAATTTTTGCTTTGATTCCATTGGACTTGATGGCGTAGCTGAAATGAAAATGTTTATTTGTAATAGCAAATAACGAGTAAAAAAGGTTTATTCGCTTCTTTTTTTTTAATAACGGAGGCCGTGCCAAAGGTGCTTTTAGACTTAAAAAAAATGCCCAGACATTATGCGTCGTCGTCGATTGCGTTCGTCATTAACGAACTCATAATTGAAAATTTCAACATTTTTTCAAATGAACTAGGATTCTTCAGTTATTTGTCAGTGATTATAGATATAGGCATTTCGACGCGCAGAACATCAACCAGTTTGATATAACCGTAACCCTTTAAAATCTCACACAGATCAAGCACATGTAATTTCTCTATAATATATTGACTGACTGCGCGTTGCGAATGGAGCGAAAATATGAGCATATTTCATTCTTCGACTACGATTGTAAAAATCTAGACTACATTTCTATTTTGGGTACTTACGATTGCTTTGTTTGAAGGCTTCTTTTCGTTTTTGCATATACTCAGCAGCTTTATTATAATACATGCCTGGATGTTGTGTCTGCAAAGCAGGCAAACCATTTTTAATGGCTTCACAAAATAATTCAGCAAAAACGTTTTCTCTACGATATTCAGACTGATTAGCAAAAGCCGCATTATAGTGCAGCATCGCACTTACTGTGTACTTAACCAGGCGTAATGTTCAAATATCAAATCTTTAGAGCCGACCCGATTTTTGTACTTCTCAATGTGACTCATAAAATGATTGATGGAATCCCTGGGAACTTTCAGCTTAAACATTAAACGGCAAATTTTGTAATTGAGGAAACCAGCAATTGTTTTAATCTCCAAACAGTTCGCATCAGTAATGCGTATTTCATCCAAAGTAGCATAAGATTGTGTATAATGTCTGAAAGAGTATAAATTTAATTAATACTTCTGTGCTCATTATTTTCGAGTATCTTATACTTTAATGCTGTGCTTAAATCTTGTCTTATTTCTGCTACAAAACCCAGCTTAAATTGATGACGTATTTTGAGAGTCACATGAGCCGCAGTCAATTGATCTCTATGAGCTCGTATACGTTTAGACATAAGAGCGTAGTAGCTTTGAGCCATATCAAGAAACGCTGCTTCTAAGCGCATAGTGCAGCCTACATATGACATAAGTTAGTTAATCTTTCGATTTAACGCAATAGTAAGGTTCAGTAATAAATACCTTGCAAATGCTCGATGTGTGGCAATATAAACAACATTTTGCTATTAATACCGCAGGCCGTTGTTAGACTCGCCCCTTTTTCCGCTGCTAAAGCGTCTTCACTTGGCGGCAAAGGTGCTGATTTTTGTAATAACACCAAACAGAGGCGAGTATTACGTTCCTAGAAGTTATGAGCAAAGTAAGTAAGTAACATAGCTTTAATCGTTAGAAAACGAATTTTGGACATCCATTATTTAAACAAATGTAAAAATTGCAATATTACTTATTTAAAGGGAGTGTTAGTAGGTCGAGTTTAGAATAAATCTTTAGATTTGACAGATGGAATTAAATAAACATTGACATTTTATATCAATTGTTGAGACGGACGGACAACATTGAATTGACTCAGATCAAGGATCCATATATTTTACAATGTTAAAGTGGAAGTTGAATGCTAGGCTTTTAATGGTGTTTATAATAAGGGGACATTTTCAATTTCAAGCTACCTGTAAGGCGTTTTTAAGCGCTTGCAATGTGGCTATACATTGGGTTTGCTTTTCCTGCCACTGTGCATCATTCCAATCCATATCCTGAAATAAAACTACCACTGCTGGTATCACATGTAAATGTTTTAGCATCCAATTACGTTTCAAAATACCCTTGGGATAATATCGGTCATAGGAAGCTCTTTTTGGTTTCACTGCCGGGAAGTCATAGTTGGAGGGCAACAGTTTATACTGAACTGCAGCTCTACGCAATTTAGATGAACACTAAATTTTTTGTTTTTTTTTTTTTTCGTAAATCTCGTTCACAAACCTGTCTGCTTTGCGGTTACTGCTGAAACCGTCCCAAATTGTTTTATGCACTGCATTTCTGGCCGTATCCAGTCCACAGAACCCGATTAAAGGTTGTGGTGCTACCAATAGCTCTGAGGGTAAAGCCGTTGCATCAATGCTCATAATTTTTATTTCGTCAACAAACGTAACAATTTGTGGGTAGTTTTACTTTCAGCTGAAATAAGCTATTTTCACAGTATAAGTAAAAGAGCAGATTAAAATCTAACACAACAGCAAAATTAGCTATATTGATAATTGGACAAGAAAGAACAATCCAATCAATTTTTTAATCACTTTCGCATATTATTAACAATCATAACAATCTGTTACGCTAATCACTGCAAATTTTCTACAATTGGAAAATTTTTATTGACAATTATTATTTCTTTCTAAATTAGTTTTTTTTTTTGTTTTTTTTATGAAAAGAAAACAATCTTTTTTGCGAAATGACGGCAACAAATTTTTTTTTTTTTTTTTTTTTTATGGTTAACATGTCCATATGGGCAGAGTTGACATGTTTCAAAAAAAATGTTATTGCAATGATATCAATCCGTTGTTTCTGAAACAAATCTCTATATGAAATTTTTTAAAATTATAAGCTCAGGATCGAAAAAATTTCTAAAATTGAACATTTAATTTAAACTGTGTAAAAACGCGTCAACTAAAGATAAGCAATTTAGATTGCTTAGATACCTTAAAAGGAAAAAAAGTGAAAATATATTGAATAGATTATCAGATACAGTCATTAAATTTCATTGTCATTCAAAATTTTACCTTGAAACCGTTTACGTTAACGGTTGTTTGAAAATTATGATAAATAAACGCAATAACAACAATTCTAAAATATTTAACAATAATATACAAACGGTACCATTTTTATAGCAAGAATTATGCACACAGCACTAATTTTTACAGCAACAATATACATATGGTATGCAAAATCAAATTTTCCATAAATGCTTAAATTATGGAATTATGTTATTTGATCTATTTATAAAAATTTTGAATTCGGATTCCAATTGGCATCATTGTCTTTTATAAGGTCTACGTAATTGCCGGCAGAAATGGCCGGTGATCCAAACAGCATTTTGCAAGATCTTAATTATTTTTTAAATCCCCTGTTATCCGCCTGAGTGGCCGATTATGATAATTTCCCTATTATTAGTTTTTATAAATCTGTTGTTTCCATTTACGATGATTTCTCTATTTTTAGTTCTAAAACCTTTTTTTTTTGGTTACATTTTCCTGCCCATTGGGCTCATCACTTGAGAGTTCTTAACCCGGAAACGAGAATGCAGGTTTTCAAACAGCGAATGGCAAGAAAGTGGTCATATCTGAGAAAGGCAAAAAACGCGTGGAAGCCTTGCTAAATGAATTTCATGAAAGTGATGGTGGAGGAAAGAATTTTATATAAAAATATAACCATTGTCTAGTTGGAGCTTATAGCAACAAATACTTTTTCAACCGATTTGTCATTGGGAAAATCAAACTTCTTTTCCTGTGTTGTATATTAATTTATATAATTTATATTTAAATATAAATAAAATAAATAGCTTTATTTATATAATTGCTTTATTATACATTTAGAATACTTTATTAATATATATAAAAGTAGATATAAAAGAAATTGTTATTCTTTTTAATGGTTTCCTGATTGCTTCCGATTCATTTTCCTTGACTTGGTCGCTATCATCTCATCTAGATGTGTTTTGGAAAATACGCGAACTAAACTTATATAATTGTACAAGTTAGCCTAAAAGTAAACCGCCATCATTTTTTTTTTTTATTATCAAATAAAACAGTAGCTAAATTTTCTGCTATTTACAAGGCGAACGTAATACTCTATGCTATTTACAGAAAGAATGTAATACTCTATGCTATTTACAGAGCGAAAGTAATACTCTATGCTATTTACAGAAAGAACGTAATACTCTATGTTATTTACAGAGCGAAAGTAATACTCTATGCTATTTACAGAAAGAACGTAATATTCTATTTTAATTTGTAAAGCCGTCGGCAAAAGTCCCCCAATTTAAATTTTTTTAATGCTGAGTAAATACAACCCTGTTAAAAAGCATTTAGTTTTGTAAAGCTTTTTGTGTGTGTGGTTGTTTGGTAAAACTGGTACAGTCTATAACACGTGCAGGGCAAATGTAAACAAAAATTACGATTTGTTACAACTACATGCGGTACCAGTATTTTGCAACAACAAATACACACTCGAAAAGCTTCACAAAAATACTGTGTTTTTAACCTGTTAAATATAGGCAGCTAAGTTACATGCTTTCTTTCTTTGCAGTGTTGCCATTCGCGGGTTATGGTTGTTGTTTTGAATAGTGCTGCTTTTTTAACTGTGGTATGTGAAAAGAGAAATAGAGTAGAACTTTTGATGGACGTATGTAAATAAATATTTATAATATTTATAATTTGCAATAATAATATTAAAAAATACTTGTAGAAGCTGAGCTGATGGAGAACTTGAAAATACCTGATATGACCAACGAAATAACAAGTAATACGAGTTGATTTGTCTTTTGCTCCATGGCGATCTGCTGCGCAAAATATATCTTTGTCAAACGTACATGTCATACAATTTAAGGGGCATGGTAACGATTCAATAATAAACGCCGACCTTCCCAACGTTCAGGATAATCAAATAGATATTCGTTCATTACTTTACATATGCGATCAACTCTTGGATTACCATTGCCTACTGCCCACTGCAGTGTAGTTATGGCATTTTTTGTTCTGTTGTGCCTCTTGACGACGAGTAATAATTTCCTATTTATCTGTCATCTTGATATGGTGTCATTTAAAAGCGCCTCTTTGCCTAATCTTTCTCTAGCCAATTGCTCCAATGATGTTTTTGTAAATGGCCCATATTTCTATAAAAGATTTTTTGTATAAGTTTTAATTTTTTTAATGTCATATAGCTGGAGCGAATAGAAAATGAATTTGGCGAAAATGAGACGCATGTGTGAGCCAAATCCGAGTAAACAGTCAGTTGCAAACATACATATATGCAACGACTTCAATTTCCGAGTACGCACATGTCCGTATCCATCACTAGATCTACTTAATTTTTTTATAAGTTTTAAATGCACTTATTTTGCATGTAATTTTTTAGCCGTTATTTAAATTTTTGCAAGAAAGACAATTGAAACCTTTGCTGAATTTTTCTTCTTCTTTCTTAATTCTCATAAATGAAAAATTACACTTGGATATGTCCTATGCGTTACTAGCAAATGAATTTGTGTTATAGATTTTAATGTTGGCCCATAGCTTCTCATCAAGTAAGGTTATTGGAGGGATGCAATCGAGCGAATCGAATTTCCAAGTTTTCGATTGAAACGCTAAACAACAGAGAGAGCGCAGAAATGCCCGCTGATGGGGTATAGAAAATCTTGAAGTTTTGAATTTATTTATTTATTTATTTATTTTTTTGTTAGATCGCCATGGTGTGATTCTGGTCCATTTCGCAGTTACAGATACTCGACCGGATGATGAATATTTTACAGTGATTTCATGCAACGTCGGGCAGACATGTTGTAAACTTAGACTAACAGTAACGTGTTACAGATCAAATAGGAAAAAAGAAGGCAAGGGATTTAACATATAATAAAACATTTCATGGTGTAGCCATGATATGATGAAAACCAAAAAATTATCGTACCTTCGCGACTGATATAGAAAAAAGTAAATGACGATAGACGGATAATTTTTGGATTGAATATCAAGTTTCAATGCCCGTTTGTTTAATCAAGGAAGTCAGCTGTTTGAGTAATCTTTCATACCTTGCTAAAAAGATGCTTCTCAAATCCAGAAAGAATGTGAAAAAGCTGAAACGATCTGTGATAGTGTTTTATTTTTGGCATTTGTAGATCAAGTGCTCAACAGATTCTCTTAAGCAACATGGGTTCAATTACATGGAACTAAATTTTTTCGTGTGTTTGTTTGACTTATTAGAGGACGATTTAGGGTTTTATCCGCACAGGCATTGAAAACTTTCTCAAAAATTTATAATTCAGAGATTATTTTTGGAAAGATAATTTTTGGTATACCGCGCTGTATCATTTTTGGCTCCGGGTTCTAATTTGAAATTCATTATCCCAATCCTTGTGAAGAGAATTTTTGATAACTCTCAAGGTTTCTTTAGGAGTATAATGAATACTGAAAAAGCTCTGTGTCAGTGATTGTTTCAGTTTAGTGCCTCTTGCCTTACGATTCCTATCAATTTAATTCGAAGTGTAAGTAATCAATTTTCATACTGAGCGTGTATTGATTCACTCAAACATACATTCATTCTTTCTTCAAGTATTCTATCAAAGCATTCGGTTTCGTCAAATTACTGATGGTTTTCCGCGAATATGGTTTATGCAAAATTCTAAAATGACTTTGACATTGAGAGGATCTTGTCAATTAAGTAAAAATCTCGTGATTTTGTTTGGAAAATTTAAAAAATCAAGACAATGTTCGATAAGTGTCGCTATCAAGGCTATTTATCTTCTCCCCCAGCCGGTAAACGACCAACTCGTAGTGAAGCGTGTGGTACTTCACTCCCGTCTTCGCCTAAATGTCGTTCATCAATTGTGCCATTTAGGCTACCCTGTCTCCACCTAGCAGTTCGAGTGTGTCCGCTGGTTGCTATACTGGGCAAGTCGTACAGGCCGTAAATGCAAGTGTTGTTACTCCTTCTTTTTTTTCAGCAGCTCACAATTCTCTACTTGGGAATTATATCGCTCCTAGTACGGATGAGGTCTGCTTGATGACAGTACCCTCCAGAAAGGCAATATTTGTGTAAAGGCTGGCGCCTGACACCTCTGACAATATTACATAAAAAGTTATCTTGTTGCAAGAGCCCCCGATCCCTCAGTCTGAAGCGTGTTAGCATTTTTTCATCTCACCGTAGAGCTATCTCGTCTTTTAAGGGGCTAGTTCCGACTATGGCCGGTTGGGTACTTAATTAAGGAATTTATTCTTGGGGTGGATTGACCCCGTAATACTAATTTGGCAATTTTTCCGCCCTCAATCAATTTTCCGCCCTTTACCAAAATATTAGGGGCCTGAACTGAAAACTTCGCGATACTAAATTCAGCGAGCACGAACTTTTTCTGTTTAGTTTTCACCGAAACCTGGTTAAAACCTGATTTACATCCGTCGGAATTTTTTCACAATTCTTTCCATATCTTCATACAGGATCGATTGGTGGTGTTTCAATTGCCATATCTTCTGCAGCCTCGTCCTATTCAATTGAATTTCCCACTTCTCTCGACATTGAATTTATTGCCATTCGGGCGAAAATTACCAATAAACAGTGATACGTAACTTGCTCCTATATTGTCCTAGATGACGATATCTCTACATATAAGAAACATGATGCCGTCATTTGAGAAGTGATCGAAAAGTCGAAACCTACTGACATAGTTATAGCGTTGGGGGACTTCAATTTGCCACAAGTCCTTTGCTGTTATGGGTACCCACTTTAATATCTGACAGAGCTGTTGGATTTTCAATCAATTATTTAATCGCAATTTACGTCAATCCAATCGCACTAGTAACTGTAATGGCAGACAGCTTCTTCCTTACTTTACCAATTTCCCGGAGATAGTTGTGAATCGCTGTTCATTTTTTAGTTTATCTGATCCAGCAATTTGTATTTCCTTTCTTTACAGGTATGAAAAGTTCGTTGAACTACTCCAACCCAGTCTAGCTATTTCTGCATCCGTTCCGATCAAGCAGTCTCGCCCTCGAAGCAAGTGCCGGCCATGGCTTAACAAGAGTATTAAATATTACAAAAATAGGAAAAAGAAAATTTTCAAAGAATTTATGAAAAGTTTTTCGGCTGCGGGTACCTTCAGGTAGTAAAATCGTTATTACTTGTTAAGCCTAAATATTTGTTTTTTAGGTTTGTCAATTCGAAAAGAAAAATCTCCATACATCCTTTGCAGATTTCTTTCGATGGGTTCGAGTATTCTGATGATATTGAAATCCTCAAATCTCTTTGCTGAATACTTCCGACGAAATTTTTCAGCGGCTAATTCCGATTCAACTGTCAATTAATCGTATCCGATATCTAGCTCGGATTTGATTCCTATCTTGGTCTTTTCCGAAATCGATATTTTCGAGGGTTTAAGATCTTTAAAATACAGTTCTATTCCTGGACCTGATGGGATCCCATCATGTATACTCACATCGTACTCTGACAATTATGATCAGTTCCTGAAATCAGGTATTTTTCGTTTGGGCGGGCAGAGTGATTTCCTATAGAGGCATTGCCAAGTTGAGTGTCTTGCCTAAATTGCTTTCGCACATTTAGCTTTTGCTATCAAATCCTATATGTTTCTCCATTCCAGCATGGCTTTCGGGAAGGAAGATCCACTGTTACGTATCTCTTAGAGTTTACTTGTCATGTTTTCAAGGCTTTTTCTAATGTCTTTCGCACGGATATCGTAAGCGTTTGACTTAATTAACTTGTTGATCTTCAAAAGCCAGGCCTCTGGCTTCACTTTCTACTTAGTGAAATGAATCTCTCTCTTATCTGCATAACAGATCATTTAGGCGAAGTTCTCGTTCCTCAAGGACCCCTCTGCACATTCATGATCTGTCCTTATTATGTGTTTACTGTTATCGGTTGCTAAGCTTTTACATGTTTGCAATGGCTTAGGTCATAGTTCACTTGCAATTTGGATTTATGTGCCTCTGGGTTACTTGTCCACATGCTTTTCTCCTCTCTTTTTTTTCTTATTTATTTATACATGAATTGTTATTTATTTATTTATTTATTTATTTTTTTGTTTCTTTACTTCTGCTTATATATTTTGTATTAGTTTTTAATATTGATTAGTATAACAATTACTTCGAATGCTGTTGATTTATTTGAGTTGGGTTTCATGTCTAAGTAAATAAATAGATAAATAAATTAAAGGGAAGGTACTGTTCGAATATATACTTTAGTCAAAAGCTACTTTGTGGCTCTTGATGAGCCGTCATTGATGATAATCATCGATTAAAATAGCCCGTAGTTAAAATAGCTTAACTTGAGACTCGATAACGCATTCTTGCCCACAACCAATGTCAGCCATCAGGTTGGGGGAGTTCTGCAAGTTCACGAGCATATGATGAAAGGATTCACAACTAAAAAAAAAAAAGGACTTACGGACGTTAACGCTGACAGTGCTCGGAATGCTTCCATTCTTTCGGCGGAAAATCCTTCGTAATGCTCCCAATACCACGGTTAACGAAGCATTTGACTTTGACTCAAAGAATACTCAGTAGACATGATTTGCAAAAAAGGATTGTAAGAAAAAAAGAAGAAGAGGAAAATCAAAATTAATATAAAAGAGTAATAGGTAGAGGGGCTTGTGTTCACAAAATTCTGTTAAAATTTCAATAAACAGGAAAGTTTTGCATTTAAATAAAATATTATGTGTCTATGTCTAGCATTTATGTAGGACTCCTGTGAACTGAATCGTCTACGCACATATGCCACCAAGGAATTGCAAGCTTATGAAGAGATCAAATTTTTTGTTTTTTTTTTTTTTTTCCAAAGAGGCTGCCAGCTCTCCCCACTCGCTCTTCTACCAATTTTTTCTCATATTTATTACCAGAATTGACAGTGCGATCAATTCTGTCGTCAACAGATTCTTTATTTCGGGAAAAAAATGTCGCGTAAAACCTAGATTTGGGTTTCAGGGTTAAGGATGCAATGGCTATTTTGTGTCAAAGAGGTCCTAACACAGTTCCTAGAATTTAATATTGATTTATTGATTTATTCATTTATCGATTTAACATTGCTAACGTTACGAAGCATACTTGTCAGCTAACGTAACGAATGGGATTAAAAAAAGTTAGTATGGGAAACTACATCACCGATCTTGAAACTAAAGCATTACACAAAGAAAAGCATTTATTTAATTTACACTAAGGTGAGGACTAACGAATCAATATATTTTTTTAAATTACACTGCAGGGACAAAAGAACGGGTTCAAGGTTGTGGTAATTGTGGTAAGCACACATTAGACACGAAATGATAATTAGTAGGACAGGGTCGCAAAGACGCAAAGGAACGTGTCTGACTAAGAACTGTAGACGGAACATTGAAAGAAAGAGATGATCCAAAAATGTCGAGGCGAAAATAACACCCTTCACCAATTTAACCATAACTAATATGCCCAACATTTACCTTCTTCTCCGGGGTATATGGGGGTAATGCCACTGTTGAATGCCAAGCTAAGCTGCGGAATGCAAAAAGTAAAAAAGTGACATTGAACGGACTCGATAAGATCCACGTAGTATCCATACGATATCCAACTGAATATTCTAGGGAGAACGTATACAAGCTTTTCGCAATAGACGCGGATTATCAAACTGTATAGACGATGTTTGAATCAAATACAGAAGAGATTTAGCTTTTTTCACAAAAGTGTTTCAATATGAAGTCAATAGAGTCACGGATGATTCCTAGGTCGTTAAACCACAATGCACTCTCTCTCCAGAAAGTAGTTATTAATTACATACAACATAGGCGCAGCGAGCTTATCCACGACAATGACAGTTCCGCCGCAGATGGCGATATTATTCAAATCGTCCTGGAGGAAATGCATGGTCAACGCATCGCAAGAATGGTTGGAAGATTTTCACGTCGCCTGCTTTAAGAATAATCCTTAAGGTAATATGAGTAGATTTGAAGAGTAATTACGAAGATGATCCAACGAGAGTCCTCTTTCGCAATGTGATGAAGGCCACCGGCGCCTTAGCGCAACTGGATGAGAATTAAATCGTACCCTGTATGATTTTTAGGATGATTTTTTGGCAAAGAAACTTTTTATCCGCTATGGCTGATGAGCAGCAGTTTACTGCTTTTTTACCATATAAAGCCGCACATTTTTAGATTGACTTAAAGGGGATCTTATGTAAGCAAGGTTTGTTTATTTGCTGGCGCAACACCAAGTCCAGATGACATTCTTATAAAAATGATTGTTACAATTCACTTGGTTTCATGCAAAAAAAGTTTATTTCACGTTATTTAATACCATCGCACGTATGCTAAGCTATTTGAAATCACCGTAATGGCATCCTAATTAAAAACTAGTCAATATTAATTCTGGTTGGTGAGAGTACAGAAATACGAGATAGGCATACGAATGGACAGATGGCCGTGCAGGCATTTGCATACATATCTGTAACCTCAGAAAACTATTTATATATGTTGCACAGAGGATAATTATGTTCCCATTATCCGATAGTTGCAAAAATTAAAATCGTTGGATTCTCGTGTTCTTCGCATATCAGTAATTTGCCATAAAACCGCCATTTTCTATAAAAAAAAAAGGAAAACAGAAAACAACCCAACGTACGGTGTACGCAGTAGTGTTCTTAACTAGGGATTGGCAGGTAGGTAGGCGGCTTTATAACCGCCGACGTACCACAAACCAAAACCGCTTACAGAATAATAGTAATTGTATACAAGCAAACACACTCAGGCATATATATATATATATTTATGCATATATTTGCTCTTCCTTCTGCACTTAAAACAAAGTAGTAGTAACAGAGAGAGAGAAATAGAGAATGAGAGCGTTACACCTCCTATCTTAAAATTTTTTTTTTAGTTTTTTCCCTTTTTTTCAATAGGAAAATATGCTGAATAGAAAAAAATGGCGGTTTCCGACTGTTTAAAGAGAAAAGAACGAGGGTGTATGAAATTTGCAGTAAAAAAATCCATGATTATATTCGCATCAAAAAAACAAAAAAAAAAAGAAAGAAAAAAAAAGGTTAGGGGTGAGCAGTGAGAGTTAAATAAACGCAAACAAACTAAACACCCCCATATTTGTGTTTGCTACAGTAAATGAGAGTGTACGACGACGACGACGACGACGACGACTCTGTGTGCAGGCCATTATACTCAAGACCTTGTTTAGAGCAGAAAAATTATATGCGAAAATACAAAAAAAAAAATTTTTTTTTTTTTTTTAAATCAACCCCTCACATATTCATTATGGTATGGGATTACCATCGCCAACGTAGCGTAATTACCACTACCAATGTAAAGAACTGGTGCATAAAAAAGACAAAAAAATAAAAAAAGAAAAATAAAAAATTTTTTTTAAAAATCAGGGGAGAGTAATTCTAAATTTTTTTTATTTACATTAGATGGACAAGAGCTTATTAATTTTGACATTGAGTTTGTAACGTGCGACGAGCATACGTGCCATTATCCGACCAAGTATGATTCAATCCGTCTATTCAAAATTGAACGAAATTGCAAGGGGAATGGCAATGAAACAAACGAATTTCAAATTCTCTCTCGTCGTAACGGATACGCACGTACGCGGCTAGACAATGTAGGCCGCTATGAGAGACGTCCCAGTAATTGTGTACGTTTTCTTAATGCACGTTTACTTCTTATATTTATTGTCAAAATTGAGAATACACGAGTCCACCCATTCAGTGCGTAAGATTCAAATTTCACTTAAGAAATCTTCTCCTTAATGCTTTAGCTCGGGTCAAGCTGCCGGTCTGCCGTTCATCGAGGTTGATGAATATTTAAAACAAAGTCTACAAACTAAGTGAATTTCTTCTTGGGCTAACTCTACAAATCAAAGTTGAAAAGTCGACCTGACTTAAGTAGTAAAGTAGTAAAGTAAATATATATATATATTGAGGACAACTTTCAATATATGTTTGTCCGAATGTCGTGCAACCTAATAATCTAGAAAAGATATTTAGAAATGAGTTAAACTACAGTAGAGTAAAGAGAACAACTTTGCCATCACTTTTTTCTCTAACTGATTTTTAGAACGTCTGGCTCGTTATTCAAAATCTGTAAGGTATAAGCTTTCTGAGACTATCTAGACGTGGATATCATTCGCACTTAACTATGCGAAGGGTCTTCAATAAAGTACACGATACTTTTGATTAATGTTATCTGTCGGTTCCTTTGACCGTAGATAGGCTGAACCCACAACGACGTCTTTCTATTTCTATTTTCGCAAACCTTTGGACTTTTTGGACTTTTTACGAGACTTACGGGAACCGTATGTCCCTATGCAAACAAATGAAACAACAAAAAAAAAAAAACATTGAAGAAGAAAGATAAAAAGAAAGAAGAGAAGAGCTAAAGCTCTAGCTCTAGGCTATCACACCTATGATAGAAAGGGAACCAAGTGCATTGTTACGAATAAAGTCAAAGTTAAGGCAGTCAGAAAGTAATTAGAAATTAATTTTCTAATTTGCGTTTAATTTAATTTAAAACATTTTTGTATTATAGTCTATTTGAGTCTATTGTATATTTGAGACTCACCATCGGTTAATTTGAATATTTTTGATTTTTAAATATATCTGGTTTGCATTTATGTCGATTTCTTCATTTTTACTTCTCAAACTATATGTTTTTGTTGATCATTAAATTGATTTTCTTAGTTTTTTTACATATTAAATAACATGATAAGATGGAAGGCTTCTCATTGCATTTAACACTACGGATTTATTTTATCATGAAACCTTTGTCTTATAGTCGTTCTGTTCAATTTGTGAGAATATTTTATGGCCACAAGTTTACGCAGGAAGTGAAGGCAGTAATACGAAAGTGTGCTTAACCAGAGAAGAAAAAAATCCAAAATCACAAAATGGTTCAACTTTGGCAGATATTGGTTTCAAGTGATGTTATTAAAAAAAAAAATTGAGAAAAAAAATCCTATTTTTATGCAACATACATCAAGCGGTGAATAACGAATAGAGCAAAAATTTCTTATCGCTTTTGAATGAGATTTATAAAGTTTAGAGTTCCAGCATCTCCATTATTCGTAAAGTAATGGTATTGGTTCAATGACTAGACATGATTCTACTTATGATGATTAACCAAATCAATCAAAATACAAGCTAGAAATCCGCCTGAGTGGTCGAGTAGGCGAGAGTCTCGGCTAGCAACCCAATGGTCGTGGGTTCAAATCTCAAGTGCGGTAGAAAGCCGAAAGCCTTAGATGCTAGTGCTTTAAGACTTTAGTCTTAGAATTTATTCTCTGGCTAAGTTTATAATAATAATAATAATAATAATAATAATAATAATAATACAAACTAGAAATCTAATGATATGTTACAAGTTGGAAAAGTGCCAGGAAAATTATAGAATAAGTAGAAAGAAGAATTCGCGCAGATAATGAAAGTAAAATGATTTAAAAAAACGCACTTTTCTTACCATCAATGCGAAGAGTATTAGAGAGTCGGTGTTGATTGGCGCTTATATTACTAACTACTGTTACACTTTAGATTGTTTTTAGCTAGCTTTGGAAACGTCCAGAACAGTTCTGTTGATATAGCATTTATGCAGAGAAAGAGAAGGAACATTATAACCATTCTATGCTTTGCAAATAAGAGGGTGAGTCCTCGCACAAAACATAGACATGGATTGTTTATGCATACATCTTACCCTTCTTTTTCTTCGTCATCATCATTATCGTTTACATCATTATGAGCTTTATCGAAAGCAGTTTTTTTTCTTTCTTTTTTCTTTTCATAGTTCAAATTTAAATTCATAATGAAATATGCTTAATGTCTCTTTCTCTGCTATTCATTATGTTTTCGATTTTTTCCTCCTCATTTTCCTTACATATCTGCGTTCTATGTAGTAGTAGTAGTAGTAGATGAGCAGGTATGTGTAAAATTAATGTTTTTTTTTTTTTTTTCAATTTTTCTTAAATCGCAAAATCGCATTTAGTTTACCAATATTATAGAAGTCTTTCTTTTTTTTTTGTACATCTTTCTTGTGATTTTCATTCTGATGGCAGCTGCGTTCAGTTGAAAAGTAAAAATCTAATTAGTTCTCTTACTCCATGGTTTGTTTGTCATAGAATAGTAGCCATATAGAAACCACATAATAATGAATTTTGTCTTTCTATTCTCTCTTTGTTTTTTCTTTTCGTACTCCATTTTAAAGTTTCCAATCAAGCGTACGCAAAACAACAACAAAAGGAACAAGAATTTTCAAACTCTATCATCTATCATCAGTTAGTCATTCCGTTCATATGCTAAACTTTTTATTCAAGATGGTTTCTTTGTTGTTGTTGTTGTTGTTGTTGTTGTTGTATTATTATTATTATTATTATTATTATTATCGTTATTATTATAACTATTTTGAAAAGTACTTTTTTTCGGATACAATTTCAATTAATTAAATGTGTGTTTTTTTTTTCTTTTCCAAAAACTTTTTAATAAAACCTTTTTTTTTGCTTTTAATTACGAAAATTTTTACTTCAATTTGTTAAAAATGCATTGAAAAGAGAAGATTTTATCGAGAGTTGAAGTTTCCGAAATTGATCGAAATGAAAAATATTGAAGCAGGCAAGTTGAAGACACACGATTGGCCGCACGATTTCCGATCGCATTATCTTATCTTATTGAGTAACGATTTTAATTAAGAGAATGTTACTTGTCAGCCCTTTTACTTTTGCAATAGATTTCCGAAGAAATCTCTTTAAAGATATTCTCACATAATTTTCATGTAAACTTGCTCTGTCCCCATATTGTGCGGGCAAAAGACGTACAAAGTAGAAAAGAATAATAACAACGGAAATAGGGGCTAATCATTGTTAAGTAAGTATCAGTGTTGACCAATGTAATGTAATGCTCAGCCTGTATAGTCTTGTGGGATGGTTCGATAAACTGAGTCCAAGTTGGTTTTCTCCTTCGGACGGTCTCACAAGTACGTGTATGAAATTTTGAGCTTGTCTAATTTGGCCTTTCTTTTCACCTTAAACAGCCTTCCACAAATTACTCATCATTTTATGCGATGATTTTACTTGATTAATTTGGAAGGTGGTTACCGTTCATCTCCATCGGGAGGGGAGCGGAACTATGGGATCTGCCGAAACCCTCACCTCACCTTTTTGTCGTGCACGCCATAAACATTAATTGTTGCTTTTATGGCTCGCGTTTTCGCACAGATACGCACAGTCAGTGGCAAAGAAGGGTTCAAGATTTGCTATCTGCAATGCGGCGACGAGTTTTTCTCTTGAAAATCTAAGAGGTGTATCAGAGTCTAATGGGCTTATATTTTGTGTTTAAATTTTCTTTTCTTTTTTTTTATTATTTCTTTTTATTTATTGGGCCATACACGATAAATATATAAATATATGGTTTCTCCAGTGCAGTTCAGCCCCCTAGTTCTGAGGGCGCGGGCTACGCAAAATTAATCCGTGTGCCATTGTGTGCCGTAAGTTGAAATTTGTAACAGGTACACGTGTTAAGCATTAAGGTTCGCGACACGAAGTTTTCCAAACATTTTGATCTCAGGCAACTTTTGGAGTCATAAATAACAAAAGACAGACATGCAACATGGAACAACTTTGAATTTTATTTTAAAGAAATGGCATAGTTAAAATATGAGTTGTTAGCCATTCACCGGCAACTTTCAACTGTAGCATCTGATAATTATCATTGAAAGGTTGAATAGTCTTACTATAGAAGACATTAGTAATTGGTAAATTACGTAAGCGCCCAACTAAGTGTGATCAATTAAGATGGCATAAAGACTGAACAGACACGACCATGGAAAGTAAAAAAAAAAAAAACATTTTAGTCGGCCAATACTGATAATTAAGTACCCTATATCACTTTCGCTAATACAGTCATTCATTCGTTTTCGTAATAATACGATAAACATTATGCATTACTTTTATGTAGTCAAAACGTCGAATAACGTGGCCCAAGTTCAACAAACTTGGTCAAATATTTTATTATTTTTCAATTATTTTCACCATTGAGAATTACAAATTAAATTTTGACGTCTTAGAAGGTGTTGCTTTTCATGACAGTCCCTATACACGGCGAGGTCAAAAAAATTGACACATGTAATCCAAAATCCCTAGGATTAAATAAATTACTGTGAATCAATTTTCATCATAAAATATTCAAAATTACGCCTCTTTGACATATAAGGGTTTAATATTTCCTGATAGTTATCGTGTAAGCGATGATATCGAAAAAATAGATTTACTTGGTCCAAAATTGATATATTTAATTTTCATATCAAATTACTCTTCCGAAGCAATTTTCATAAGAAAATGTGAATATTTTTATCCCATTAAAGTCTTATTTTTCATTAGAGGTTTTATATGGGACGAAATTCAATAAATAGAGCTACGTCGTCCAAACTCGGTGAGACCAAAGTTTATGTCTAATTATTATTGTGAATCAATTTTCGCCAAGAATTATTGAAAATTATGTCTTCTATCTTGTTAAGATTCACTTTCTTTAGGAATTGCCATACGGCATGGGATTGAAAAAGTTTCTCCATCCGAACACAATATTTCGCATCAGTTTAGATTGCTGAAATACTCTCAGCTATTTTTGTTCAGAATTTTTTAAAAATTATTTTTAAAAATAAATTGTATAAGCCGGGAAGTGGTCGAAGAAGTGGCTCAATCCGAACTGTACTCAACATGGTTCGTCCTTGGGCCAAAGCAGGTTAGCGTAACAAATTACACCAAAAAATATCTCAACAATCGCGACTTATAGACTAAGTGAAAGAATATATGGATAGCAAGACAGTTAAGCTTAGATCGATTCAGAAAGTGGTACTGAAACGATCGGTATAATAAGAGATGGTTGTACATTAAGTCTCTCAGGGCGTGCGCATATATCTTTGTATCGTAAATTATGTACGATATAAGAAGTCATCAAAAAGCCGCAGAACCATCGGACTGTTTGCGTCACTTGTGAAGGAAACTATTTTGATAAAAAAAAAAAAATCGAATTTTGCAAAAAAAAAGTGCTTTAGCTTATTTGTATATTGATATATGCTTCTTCTTGTATATTTGTCTATTCGCCATTTTTGTCGCGCCTTTTTTCACGCTTTGGAATCACCATGTATAACACATATTCTAATCTTCCCGATGGTTTCGATTTAGATAAGCGCTTCTTTGTCTTTACGTCTTCCCTTTTATCCGCATTATCCGTCCCTAATATTGTTTCCCCCGTACCGTGACAGATACATTTTTAGTTGAATTTTTATCAAAAATTTATAAAGCATTTATGAAATATTGATTTTAAATATGATAAACTCTTCACGAATGCGAATGCGAACGCCTTGGGTTGTTAAGAATTTAAGATTCGCTCTTTCAATTTCTCAATTTCATTTTGCTTGCCGTGAATCAATATCAAATAACTCTTATCCATCTTTTGGGTGGCTTGTGTCTGCTCAAATGTCATTAGTGTAGTGTAGGTCTGAAGAACTGTTTAACTGTTTAAGGAAAAACAAAAATTAATGCGTACATAGCTTATGTAGAAAAACGAAAAGTAACAAAAAGGTCAATGAATTTCTTTTTTAGTAATTAAAAGCGACCTAAGCACGGCGTCATGGAAACTCATTAAGCGATAAAGACATTACAGACTTTTTAACCCTTTTTTTTGCAAATGTTTTGTAATATTTTTTTTTCGGTTTTCGCTGGAAATTAGACTATAGATATATATATATATATATATATATATATATACGTATATAAAAGGGTATATACGGATAGAAAGAATGTGACCTAGATTTTCTTATACATATTTCCAAATCTGTATATGTGTGTGTAAGTGTAAAGAGTGTGAACTTTAGAATAATTAAAAGGGACGATTGCACATGTACATATATATATATATATATATATATATATACGTGCACAGAAACATCGCTGTATATATATAAAAGAATTGCCTTTTACCAGACACTTAGATTACATTACGATATGCTTGGTTATGGTTAGATTTAAACCACTCTGCAGCAACAAACTTTCATATATATATATATATATATATATATATTTATGAATGTATCTGTGAAACTGATGACGTTAATAAATGGGTTGAACTGGTGGCTTTTAAACTGACCGTGACCTTTATTTTGGGTTCCTTTGTTTTCTTTCCTGCCGCCAGACTAATTAAATCATTTGAATGCTATGTCGTTGAGCGGGTGTAAACATGTGACTGACCCTTGTTCTAATTGCTAAACAGATTTCATATACAGAAAGAGAGCGAGAGAGAGAGCGAGAGAAAGAGAGAAAGAGAGAGAGAGAAAGAGAGAGAGAGAGAGAGAGAGAGAGAGAGAAAGAGAGAGAGAGAGAGAGAGAGAAAGAGAGAGAGAGAGAAAGAAAGACAGAAACATAAATATATACTAAAGAATATCGATTTTTCTCTTGCGTTGTTAATAAAGGATATGAAAATTTTTCGCTTTTAGATATATACTACTCTGTCGCCGTTTATAGAACCATGACCGACCACAAGTCAAAAACAATTCAAAAAGGTTTTAGTAA
>NW_023998415.1:40691486-40704572 GCF_014805625.2 Glossina fuscipes | reverse complement strand
ATCATCATCATCATCATCATAGCTATTACCGTCAATATAAACATTATGTTTGTTGTCAATTGTTACCCTTTCCAAGCTTGTCTCGGTTTTATTTCATTATAAATCTCAGCAATTTCCATCATTTCGCTTAAAAGCTTTAGGAACAACAGCTGCTTTAATAAAGGTATGTTATGCTATTTGCATTGTTGTTGTTGTTGCCGATTTTTAAAAGACCGGATTCTAAATTTTTGTTAAATTTTTTTTTTTTTTTTGTTTTTGTTTTTTTTTTCAATTGTAATGTCCTTCACATTGACACAAATTTACTGCACACGTAAGGTTACATATGCACGCATCAATTTATTGCAATTGAATCCAATTCATTCAGCATTATATGTGACGACGTTAATCAAGTGCGGAGGGAATTGAAAAAAACCAGAAAATGTTATCAGTGCTTAACCATCATCCAACCGAGAGCACAGACAATTTCATTACAATGGATAGTATCGCTACATTGGTTGTAAAACCAAAAAAAAAAAAAAAAAAAAAAAAAAAAAAAGAAAGAAAACAAAAATAAATGAATACAACAATAACCTGCTTTCGTTTTATTCTCACGCACAGTTCCCTTTGGTAACTGACCCTCGACAATTGATTACCATGACCGGACTTTGTTGTTTTGATTGTTACAACTGCTACTGTTACCCTTTTAAATTGCGGGTATTGACTCGGAATGCATTGGCTGTAAACATTGATTTCATATCTTCCATGCACGTACAAGCACATATGTACGCATATATATGTATATATATATATATATATATATACACAAATGTGTAACAATTTTGTTGTTTTGGTTGCACAAGTGTAATATATTTGTTGCAGATTTTCAAAGGACTTGCGGTGCTGCGCCAATGCCGTAATTTCAACCAGGTATAGAGAGAGCATTTACAAGCTTATCAGATCGGGTTATTTACTCGGGACATTCATCAAGCTTGTTAAGAGATTTCTTTATGAGGCAACGAAGTGTTAAGTTAGCATCTCTTCCATATTGTGGTTGGGGTATTTGAAGTTTGATCACAACCTCCCTCGTTCTGAAACCTTGGACGGTATCAAGTTTGACGCTTACATTTCGTATGAAGTTTAAGCAATAGGAACTTCACTGTTATGAACAGAGGTGATGTTTTCGGTGAATCATGCCTATCTTGAAGCTTAACGTGCCCCGTGCTCGTTTAACCTTCGATATTTCAGTTCTCCCAATCCATAAATATATATGGATTATATTTTTGTCTTCGAAGGCAAAAGAGGGACTTAATAATAGAAACGATAGGACGAGGCATAGGCATGTGAGCGCGTTCTAAATGATGGAATACTAGTCAATGCAATCAGTCAATGGACCCATCTAAAATTTTACCTTACAGTGACAGAGGTGATCAGTTTTTAAACATACGCTTGTCATAAATCGGAAATTTCGCAATATACTTATGTATGTGTGAAAGTAAATGTTGGTCTTCAGCTTGACACACATATATTTCGTAAGGCGATCTAAATGGTAAATGTGCTCAGTGTTCCGTTCAGAGCTGACTTATCTGCCTATATAAAATAAAATACTTTGCGGTTTTCCATGTTTTGATTAAAGCGATTGGCATTAGTGCATATAAAGTTACTTTACTTGTCCTGCATACGACGTGGCCGACCAGAGAATTTTTAAGAGAATTAATATCATCGATGATATCTCGCAATAAATGAAAGCACCCGAATTGCACAATGAATATTATAAATAATTAACATAATCTGTGGTAGTTCCTAAGCACCTTCTCACGGCTTGTCGAAGAGAGTTCAACATTTTGAAAACTGTTGGGGAATATTGTGTAAGGGTATGGCATAAAGTCTCTAAGCGTATACGCAAAACCGAATTCAAAACTAATACTAAACGAACGGTACGAACGGAGAGAAAACGAAGGAGGTATGTTTGTCTGCCTCAATGGTAAATGTAGGGCGAAGAAGAAGAAGATGAAAGATGGACCGATTTAGAAGAATTAATATCGGATCCATTTAACCATTTCATTGTGAAGCTAAAGATTTTTTCTTCACTTTAATTTTTTCTTAGGAATTTTGAAGCTGATCTTCAAACAGCTGCTGGAAATTATCAGTTGCCAGGTGATAGAAAGAACAAACCGACTTCAGAACCGACCTGAGTATTATAATATTAATTATTTAGTTTTTTATATGTATGTGTATATTTTGCTAGGAATAATTTTGAGATAATAGAATGAATGGATTGTTTGTTATTATTGTTATTTTCCTTTCTCGAAACGGTCGAGCTTTCGAAGACATGGAATACGTTCGCAATTCTGATGATATAGAAATCCGTATGAAATAGTTTATGTATTAAATATTTTGAAAAAAAAAAAATGTTTATCTTATACAGGTGGCTAAGCATTGTGGCGACAGATATATATGCATATGGCTTTTTAACTGACATTATTCAGTCTGCCAAAAATGACCAGACTAGTAGTCTTATTGTCGTTTGTATAGTTTTCATTTTCATTTTCGAAATAATATAAAAAAAGGAAAAAAAAAATAAAAAAAAAAAAAACACAAACAAACAAACAAACGAAAAACGCGAAATGTTTCATTTGGAATACTGCCAAATATTCATGTTATTTACGACTGTCTAACCAGCCATTATGGGGCAATAAATCAAGTTTACTAACAACGTATATGCGCGGCATATAACGCGAATGCCGGTCATTGTTTCGATTGGCAAGACATGGCGGCGGATCGCTTTGCATTGCACCAACAGACATGAAGTTTGCATTTTTATTGCCTTTAATTCACTTTTTCACAGACCACGATCATCTAAGAGCCACAGAACCAGCAGCGGTAGTTAATGGTAGTAAGCGCATTAGTACACACAAAACATCTGCTTCAACTGCTGCCTATGACGATGACCAGTTGTGATAAAGGTGACATTGTGTTCGATTTGTGTGATTAGAAAACATTTAGAGCTTTAAATATGCCGTCGGTCATTGTGCCTGCGGCTTAGGGTTTTCATTATTAAATATTTCTTCTGCACTTCTGCCGTTAAACGCCAAATAGCACGCGTGTGCATGAATGGCGCCGTTCCTAAGTGTAAAAAGGGAAATGTTAAACTGCCTGCGCGTCGACACTGGTGACGCCAACAATGCTGGAATTATCCGAGTGCTTGACCTGTGAAGTCTTCTTTGTATTTTTAATTTTTTTGCAGATACCGAAAGACATATGTTTTCGTACCACTAACACAATTCACATAACATGAAAGTATTTTTATTATCATAAAGAGTAAACATGTTCCTGATGAAATATCTTAACAAAGTGCAAAAAAATTCCTTTTCTTTTCGATTTTCGCACAATTACGTAAAACAAAAATTTCAAAACAAAAAAAATCCTCCTCAAAAATCCGTTAGTGAACTTAAGCTTCTCAAAGTTGAAACCAATGACCGTCCGAAAGCTGATGCCCGTCGTCGTGGATCACACCGTTAACTTATAGTCGCTTTTTCTATGCAATTCTAAAAATTTGCATCTTCTTGTCATATGAAAATTTAATTTTCTTATAAACGTTTATACGCGAGGGGATTTAAAGGATGGCCCCACCCGTCATACCCAAGTTTTCCACATTTATTTCGTACAAATTTGGGCATCGTAACATTACGTTTGCTTCATTCTACAGCGTCAGTTCCGCTTACCAAAAGTGGCCCCCTTGGGCGCATTATGTCACAAGAAGAAAGGTGAGTGGCGGGGTTACCCATTTAAAGTTCGAGAATAGGTTAAGATCGTTTCCATCCTAAGGTCTCTAATCAATCGCTTATCAGATGAGATTGTTTTACATAAATTTTAAACGCACCAGCTATCCTGAGAGAAACTTCGGCCGGAACCTGCTACTAGATGTTTCGATTCGTCTTTCGTCCCTATACTCAATTCTAACAATCGATATGCACGTCCGAACTGTTTCGATCTCCCATCCATTTTTGCTGAGAAATATGCGATAAACATTTTCTTTGAAGTAAGGCTTTGTATAAACAATGATTGTAAAACTAGTCTAAGGCAATCCATTTTTAATTGGACTTGCCTTTCAGCCAAATGATTTTGAAATGTTTCGTTAAAATATCTCAAAAATGATGTGAGGGTTGAACACACATATATGTGGACCGTCATCGGATGGAGCTAAAACTAAGTCCTGAAAATAATTTTACTTGAATCGATAAAATAAAGAATGGACATCATATCTCATGTCATTCCGCATGCTTAATACACAAACGCGTAAACTCAATATACCCTGTCCTACAAGTGGTCTAAGGTATAAAAATCAAAAGCTTTACAAATATAAAGTAAACAATGATACTGTATTACTACTGAGACCTGTCAATAATTTTAGAATGAGTGCGGTATTCATTAACTAATCGATATATCTTTAAGTCTTCTTCTTATTTTACAACCAATTCACACCTGGATATAACTTATCACATACGTTTTTTTACCGTTCGTGGTATTATTATTATCTACTAAGTTATGTAAACTAAAGCCCAAAAAGCTTCTTCGTTTCGCCTATGGTTCGCAGTCCTGTCCAGTTATTTGTTTCCTACAGTCTTCCGCGGTTTTTCACCACATATCATTTCTCTAGAACACGCGGTTTTTCGTTTCGCAGTACACTTTAATAGCCCCCGGTCAAAGCTTAATCTTTTCATGACTTCAGCATTGGATATGCGATCAGCCGACGATAGTTTCAGAGTTCTACTATAGCATCATGTCTTAAAGGTTTCCAGCCTGTTCATTGTATAGATTTTTCATGTCTATGGTTCTAGGGCATACAAGGGCGTGAACAAAGCATTTCGTGAAGCGAAGGCGGGGGAAAAAACTAATTTCCCGTCTTCCTAGAATATTCTCGTATTTCGTGTACGATATTCGAACCATTTCCGTTTTTATTTTTATGTCTTCTTCTTTTTATGTAATAGGAATATTCAAAGTGTAAAAACTTGGAAACACTTGGTACGTTGCACATTTTGGTTACTAATTGACACAGTGGAATTTGCATACGGAGTTTTCGGCCGACTTACGACCATAAATTTGCTTTGGCCATATAAACCGAAAGCAGCTTGAACTCTCGTCTGCAGATTCTGTGTATTATTTGCTAGGATAGTTATATCGTACGTACATCGGATGACTGAATTGATGAACTGCCTATGAAACTTAATGCCAGCTTCTTGCAGGAGATAAGATGTACCCTCTGTTTATAGGTATATGGTTTGTTTTAATATCACCATCACGTACTTCGGCTGTTTGTCTCCAATACAAATTTTTATACATAGTACGTCTTTTCTGACAACGCTAAGGCGCTTCCCGATGTCTATTAACTGATTATGACGTACCCCGTCAAATGCTTTTTCATAATTTATGAGACAAAGAAGAAGAAAGCGTGCCCGTGCCTTAGTGTGAAGCCAAACTGATTAGGGTCAAGTGACGATTCATATTTACCATAATTCTTGTGCCGGATTATTCTTGGCAATATTTTCAAAACATCATTTATTAGGGAAATGATTTTCTAAGGTTGACATCTTCTGCCATTCTTTTTCTTTGTAGTTGTGTCATAAATCATGGTTTGCAGAATATCTAGATTACCGTCCTTTATTAGTCTTATAATCTTTATCGGTACTTCATTGGGCCCATGGCCTTGTTTTTTTCGGAGTTTTTTATAGATATTCTTTTTTTATTACATTTTTCGTAATGGCTGGCCCTATTCATCAACGGCGACAGGCTCTACGGATTTAGTATTACCGGAGAATAGTTAACCGAATATAATCTTCCCATTCTTCTCTTTTTTCTTCCAATTCGGTGACGATTATTCATCGAACAGGTTAGCGCTGATTTTCTCTGCAGGCCACATGTCCTCTTTAGGTTCTTGCATAGCTTGAAGCTTTTCTATTTTCATGGTCGTTTTCGAACCATGCACCCTTTGCTTCTTATATCTTTATGCATGTTGTTCGTTGTATACGATTGTATTCATTTTTGTTAGCATTGCGGTATTTTCTTCTTTCCAAGTTTTTCCGAACGGTAAAATGCTTAACACAAATGCTACACAGTTGGAGGTACAGCCAGCTATGGTTAGATGCATTCCCAGGGACATGCATGATGAGAATTTATGCACTTTACGAGTTTTTCGAGCTTGCTTTTGCGCGTTATAAAGGGACTAAAAAAAAAAAAAAAAACTGAGGCGGGGCTAATTTTTCAGATTCTTGCCAGGGGTCCTACAAAATCGGCCATAGAATATGGGTTCAAATGTTTGTAATTTATGAGTGAAAAACCAATTTTTTATTCTTTTCGAAAAACAGCGGTGTTCTCGGTTTATGTGACACTTCGACTGCGTGTCCTTCTAACGTCTCTGCCAATAGCTGCGTTTTTGCGATCGGGAGTATGTTTACAACAACGGACAACCGGACAAATGAACAGACGGACATGGTTAAATCGTTTCAGAATTCGATGTTAATCAAGTATATGTGTACGTTGTGGGATCTCTGAAGTTTTCTTCTGAACGTTGCAAACGTTGCGACAAAATGAATATATCCCGCATGCTTCGGTGATGGGTACAAAAATAAGGCTCTACAAGCCAACTAAGTCAATTATTTAACACTTTATCCAGATTAACAATTTGACATATGATTTTACTGTAGAAAGCTTGGACCAGATAGATCTGTTTGTGCGACTCTTTTCCGTGCAACAAGGTGCAATTTTCGATATTTGAGGAACGAACATTTATCTGTCTTCTCTGAACATATCTATATATATATATATATATATATATATACGTATATATCGGTCTAACTTATTCATCTCATATTACTTTTGGTATTTTAGCGATCAAAAGTTATGACAGCTCGCACTTTTAGAGGTAATAAAGGTGTGGCTTTTATTTTTTTGTTATTGCGTACAGACGTTACGATGATTCACAAATGTTTTTAGAAATGTATTAAGATATCCAGTATGTAATTTTAGTGGTAAGTATCAGGCAAACTGGACTGCAAAGGCGTTTTTATAAGATATGTAACTAGGAAGGTATTATATACAAAAAAAAAAAAAAATTGAAATTTATAATTTGATTAGCAGGTTACGAGAGCAAGTTTGGATCGCTTGAGAAAGTGATTCGGAATTGATGAGTAATAGTGAAAATTAGATCTACCCTAATATCTGCGGGAAGCGAATGGAATGTATGTACATTTAAGTCGTTTAAATAAGAATGGGTACAGTGTGCTTTGTTTAGGGTTAGAAGTCTGCATGCATGCACAGGCGCTGCGTGTGTGAGCGGAAAATGTTGTACAAATATTTGGTTTATTTCAATGCATTAACATCCGTTTATTTTTACTTTCGTTCATCCATCAAAAGTCCGACGGTCAATAGTAAATATCCTGCAGAAATGCATTGAACATCTGCTCAAAACAATTCCAAGTGTACATGCGTGCATATTCACGGCTAGATATATGGATAAATTTATAAAAACGTTCTAGGGATTCTTTTCTTTTTTTTTTGTTTTTTTTTTTGTTTTTTGTATTAAAAAGAAAAAAAAAAGAAACGTTCGTTATATTTTTTTTTCTCTCAATTCTTATTACTATTGTCGTTGCTGTTGCTGTTGCTGTTGTTGTCTTTATTGTTTTTGTTGTTGTAATATGCTAACCCTTTCATTTGCATGAAAACGCTTTGTGTAAATAATTACACAAAAAAGGAAAAAAAAAAGCATCAATGAATTTGCTTTACATTGTCCGTTTTTCAATCATTCTATCGTTATATCTGTTATCCAGACTATGTGTATATAAACTGGCGCGCGCGCGTGTGTGTGTGTGTGTGTGTGTGTGTGTATTGGTTTGTGTGGCTATTGTATTGTATGTTATTTTAAATGCTTCTTTTTTTTTGTTTTGTTTTGTTTTTTTGCTTTCGCATTTTAAATATCCCAAAAAAGGACGTAATATGTACGCTTAAAAATATAAGCAATTACCGCATCGCTTAGCATCCATCCGTCCATCCCTCGCGCTATCAACTCAATGCCATAAAAATTTATTCAAATCCACAACGCCAGTTAAGAGATTTTTTCATTTTAAATAATAATAAAAAGCATGCTGAGAACGAGTTTATTACAGCTACCTACTCGCGGACATGGGACAGTCATCCTTATGGTATATACATCTTTGACTGACTATTCATAATGCACAACCACCATAATATCCCATAAAACACCTTCAGTTTTATATATCTATATATATATATATATATATAGATATATATACATATATATTCTTTTTCTTTTCAGTTTGTCTTATAATGTTTTAGGGGAAGAAAGGGTTAAAGAACTTTTGTTGTTTTTTTTATTAACGAGAGATTTTAATTTAGTTCTTCTTCTTGTTTGAATATGAAAATCATTTTATGCTCATCATCATCATCATCATCATCATCATCATCATCATCATTATGATCATCATCGTCATCATCATTATTATCATCATCCAGCACACCGTTCATATAGATAGCTGGAATTGTCGCATTTGATTAAAGTAGAAAACCCGCATAAGTTTGCATATAGCAATCGCCGGCTTATTTACATTTTTGCATTTTTTGTTTTTTTTTTTCTGTTTTCTTATGTAAAAGGTGGCCGGCTTTTATTAAAGTTTAAGGATGACCCAAAGAATAGGAAAAAGCAAAGGTATTCCATACGTTCACAATCGAATGTTTTGATTGCATTGTTTTTAAAGCGTTTTTTTTTTTTTTTTTTTTTTTTTTTTGCATAAAGTATTGCAAATAAGTAGCAATAAAATTAAATTTACGCAATTCTATCATGATATTATTGCATACTTGTAATAAGAGATATATAGCCGCACCGCTTAACTAAATATTTGCTATTATTGTAACATATATAATAATATAATGTCTAAACTATAATGAATAAAAGCACTATGAATATATATTAACATAGTTTATATTGTAGCAGGTTAAAAATTTATATTCAACTGTAACCGAATCTCTTATATCTATCTATCACCGTTGTCCTAGAAAAGACTGAAACAAGAGAAAAACCGTAATTCTCATGCTTTACAACAACGGTTGGGATGTGGCTGTTGTTTCTATTTTTACAACATAGAAGTGTAAATTTATACCGTGTATTTGTTGTAATTCATGAGTAACGAGAAAGAAACGTGGAAAGTAAAAATATAGTCAGCTTTGCTGTCGTGTCCTTTGACCGATTTGGCCAATTTTCAAATTCTTTTGCAAGCTTGTAAGTAATATTTTCGTTTTTGTAAACGAAAGAATATTTACCGCAGACACTACACGCTACACATATGCGCAGACGAGCAGATGGACAGACGAAGAGACGGATATGCTTACGAATTTGACACTGATGGAGACTGTATATATTTCATGGAGTATTTTGAAGTGTGCTCCTGGACGTTACAAAATTTAAAAAAAAATATTATTATTATTATTATTATAATTATAATTTTAGAGTAATGAAATAAACTCTTAGACTGAAAAAAAAGACATTGAGCACTAGCAACACAGGCTATCAGTTCTAATTTATAAAAGTAATATATTGCATTGATACTCTGTTCAGTTAATCGTTCCAAATGCAATACTTCTAGCCAAGGTAACGTTAAGGCAGTCACAGAGAATGTGCTTCATAGTGAGAATTTGTCTACAATTGCAGATTGGGGAGGCAGACTTCTTCAAGATCCATTGGTGAGTTGCAATTGTATGGCAAAGGTGAACAATTTGATGCACTATGGTATTGGGTAAGCGTGATCTATTTTTGCACAAGTACTATAACTGCACTCATAGAATCTACCTTTTAATTTTTATAGGTTTATCGGCAAATCGATAAATGTAAGTAATGGGCAAAAATATTATTTTTTTCCCTCTAAAAAGTAGAGATGTTCTCAGTTTACATGTTAGTGTAGACATGCTCTTTGACCAATTTCACCTATTTTCAATGGCAACCTGCGTGCAAGAATAGCTAATGTTTCCGTCACATTTGAAGCTGATAGCTTTATTTTTGTAATTAGGGTAATGTTTACACCAGACATTACACAAACAGACAGATGGACATGCTTAAATCGATTAAGAATTTGAAGCTGATCAAGAATACATATACTTTGTGAGGCACGTGAAGCTTCCTTCTGGGCATTGTGAATGCTTTGACGAAACGAATGTACACTTCACCTTTCGATGATGGGTATAAGAATGTTGTTAAAGTAACTAAAAGAATTAAGAATATTGTAAATAAAATAAGTAAACATTGGATATAAAACAAAATAGTCGGATAAAGGTCGACCATTAAGTACCCTAAATCATTTTGGCTAATATAATATTTATTATCTATGGTAAATGGTTATACCTTCCTTGCATATATACGCCTATTTTCCAAAGGAAATCTTACATGGACGCAGGCCTAAGACGTGAACTGAGATGGCTCACATTTAGCTGATATAATTGTCCTGTCAAAAATCTTATTATTGTTTGATTATTTTCGTGATAAAGTATTACAAATTCGACGTCATTTCGCGAAAACGCCTATATAGAGTAGCGTCAAAAGAATACCCACCGACATGTTCCAAACTTGGTGCAGTTAATTTTGATGTCAAATCACTATTATGCGGCTTAGTTCTCATAAGAATCCTGATATGGAAGAAAATTAAAAAATAGATCCATCGGATCCAAATTGTTTCGCATTCAATTTAGTATGTTGAAATACTAATACTCAGCAAATGTTGTCAAGAAATTTTGCAAATACACTGCTTTTTCAAAAAAAAAAAAAAAAAAATAGCCCTGTATATAGAGTAGTTATAGAGTAGTAGTAGTAGCGATCCTATGAAATTCACTTTCAATGCCGAAATGCTATTACTCAGACGAAATACTGACGACGAGTTTGGAAAATTGAACATTTTTTTCAGGTAATGATTTTTTTCAAAATAAGGCTTTATACGGGGATTGGCCCGACTCTATCCATTTTCAATTTACAAGAATTTGGCTTTGGATCAAAATATTTCCGGTTACCAAATTTCGTCAAATTAGCTCTAAAAAAGCGACCTTATAAGTTGAACGCTAGAACAAATGAACAGGTATCAGAAGGACAGACAAGTTTAAATTGATTCAAGAAATTATTCTAAATCGATTAGTAGACCAGAAGAAAGAAAGATATGTTTAGTCCTTCTTGGTGTAACAAAAACATCCGCACAAATATAATATAATCTGTTCCATAAGTGGCGTATAATAAGAAAAAAGTGCATATATCTTGAAAATCATCATAACATTGGATTGCGGGGTAAATATTGAGACACCTATGTCAATCGATTATGTTTGATGTCCATGGGAAACACTAACGGAGTTGCAGCAATCCACAATTTTCAGGCAAATAATCTTTTACGTTTTTAATCAAAAACAAGTAAGAACATTATAATCGGGCAAGGCCGACCAGTAGTAAATACCCTAGCCCCTTCGTCTAGCACAATTATTCGTTCGTTTTTGCTAAAGTATATCATATATTATATATTATTTTTAGGAAAGCTCGCATATTGGAGGAATTCTTATACGCGGTGGTATCTAAAAAATAGGCCTACCTGAACCAAATCCGTTAAGGTTGATTTCTATATCAGTTTTATTATTAAGAAGGAAGCTTCAGAGACCACCACAAAGTATATATATTTTTGATCAGCATCAAATTTTGAATCGATTTAAGCATGTCCATCTGTTCTCTCTGTATGATGTCTGTTGTAAACATTTTTCCGGCTGCAAAAAGTAAACATTGAATTTAGTAAAAACATTGGAAGTTCTTGCATGCACGTTGGTACTTAAAATGGGTCATGTTGGTCAAAGGATACGCGCATAGTATTACATAAGCTGAGAATGAATTCATTTTTTCAAAGAAATAAAAAACTAATTTTTTTTTTTGCACTCTCTATGAGAGATGTTGCAGTACTTGTCCAAAAATATCGGCAAAATTGGCCACGCCTACCCAATATTATAGTGTATTAAATTTAAATTTTTTTTCAATACGCGCAGAAACAAGCCACAAAAACCTTTAAAAACTATATAACTTCGATTTCAAATCGGGAATGCAGCTAAGAATATTCCCCTAGTCCACCTGTTTGTCTGTCCAACCGTGTAGTATCTGCGCTAAACATTTTCCCCTTCATAGAAATGAAGAATTTGAAATCGATCTCAACTTTTCAAAGGACACGCCTACAACGCTCACGCGCCTATGCGACAAACACTTTTATTATGAAAATAAAAATATCAACCTTGCCCATTCCTTACTGCAGAACATGAAAATTTTGTTTTTTTTACTTTTTTTTCTCTTTTTTAGAATAATGTTGATGGGCATAAAAGATTTGATCATGAAGGAATATAATATCGCACTAAATCTTTTATACCAATATCGAATGTTCGAATTCTAGTACAGAGTTAGTTTTGTTGAGAAATTTCGAAAATTCCGATTTTTTCCATATAACGATTTTTCAAAATAGGTCGTTAAAAGCCGAGTGGTCGAAAAAAACAACTGTCCAAACCATTATCAAAGTGTTAGTTCTAGTATCAAATTTTATCAAAATATCTACTTTAAGCCTTTGTGGATGTTACATACATCCACACACACATAATGTACCCTGCAACACAAGCAACAAATTCCGGACCAGAGAAAAACTAAGTTGCTTAGGCTAGTTTAGTTCTATTAGAATATAACTTGGCCCTAGTGTTTGAGCAAGATAATGGCTTTGAACAACACTGGAACTTAATGGGAGTTTGTACTTTATTCGATACATATAATGGTAAATAATGGATTGATGTAGAACGAAATTCGTTGAAATATTGAAAATAAATACAAATTTACGATGTTTTACTTGTTACTGTCATAAAGTGAAGAGAGTTTATTCAGCCAGCGATTGACGAAAAGATTAACGATAATTTGCAGTAAACTCAACAGGTAAAAAGATTTAACAAAATGAACAGGTTTGAATGTGGTGCTGGACTCGTTTCCAAAACGCCTGTAGTAACCGAGTATTTAATGAAGGCAAAGATAGTTGGAGTGTGATATTCGAATGG
>NW_023998415.1:40528574-40686486 GCF_014805625.2 Glossina fuscipes | reverse complement strand
CCATTCGAATATCACACTCCAACTATCTTTGCCTTCATTAAATACTCTGCTTAGAGTCCGACTATGATGTTTTCACTTGTTTTTATCATAAATTACTATTATGATCTGATTTTCATTATGAAGCATTGAAAATTAGACTTTTTGTTATATGAATTTTAATTCTCGTTATATCGGAAGGAATTCAAAAGTTGCTCCAGTCGGTCTAAGGATTTCATACCAATTTAGAATACTGAAATACTATTAATTAGCTCCTTTTGCAAACTTTTCTATTTAACGCCTTTTCAAAGCAGGGCATTATATGGAGAATGGCCGAAAAAGTGGACCGATCTAAACAATTTTCGATAGCGTTCCTCCATAGGTCAAAATATATCAGTGTGCAAAATTTTGTCAAAAATATCTCAAAACTTGCGTTGTAGCTTGAACACAAATTTACATAGACAGCCATAAGACGGACGGACAGGCTTAGATCGATTTTGAAAATGATTCTGAATTGATTGGTATAATGAAAGGTCAGTCTATCTCAAGCCCTCTTTTATGCTACATACGTCTGCACAAGTGCTGTAGGGTATAGTGAACGAAATTTCCGAAGAATTTTGTTCTATTTGTAAAAGATGCGAGAATTCATCGCTATCAGTGAATTGTAATTTTCGAATCGGAATTAGAATCAGCAGTTACTTGGGAGGTTTAAACTTCGACCAATAGCTTTACACATGCCTGTCTTTAATTGCATTATGGCAAATATGAAATATTGTGGTAGCGCAAGCAGTGCAAACTGCGATGGCGACACTGTCCCTTCATTACTGTTGATAGACATGTACCCTGTTGTTTATTATAGACCCTAAAGCAATGCATGCGAAACCTACGTGTCTGTAACGTAATACATTAAGAGAGTACTATGTCTCATACGAAAGATGTACATATTTTATGCATCGATATATATAGATAGCGCACACATCACCATGAGAAGGTTTATTAAAAAAATCTATAAAAAAAAAATAAATAAATAAAAAAAACAACTTCTATTTTAAAATATAGTTGAATCTAAATTTGAAAAATTTGAAAACTTTTTGAAAAGTCCAGGCAGAACAAACAATCCCAGAGTTATGAAAATTTTTTGGACATATAAAAAGGACGACAATCATTACCCCGCAAGAAGTGGGCTTCTTCTCATTTATCGAAATCTAAGTAAGCAACGAAGTTAATGCCTGCAGAATAGCGCCACGGATCGCAAGCAATTGCTCTTCTGCCACTAATATGTATCACACAACATATTTCTGTGTGGGCACTTCCCTAAGCTTCGAGAGCAGAGTCTTTGTTCTTCGCACTGAACCCAGTGGAAAAAGACAAATTTCGCGTTATTTGACACCTCATATCGTGAACATCGTGAATTGTTTCCTAGGCCGTTAAGCAATCAAGTTCCGCGAGTAGCTGCGCTACATAAAAATCACTTTGCTCACGTTTCTGCGAGAATACGTTTTGTAAATTTCAGAAGCAGACGGTATGTCCATCTTCGTTTTTACGCACGCGCTTGTATTTATGTACTTATATATATGTGTGTGTGTGCTTGTCTGCGTATATATATCGTCATATGGATTGAAAACCATCTACCATCTATTCCATCTCTATTAATCCTTCTCTTTCCTTACTTGCTAGTAATATCCTTACTTGCTAGTGATATATATATATATATATATATAAATATATATATAGATTCTTTTCACTGCGTGATTTTGCATTCATTTGCTTCGATTATCTCAAATATTTAAATTTGTTTTTCTGGAATATGTTGTATGTGACATTAAAATGCATTGATACATTTTATGACTCGTTTTTCTAAGATCAATTAATTATATATTTCTTATATAATTATTATAAAACAATAACTGACAATCAATTAATTGTTTACGTCTTTATCTTTAAGAAAAAATGAAATGCGTTTTTTGCGTTTCCTTAATAATAAACATTAATTTTTTTTTCTGTCACGCCTTCTCTTTCCTTATAAATATGATGTACGATTTCCTTTAATGTTTTCCTTTGTCATTTATAGTCTCGATTATAATAATTTTCATACTCCGCCCATTCCTTAAATTAACTAATTTTTCAATTTTGCCACAATCAAGCTTGATTTCATATGCATGTATGCGTGCGTTAGTATGCTCGCGTTCGATTTTGCGTGCATTTGTATGCGTATATATGCGTTTATGTAGTTAGGCAAAAGATGTCATCGCTCACTCCTTCGCTCTCACCTCTTAATAACACTTCCACTTTATATAAATTCGCACATACAGTTAAGTTTTTACTTTTCTGTACTGCCATCCAACTGATGCTTGCGGCAAAGTCAGATTAATTTCTGTTTTTTTTTTTCTTTTCTTTACTTTTTCTTGATTAAATTTACGAATATGTGGCTTCGTTTATACATACATATGTAGATTTAATAAAATTTTTAATGCCATTGTGGTGTGAAAAGAGAGAGAGAGAGAGAGAGAGAGAGAGAGAGAGTAACAATGAGAGTGAGAGAGAAAGAGAATGAAAGCGAGATGTCGGTAGTTTGTAAAAGTGTTGTAATATGTGTGGTTTTCAACATTTTAATTTATTGTATAATTCGTAATGATTTTTGCCCCACCTTACCGGCAATTAAATATTATATACTCTTTTTTCCCCTCTTACGTATACGATGCGACATTTATATTATTACATATGCAAACTATTATCTACACTTGCATGTAAGATATATCTAAAATAAGAAATCATTTCTGCGAAAACTTTTATAAATAATTTTTGTGTAATAAAAACTTGAAGAATTTCATATCTACTCAACAGACAGCATCTTGGAACGAAGCGTGGATGTTCATCTTCTCATCAAAGTCTCCAAAATCTTCATTTTCACACTAGATCATTAAACGACCTTGATAACTGTATATACATTTATATTATACATGTATGTATATATGCACGATAGGCAATATGAAGTATTCGTTTAATTGAAACTTAGAGAAAGAGAGAGAGAGAGAGATAGAGAAAGATAACAAAGCACAAGATATTGAAATAAAAAGCTTGATACAAATATTTTCTAAGACCAGGTAAAAGCCTACATCAAATGATCCCAATTATATATAGAAGAATAAGAAGTTAAGATGTATATCGTTTTGATCCTTTAAACTTTTTAGATATTCAAAGCGAATTCGTACACAATCCAATCCAATTGAAAAGAGCTCATGTTCTGGGCAAACTAAATTTCAATATAACACATTTATAGATATTTTGATAGGAACGAAATATATTGAATTTTGCAAATATCACGAAATAGCAACTTGATCAGGGTCGAGACCACATCGCATTTCTGAAGCGAATGGAAACGGTTGTAGACGTTTAAACTTTTGACTTGATTCTCATTATAAATTAAAAGTTGGCCAGAGGTAAGAGTGTCCTTCGAGGGCAAAATTTGTACAACGAAATTTTTCAAATGATTGCTGATTAATATTTTCGCTTCCAAGATGTTTCTAGATTCGTTTTTTCGCCGTTCTCATTTTTTCGCGAAGTTCGCTACGGAAAATTGCGTCGCAAAGGTAACACGATATTCAGGGTATGTTTAAACCATATACCAAGAGATTGGAAATTTCGATTAATATTTTTTCATAATACTATCAACGTAGGGATTTTTCGCTTAATATACGATAAAGACGAACGAAAAATTAATTGGCAGCAAAATCTGCTAAAAGTTTGGAATTATGGCAAATAGACATAGTAGACTACAAGATCTATTGGAATTTATGTAAAGTTCGGATTTACAAAGTTCTGTGATCGATCAAACAGATAGGCTTGAATTGACCTATAATTGCATGTCGACTACGAAGATATGATGTAATTTCATGTGATAGAATAATAATAAATTAATATACCATGCATGCATGAGATATTTTTTTTTTTTTTTTAGGCGAAAAAGAAAATCGCTTTAAACGGGGAGGACACTTCGGTTTATTATATTGAATAAGAAGACTTGTATACTTTGAACGCAAAAAATTCATTTGAGATTAAATAAATTTTTTCTATTTAGTTAGTATGTTGTGCGTTAAGAAAATTTGCTAAAAATTTATAATATATTTATAGAAAATGTTTACCAATTGATTTATTTTATAGATATATTCATGTTTATAATAAAAAAAATTTATTACAAGAGTTTTTCTAACACACGCCACAAACGCTAACAGGTTTACATACATGTGTGTGTGTGTATATACGAACGGAAGTATGCAATGCACGAGTACATGATATGATAAATCACTTAATTTATTTGCAAATAATTGTGAACAAAATAAAACGTTAAAAAAAATCGAAAATTCCTTCTATGATTATTGTTGCCTGCATATTAAGTTAAATATTATGGCGATTATTTATTTCGTTTCGTATTGCCGTTATTAGGATTATGGCTTTTGTTTTATTTATTTATTTAATTTTTTTCTTTATTGCTGGGGCGTAGTTAAAATTTACTTAAATACATAAATATGTAAAACTTATCAAGAAAAGCAAAAACCAGATAAGTTAATTGTAAAACATTCAGTTGCATTAGTTAAGCCTGACGTACGTAATTTAATAATTGTGGGGGCTGGCATTGAGTAGCTCGCTTACAATTACAAGACAATCGACATAATCTTTGAAACATTCGCAAAGTTGTACTTATGTCTCTCGGCGCGAATAAAGGCGTCCCTCGTATAACACGGCAAATCTGTACCGTGCTGTATCGAAACTTTTTTATTTATTCATGCATTTAAGCCAAGTTATTATATAGAATAATACAATTTAAGCTTTGATATTTAATACAAGTTAAGGTGGCATCCACCGCGTTATACCGTAATCCAGTCTTAAAGTGTAAAAATTCTAACGATAATAAAATGTGAAAGGAGATACATATTCAAAAAATAATGTTAATGATGATCACTGATGAAAAATTAGTTCCGGAAATCTCGCATCGAACGGTTCATGTATTAATTGATTTTTTGAAATCATGTTATATCAAAGTAATCTTATAATACACGTAAGTTTGGTATCGTGTTTGACAAGCAGCATGTTGGACGAGGGACGCCTATATGCGGTTACGTGTATATGTCAATTACATTTGGTAAAATTAGGTAAAAACGACAGTGAGACGACTTGAGCCAATTATTATTGAAAATAATGCAACGAACTGTCAAGAATTGTAATGAATATTATGGTCAATTAATTATAAATGAAACGAAAAATATGAATGAACGGCCATAATAATATAATTTTATGTGCTATTCAGGTATTCGCAATGCATACACAAGTGCACATATAACTGCGTTGAATGCATACATAATTGAAATGCAATTTACTTGTGTTGGTGGTTGGCTGGTTGGTTGGTCGGTTGGTTGGTTGTTTGGTTGGTTGCTTGCTTGCTTGCTTGCCTGCTTGCTTGCTTGCTTGCTTGCTTGCTTGCTTGCTTTATTTTAATGATTAGTTTTTCTCGCATAAGAGGTGAACATAAAAATCACACACTTTTATTATTATAGAGCTATACGAGTAGGGGGATACGCCTATTTTTGTAATCATTCTTTGCATACAGTGGCTGCTCAGTAAACCGTACTATATTTACATGTAACATACACACAATGTATTTGTACGCATATGTATGTATGCTGCACGTAAGTGTCCCAGAGTTATGACAAGTTACTCAAATTTGCTCTGCATACTCAAGAGTTCAGAATTATTATTATTTTTTTTTTTTTTTGTTTTTGTTCTTTATTTATTAGAAATAAATTTTAAATTTTTAATGACCCTGAAATTTTGTTATTATAACAGTGAGGTTATGATATTCCAATTCTCATATATAGCTGGAGATGGTGAAGTTGAGAAATTTAAGAGGAAACTGCAACTTTTAGCACATTACCTACTAAAGTTACATAAGTATATTAAAATAAATAAAACTATTATAATCCGGCAAGGCCGATCATTATATATCGGACAATCTACACTTTATCTAGTTCAGTTAGTTAATCATTTATTTTCGAGATAACGGACCAAAATTTTTATCCCGTTTCCATAAAAGTGCACACTTTCGATCGTAGCTCTTCTGTCAAAGGGCGCCCAAAAAAATGTACCGATTTTAACCAAATATATCGAGAAATTAGTTTTATTATTAAATATCTTATTACTATTTTTATATAGTGTCTGTATATTTTGTAAATAAATTTGCAAGGTATGGATTTAAAGGCTATCGGATAATTTAGATCATATGCTCGCCTGTATTGAAAGCTCTACCGTACTTAAGATTTGAATCCATGACCATTGAGTTATTACTGTCGATCCTTTGCTTATAAGTTATAAGGAGTTATCTGGCGGCGAAAGTCCCATCAGTCACTTTAAAGTGCGTTAGCATTTTCTGGCTCCTTTGGCTCCTTTCGGTCGAGGGTAATCTCTTCTCTTAAAATGCTAGTTCCGATTAAAAAGATTGGTATGTTGTTAAATAAACCACTGTGGCCAGTTGGATCTCTAATTAAGGAATTTAGGCCTCGGGAGTGACCCCGTAATATTAAAGCAGTAGTCCTGTCGCCTTCATAAAACTAAATTTTTCTTCCTGTTTGGACTTCAGTGAAACTTGGTTAAAGCCTGATCTTCATTTGTCGGAACTTTTCCACAATTCTTTCCAGGTTTTCAGATATGATCGTTTGAATCGCATTGGTGGTGGTTTATTCATTGTGATATCTGCGTCAGTCCTGTCCAATTCAATTGAATTTCCCACTTCTCCTGACGCAGAATTTAGCGCCATTCGAGCGAAAATGCCTAAAAGACAGCTATTTGTAACCTGGCTGCCCTCATTTGTGAAGTGACCGAGCAGTCTAAACCCACTCATTTAGTTGTTGCGTAGGGTGACTGCTACTTGCCTCAAGTCACTTGGTGTAACAGTGGTAATTCTGGCTGTTTGATTCCTGCTTCAACATCTGATAGAAATGTTGTGTTCTTTAACGAATTATTTGACCATAATTTAGTTCAATATAACCGTACTCGTAATTGTGATGGTAGACCATCTCAATTGATCTCTGCTTTGCCAATTTTTATTGAGATTAGTGTAAATCGTTGTCCACCTTTTAGTCTACCTGCGAATCCTTATCATCCAGCCGTGTGCATTTCCTTTCATCACAAGTATTCGTTCGTTTCATCACAAGGTTCGTTAAACTGCCTTAATGTTTCAAATCCAAATTTTTCAAACAAATATTTGGATTTTCATGAAATCAATATTGTTTTGCTAAAATATCATCTTTCACATATAAGGCTTGATTTCTCAACCGGAAGCATTGAAAGCATATTGTCATCGTTCTACAATACATTAAATCTAGCTATTGCTGCATCTGTTCCGATCAAGCAGTGTCGACCTCGAAGCAGGTGTCCCCCGTAGTTTAATAAGACAACTAAATATTAAAAGAACAGAAAAAACACGCTATTCAAAAAATATTCGAAAAGTGGCCCTGCTCACAACTATTTCGCTTACTCCGTGCCAAGGCATCGACTTAACTTTCTCAACCACCAATATTATTGCAGATACCTTCAGTTCATTTAAATCTTCTCTGCTTGCTAATCCTAAATACTTTTTTAAATTTGTTAACTCAAAAAGAAAAATTTTCACACATCTCTCGCATGTTTGAATGGCTCTGATTTCTCGGATGATTTTGAAATCTCAAATCTGTTTGCTGAGTACTTCCGACGAAACTTTTCGACAACTAATTCCGATTTATCAGCAAACTACCCATATCCTATAACTAACTGGCTTTCAATTTATAATTTGATTATTTTTGAAGATGACGTTTTGTAAAGGCTTCAACTCTCTAAAATGTAGTTGTGCGCCTGGACCTGATGGAATTCCATCATGTGTACTTAAATCTTGCGCGGTCGAGTTATATGGTGTTATCTCTAAGATTTTTTACCGTTCTTTGAATTTAGGTGTTTTCCCTTTGTGCTGGAAGAGTAGTTTCCTTATTCCCATTCACAAAAGTGAAAGTAGACAATTTGTTGAGAACTACAGGGGCATAGCCAAGTTGAGTGTCTTGCCTTAGCTGTTCGAGCGAATTGTGGCTCAGCATTTGGCCTTTGCCATTAATTCGTATATTTCTCCACACCAGCATGGCTTTCGGAAAGGAAGAACTACGTTCACCAATTTGTTAGAGTTTACTTGTCATGTTTTCAAGGCTTTTTCCAGTGACTCTCGTACTGATGTAATAAATACTGATTTAAGCAAAGCATTTGATTTGCTTAACCATAACTTACTTATCTTTAAACTCCAAGCCTCTGGCTTCCCTTTGTATTTGGTAAAATGGATAAGTTCTTATCTGCACAGTAGATTATTCAAGGCTTTGTTTAACCTCGGATGAATTCCCCGTGACGTCTGGCGTACCTCGAGGTAGCCACTTCGGTCCCACATTGTTTATCATTTGATGATCTTCCATCGGTGATTAGCTCCCGTCAGATCTTCATGTATGCTGATGATGTGAAACTGTTTCCTTCCTTTTCCGCAGAATCGCAATCACATCAGCTTCAAAGTGACCTGAATAATTTGGTTGCATGGTGCTCTTTGAATCTTCTGAAACTAAATCTAAATAAATGTAAGAAGCTTTCTTTCTCAAGAAGAAAGTCATTCATTACTCAGTATTTTATTGATTCGCATAACTTTGAAGACTTCGATGCGTTCACAGATTTAGGCGTTCTATTTGACCATAGATTACGTTTTAACTTGCATATTGAGCAAAGCTAGGTCCGCGCTTGGTTTTATAAAAAGGTGATCCAAAGAGCTTGATGATCCTTACATTACGAAAAGGCTGTACACGTGTTTGGTTAGATCTACACTCGAGTATGCCTCTGTTGTGTGGTCTCCTTCATATAGGTGCTATGTAGATTCAATTGAATCAGTTCAAAAGCAATTCTTGCTGTTTGCCCTTAGGAATTTGGTTTGGGATCCGATTGCCTCTCTTCCTCCGTATGAAAATAGGTTGCTCCTGTTGTCTTTACCGTCACTGGAGAAACTGAAGATTTGTTCTTGGGGTTTCCTTTGTAGTCAAATTAATAAATGATGCTATTGACTTGCCTACATTACTTGATGAAATAAGCTTTAATGTCCCCAACCGCTTCTGTAGGCATTTTATCTTGGTTAAGCTTAGTCAATGTAAATATAATTATGAGCTGTTTAGCGCGCTGAGAGTTGTTTGCAAGAACCTAAATGATGTCTATCAATTATTTTCATTATCGGACTCTTTAAAGTCCATTAAACCACATTGCTTAATAGGCGTGATTTACCCTGATGTCGTACTTAAAGTAACTCTTAACCTTAAAAAGTCATTATGATTCGAAAATTAATTATTCTTAACTATTATCGGTTAGCAAGCTTATGCATGTTTGCGATGGCTTAGCGGTTCATTTGCAATATGGTCCTGTACAGGTTGTGGGTGTGGCTCTGTGCTAGTTATGTATTTTTTTCTTTTTTTTTCCTTCTTATTTGTTTTACTATACTTATACTAAGTTTTAATATTAATTAATTTAAGATTCACTTTAACAGTCAATTGAACTCGACTGTCAATTTGTTTTAGTTGAGTTTCATGTATAAGTAGAATAAATAAATAAATAAATATTTAGAATCATATTATAATAAAATATCTTGCAACGAGGAGATCGATTATTGCTTAGAATAACAAAAATCGGATACTACAGGCCTTCGGTATACACAAATTCATTAACGTTTGGTTGTGTTTTCTATATGTCATATCGATAACTACGTTATTTGACAATATTCTCCTACATATCCTATATAAGCGAATGTATGCGTACGTAGTAAAAACAGTTACGCTTACTTAGCAAGTTAGTTTTACGATATTGTTATATAACAAATCAAACTTGCTTTTGTTATTTTCGAAACCACTAAAAAAAAAAAAAAAAAAAAAAATAAAGAAGAAAAAAAAAAAGGAAATTTTTGAAAAATATTTAAAACGCATATTTAAAAAAACTTTAAAAACTTTTGAAAAACTATAGTGTTTTTTATTTTATAATTAAAAAAAATAAATAAACAAGAGAAAAAGTGAATAGGTTGCTGTTCTTTGTTATAACCGTAAAACTCTTTAAACAAGACCGAATGGTTTATTAATGGTTTGGCTTTTCATAAACTTTATAAAATGTAAAGTTTTTCGTTTACATCCGTTCGCAATGCTGTAGTTTTCCCAACAAAGCTTAACAAATGAGCCTGAATAACGCAAAAAAGCAAAAAAACAATCACAACAACAGCAAACCAAACCAATCATCAACAACAGAAATCATTTGTATGCTTGCAGGTGTATGTTTTTGTATGTTTGTGTATGTGTGTGTGTGTGTGTGTGTATGTGTACACTCGTTCATAGTGTGAGCATGTGTAATTTGTATTTTAGCACTTTATGGTCGTAATTAAAAACTTGAACTTGCAACTCCAAAAAGCAAGCATTCGTTCGATTCAATTTGGCGTAAACAAAATCATAACAATAATAATTCATCTGTGATGCGGTGGATGTTAATTAAATGAAAATTTTTTTACGAAATAATCAACAACATTGTATTGCGGGTGCATTGCATTGCAATGAAAGAATTGCATACACTTGGGTAATGCAGATATAATTGCAGGCAAAATTGGTTGCTTGCCGTTGTTATTACTCTTGCTGCTCCTGCGGCGGCTGTGTATGGGCCATCATAACTCGTTAAATAAAAAGCCACTTTACTGAAAGAGATAGAGACAGAGGTGATAAGGTGAGAGGAAGAGAGAGAGTGAGAGTGAGTGAGTGAGCGAAGGATCAAGAGGGGGGAGGAGAGAAAGGAAAACACACAGAAAGAGAGAGAGAGAGAGAGAGAGAGAGAGAGAGAGAGAGTGATAGGGAGAAATTGTAAGGGAGGAGAAGACGGAGCCAGAGAGAAATTTAGCATTTGCGTGTCTGTTTGTTCATGTGTTTTGAAAGTTGGCGCTATAGTGCAACCAACGAACCGGAAGTTATACGAAAAAGCAAAAAAAAAATGAAAACACTAGTGGAAAATAAAAATAGGAAAAAGTCGAAAGGCAAAATACCGAGAAGCCGCCACCGTTTGTACCGACCAACTTACATGTAGGCAGGCATGACTGCCTGCCATTTTGTGCATTTATGTATATATATATATATATATATATATGTATATGTATAAAAAAGTTATTTTTTACGCTTACAACCACAAAACTAAAGCCAAAAGCTAAATTATAGAGAAAGAAAGGTAACAAATACTCCAGCAACAACAAAAATGGCATAAACCAAACTGCCAGCCAAACAATTAACCAACCCGTACGACTAACCAGCCATTCCGTTAACCAACATTGAAAAGCAACAGAAAAACGCAATGCCAACTAACATTGTTGCTGATGTTGCCTTTGCTTTTGTTGTTGTTACTCTAATAGAATGCCTATGAATCGTGAATGGTAAATTTCATTTCCTCTCAATTTAAGCATATTTTCCACAATATTTTTCTTAATTATAACGGATTTGAAGAAGAAAAAACGAAAAAACCACACCAACAACAACAATAACGGCAACATCGACAAAAACAAATACCAAAAAAAAAAAAAATTCAAAAAAAAAAAAAGAACAAATTGTTGCAGCTCCAAGCAGCCTAGACGGAGACGCCGTAAGGACAGTATGGGAAACGACAAAACTTTACAATTACCGCTTAGCAACAACAATATTTCATGCTACTGCATGAAGGATTTTGTTGTTTGCAAATTGAAAAAAATATTCTTAAAATTTGTAAGCACCACCACGACCGCTACCATCATCAACTAACTATAACTAATGAACGCAAAACTTTAGCAATTCTGCTTTTTTGCTTTTGTGTTTTTTGTTTTTCCTACTTTCTTCTACGTTTTATTAAAATTAATGGAAAATATCATTTAAATGTTCGTTCATCGTTCTATATCCATCCCTGGAGATGTTTTGCTCTCTTATTAAATTTTTCTTAATTTTAATGTGATTTTTTTTTTTTTTTTTTTTTTTTTGGTTTCTATTTGCCCGCACTCCGTTTTTCTTCTTCTTTCACCCTAAGTACTGTCATTGCTTTAGAGGAAAAAAGTCGACTCCTGGTCTTAGTCGTTTATTTCTTCAGCGATGTTCTTGGATGATTGCTATACATAAGCCATGGCCTGACTTGGTCGTTGTCCTTTTACATGCGGCATTGGTATGGAATGAAATTTTTAAGGAAAAATTTCGTGCTTTTCCCCTTTTTGCTTTTCTTCTTCATTACTATTCCCATGCAGATGCTTATGTTTCCTTTTTATATTGACGTTGTTGTTTTTCTTGTTGTCATTCACTTAAGTTTTTCTTGATCTATTTTTCCCTGAGGCAAAAAATATCCTTTTGTTGATTTGTTAGGTATTCAGTTCATGCTGGTTTCAATTCAGCACGGTTTTCTTTTCATTCGTCTTTTCGTTTTCCGTTTTACTTTTTTTTTTTATATTTAGTTCTTTTGTTCATTTTTTTTTTTTTTTTTTTTTTGTTATTTTTCTTTTCCTTTTTTTGTTATGTTAGCTGTTTGTCCCGTTTATTGTCATTCATTTCATTTTTGTTTTCCTTGTTGGCACATCATGGTTAAGGAAAATATTCTCAATGACATGATTGTTTCTTATGCACGGAATATAAGAAAACAAGGCTCACTGAGCACTTCAAATTTCTTATAATACTAATAATTTTGAAAAGAAAGTACTTGAAAAAATTTTTAAAAAGTGATTAGTTGCTTATATTATTATAAGATCTTAAAAAAAGTCCTAGGAACCGCTTACTTACCGGACAAATCCGGCTTTATTGTTATTACAAAACATTAGTTACCTATTTGTTATTGCTAATTTGATAGAACCTTTCAAGGCTAAGTCGTGAAAGTAATCATTTTATTTGGTATACTTTTAATCCGTCAAGTTCGTATAATAGTCTTTCCTACAGATGAAAACAAGTTGCGATTAGCATTCGTTTATGAATAGAATTTCATGAAAATGAGACAAATGTCCTAGAGGTGGTAGTAGTGTTCCATTACATTTCGAGCAAATCTCTTTAAATTCTTACGATTTATAAGAAAGAATGAAGCGTCACTTTATCAGTTCAAATTCATTTAATAGCCTAACAGACAAAGGCGCAACACAAAGATGTATTCCGATGCTTAAGAACGTGATTTAAGTCATACGCCAAATTACATTCGGGGTATTCTCTAGGGACTTAGATCAATGATTCAATTACAAAATTTACTTGCATTACTTTCCTTAACACATTTGATCACTTTCACAACCACTTTCCGATATTTATTATCAGTGCTTAAGCGTTAACAAGAATAATAGGTTGACGGGTATGTCCTTTTCTGTAATTTTACTCATCAAGCTAAGTCAACTAAGGTATAGGCTTGTGTTGGAGTATCTTCAAACACTGAATGAGCTAGCTAGGCATGATGATGTGCGCCTAATATGGGTGGTTGGCCATTCGTTAGGGCCTGAACCTTTCGCCTGTGGCGAACAAAGAGGCAATATTAATAGGCTGGCATTGCAATGGGCACAGAAGAGACCGGACTGCCGGTAAAAAAATTCATAAAATCTTCCGATGCGGCACATAAGCTCTTGGAACAAGAAAAGAAGCGACCTACGTTGAGTCATGATCCCTCAGGCACCATCCGAGAAGCATGGGTATGTCCGCTATCGATTCATGTAGATTCTGCCAAGGGGCGACGGGGACGTCCCATCATATTCTAGGTGAATGTGAGGCCGTCTGCAAAATCAGACATCATCAACACCAGACAAGGTATTATGTTCCGATCCAAGGAAGGTGGCGAGATTTATAAAAATCCTATAACTGAAGTGCTAGGAGTATGGGCGAGTACATAAGGTCTGCTAGGTCGCTGTATGGTTTGCCCACGCAATTAATAATAGTAAATCAACCAGGTAACATGCATCGTACAGGACCTTATTATTTCATATATCTTGCGTCGAATAGTTAGAGAACTACTTTCAATGTCTTTCATCAATTAGTTACGAAGTGCAGAGTGAATAAGATAACAGTGTATAAATTGCATTGAAGATATTGCGTCTGGCATGAACAGCAGAAAGAGCACAGCGGATAGGTTGCTTGTAAGCACTTATGTAACATGCTGCGACGTGAAGTTATGAGTGGTCGGACTTGCTAAGGATACTTTCCCAAAATTTCTTTTCAAAACATTCTGTCTCCAAGAAGTTTATCGATTTGGGCGACAATGATATTTCGCTGTCCATTTTGACCTTTTATTACTTTACTACTTTGTAATTGCATAGAAATTCGACATTCACAGTTCGAATGCCAAGGAGCCTTATTTGCAGTAAGACACAACTTTTCCGCCAAATTTAATAATTTTCAATTTTTTACTTTGCGAATTCGCTTTAGTTCTCGAATTATTATTTAACGCTTCCAAGAATTTTTTTTAGCCTGATCTGTAGGAATCAATGCGGTCTGATCTTGCGACAACGTGCAGTTGGACAAATACAAATTTGACGTTTACAAAAAGAAAAATCAATTAAAAATCAATTTACATTAGTATAAGAGAGAAGTTTTATGGAAACAAATTACCCAACAATTTTTCTTAATTGTACACAAGTCAATCGTGATATCAGAGTCACTTCTGTTTTGATTTTTTAAAAAGATACGTTTGACCGACATTTTATTTTGTAAATCATATGTAGTTATGGTATTAGTGAGAATACCTTAACGGATGAACATATGGAATAAAATAGATTGAATAAATGAATAGACATGATTTAGCGATTTAGCAGACGAATATGTTTGAGATTATTTAGTATTTAATACTGATTTCTGGTGCATATTCCTTAGTATCGAAATACAAACTGCGTTAATAAAGCATAACCTTACTCTGACTCTATGTTTCGTCTACGAGTACAAAAGAGTTTTAGTTCGACACATCTACACATAAATGCATTATATGTTCTTTGGGAAGTCTGCGGATATTCTACAAAAAAAAAAAAAAAAATTGATAAATATGAACAAAAAGTTCTCATTGGCTGGGTATCTCATGCGATAAAAAGAAATTTTTTCCGAAGATTTTTTTTTATTTTCATTTAAGCGTTTCAACAGCAGATACTTCTTTTCGATTTGAGCTGTTTGATAGCTCCTCCTTAAGATAGGAATTTCATTTCCAAGTATCACTTAGTAGCTTCTTGCTTTTTCATTAAAAATTTTTTTTTTAATAAAACATTTTTTGGAATAATGCATAGAAAAATTTCATAAAATTTTTTTTAAACATTTTGAACTTGTTGTAGTAAGTATGTTATGCTTGTTAAATCTTTGATCTAAGTCATATAAGTCAGTGTAGACTTATCAGAGCAAAAGAGAGAATTTAAACTATTGGTGATGCATTGTTTTAATAATATCTGACAAACTGTTCAATGTAACAATAATGATTACGGCGATAAGACTCTTCTTAGGAAAACGTATTTATTTAACTGTTTATATTAATTATTAGCAAAGTCATGGTTCTATCTGCAGTCACAAAAATTAAGAATTTTTTTGTAATTGTGGGTATTTTCATCTAAAACTATTAAAAAATTCAATACACATAAGACGCAGTGCGAAAATATGGTATTTAGCTGACACCAAAAAACAATTTAACGATTAATGCCACTATGGAAGTCTAAAAAAAAAGGGTTTTTTTCACAATTTTTTTTTTTTTTTTTCATTTAAGGAAAGATAACAGAACATACAGCATACTTTTAAATACTAAAAAAAAAAAATATTCTCGAAACATGTCTCAAAATGGTATGAAAGGAGTGTTGCGGCAAAAAAGAATCACTTAATCTCTACATCCTTGTTTGAATGAAAATGTCCAATGTTCGACCAAAAGGCAGCCACCCGTTTATTAATAAAAAATTCTTCGATGAGCTTATCGAAAAAAACTTATGTGATTCTCTGGGGAATCTCGTTTCGAAGGTATTGTAAAAAATTCCAATGGAAAAAATGAAATATGTTTGAGTTATGCTGCGTGCGGTTTTCAAAAATCATGAAGGTTTGACATGTACTCTAAACAGGTTGTTTTATCACAAAAAAAAAAAAAAATGTTTTTTTGTTTATTTTTATTAGTCTGCATTTTAATTTTTCTTTTGCGAAAAAACTCTATTTCTGCATCCCTCAAAGACGGAATCTCACGTTTTACACTTTAAATATTTGCGAAATGGTGGGAAAATGACAAGAAAATATATAGCTGTGGGTTTTCAATTTTTTACTATATATTCAAAAAACCTGAAATATTTATTAAATCAATAAACAATAAAATTTTAGTGGTATTACCCCTTAAGTGCTGCCAAAACTTATGAAAGCAAATAGATCTTCGCACTTTTTCGCGATCAAATGTCACTTATATGAATATGAGTTATCGGTATACAAATGATAAATGCGTAATTTTGGGAAAAACGTTGAGAGATTTTTTTCAACAAGACGGTGGCGTCCCAGCCTTGACCAAAAAATGAAACATTGATCTCAAAATAGTTACAAGTCATTTGCATAAGGTTGGATGCAAACCGAACACCCGAACAATTGTCGATGAAACAGTTAATTAACCAAAGTTTTCTGTCAGTGCATCGCTACTGAAATATTGTAGATAGGAGGCCCGCAAGCACAGGATTGGAAGGAAATCGTATACTGTGAGCTGCCAAGCGATAAATTCAACTCTCTGTTGCCACTTTATGTGCACTTAGGATCGATCAATAGGAAAGGCATCAGTTTTTATTACGACAATGCCCGATCACAGATATCTTTAATACCTCGGCAAAAATAAGGAGAAACGGCTGGAAAGTTTCGATGCGTCTGTCGTAAGGTTTCAACTCTTCAATCGTAAGGTGCAAGTAGATTTCAAAAGAGAACTCCAAAAATTATTTCGCGAAGTGGTTCGCGGATAAATCATCGATGGGGTTATCAAACTTCTCGAAAACTATAATTGTATTAAGAAAATTACAAACAATCTCTCAATACTTTTTCTAAACATATTAAGCATGTCTATTAATAGTTGTACATTGATATATTGAAAGTAAGAATGTTAGCCAGCCGTGTGACAAGAGTTTGGCCTTTGGATAATTAAAAAGATATTTTTTGTTAAACTATTATTTCTAATGAAATTAAAAGATTTTTTGGTATATATATATATACATATATATTTCTAAAGTTTAATAAATGCTAATAATAATAATAATAATAATTTTTTTTTTTTTCACATCCAGTGTCATCTTGAAAGTTCAGTTATTTTTCAGCATATCCATAAACATATAATTCTTTTCACTGCCAACTCCCACATAATTATGAATGGAAAAATTAAAAAAAAAAAGGCTGCTTTCTTTTTATACTTTACTAAGGTTGCAAACAAAAACGAGAAGGAACTTCGTCATGATATTCATGCGGTGGCTACAGTTAATTACAAACCAAGCAAGCAAAGTCATCCCTTGAAGCCATAACTAATAAAGTTTTTTGTTGCTGCTCCTACTCCCTCAGCTGAAAGTCTTCTTTGTGTAAAAGAAGGAAAAATTTTTTGTGAAAAGAAAAAGAACAAAAAGAAGAAAGGGAAAAGAAGATGAAACACCAATGAACTTAATCGAAGTATGAAAGAAGGGAAGGTGTGTATAAAAAAGTACATATCTGAAAGGTATTTAAAGATTTCGTGAGCTGTGTTGTGTGTATCCGTGTGGGTGTGAATTGCCATTACAGATTCAATTACAAACAATTGTTTAACACCTCGTCTAAGCAGGGGATTAATAAAAGATCCTTTTACCGAACAATCAATAACATTGAGCAACACTGAGTTATTGATGTTTGATTGATTCGCAATCAAAATATATTTAAAAGGATGACATAATCACTGTCGTTTCTTTGTTTTTTTTTTTTTTTTTTTCAAGGGGAAGATTCGAAGGGTAATGGCAATCGATCAATTGATTTTTATACAATAAACCGTAATAATAAACCACAAATGATCAAACAAATCCTTAACAATCCATGTTGAGGGTACTCTTTGTTAGGATAAGTTGCTGTTGTTTGTTACCCTCATTGAAGGACTATAGAAAAAAGAGTGTGCGTGTGTAAGGGTAACAGTATTTTTTATTATTTTTTTTCTCGATGTTTTGGTTACTCTCAGTCAGGAGGGGTGCTTGCTCGCACGTTAGTCTTTATAAGTTGTAGTAGAGTAGAGTTTTGAAAAATGATTTTCGATTTTTTTTTTTTGTTCATTTTCGAAAAAGAGGTTAATAGGCTTAAATTGTTGTTTTTGTTAATTGTTAATATTTCTTTTTTCCGCTGACACTTGAATTTTTTTTTTTTTTCATATGAAATGCATTCTCGTCGCTCTTGTTAGTTTTTGAAGTTTTTATTGACTTGTTAACTTTTTATTTATTTTGCTACTGGGTTTCTACCATGAATGAATACTAATTGACTTTTGGGTGTCAATAATTTGTCAAATAACAAATAACGAAAAAAAAAGCACAGAGCGAAAATTAAGCAAATTGAGGAAAGGGGCGAAAAGAAAGCCGTTTTTAATTCAGATTAATGTGATTTTAAGAGAGCGCTAAATATATCAAGTTCATTATATGCGTTATGAAATAATTTAGATTGAATTGATTCTATGCATAATAGAGGCGGGGATTCGAGATCGCATAAAGTTAATGATAAATTACAATGGCTTAGTCAAATTTGACCGGTGGTGATACCATCACACATACAATTGCTAAAAGAGTTAAGACCAATGGTTGGCTATATAGATGAAATGGCCGGTGACAGATGGTCGAACGAAAAATGAGTTTAGCTAGAAGTTGAAATTTTTATAAAGCAGTGGAATTACAGAAAAAAAGATGCAACGTTTCACTGAGTCTAATTGAAAAGTTCGTGGACGATTATTTGTAAAGCAAGATTTTGGGTTTTTTTTTTTGTTTTTTTAATTTCCAAATCGATTTTTCGGATATAGTTTTAGAGATGTATTGCAAGGATTCTCAATGAGATAATCGGTAACTTGAAAAGTATAAAGAACGATTCAATGTAAAATAAATTTTATTATTTATTAGCTTTAGTTACAATTTATTTAATTTTACACTAAAATGAATTTTGAAATTTTTAAAATACATAACCTCACGAATATGCCGTTGAATACCACATGGCCGCTATATTTGCTATACTTTTCATATGATTGCTTGCTATGCTATGTTCTCTTTATATATGAAATTTAAAATCACTCTCTTTCTTTTTTCGATCTTCTGTGAAAAGATCGAAAGATACTAAAATTTGAGATAAGTCTTTGGAAAGCTATTGGTCCATTGTTCTAGAAATTTATGAGTTGTGTTGTGTTTTCACGGTAAGGCAGAACCAATCAAAAAACTTATTGGTTTTCGTAATTTTCCGCGCCTGAACTTTGTTCTTAACAAATCTGAAAAAGAATTTATTTATTTTTGTTTTTATACCCACCACTGTAAGATGGGAGTATACTCGTATTGGTTTTTTTTTTTTTTTTCTTCTTAATGTATGTCACACCCAAAAGGGATCTACAGACATCCTATAAAGTATACATATTCTAGATCAGCGTGAAATTCTGAGCTGATTTAGCCATGCCTCTTCGTCCGTGTGTCTGACTGGTGTGCGTTATTGGCACTCCCCTCTTTGCAAAAACTAATTTATCAACATAAAATTGGGCGGAAATATTGCACGCAAGTTCGTATTGAAAATGAACCAAATTGGTCGGGCCAGAAGCGAGCAGTTCAATTTTTTTCACTTTTCTCAGATTCAATTGTTATTTATCATAAGGCAAACAAGACGGAATGTTTAAAACTATAAACATATCAATGAAGATGAAGATAAACTATGAAATGAAGATAAAGATTATATGCCTAAAAATTGGTTAATTCGAAAATGAATATGAAAGACGCCGCGACCTGGTGGATTAATTTTTACTTAATACTACCAGCGGTATGGGTATCAAATAAAATAACTTAGAGGGTAGAGAGTGGATATGCGAGATTCGGCCCCCGCCGAACATAACTTTCTTACTTGTTTTCATATGTAGGAACACCTTTCCTACATTTTATATAAATTTAGAAAACTGATTCTATTTTAATGAACACGAGACGATATTACACAAGATTAAGTTTTATAGGTGAAATTTAGATAATCCCCACGGCTGGCCACGTTTGTTGAATTATGAAACAATGCAATATTGATCAAAGTTATATATATATATATATATATAAAGAAGTCTTGATACCAAGCTTTGATAACCAACTTTGATCAGTATTGCATATAACCTTTCATAACCTTTTTCATCAGTATTGCATAATAATAATATATATATATATATATATTACTGAATATATATTATATATATATAATATATAAATATATATATTACTGACGTCCGCCAAATTGGCAAGAAAGGTATAAAAGGTATAGATTTTGATATCGGTTCTCGATGTTCCTGCAATGGAAACTTTTAGGGCATTAAGAAGGCATTAACTAGATTTCCATTGCATTGGTAAGCCTCAGTGTACAGAAGAAGAAGAAGAGAGAGAGAGAGAGAGAGAGAATTTTTGCCATCTTGCTTACATATAAACATGCATTCAGCGAAAAGTGAATATGCATAGACATAGAAATTAAGCGTAATTTAAACGGAACGTATTTTAAAGGAATAACTGATGTATGTGGTTATCAAATGCTGATAGATGTCGATTAAAAACTTGACATGATTGCTCTTAGTATCATAGTCTTCAAAGTAATAGTAGGGTTCAAAACTCACATTTCTTATATCATTTTGAGGATTTACGAGGCAATTTTCTGCAAAGAGAAAAGTGAAATGGATTGGACATGTATTCTTTCGGTATTGTTCTTAAAATATAGATAACCTTTTCATATCTTAGCGATCTCAATGGCGGCTTATTTATTGAAGATGTAAACTAATAGGCATCCGATTAGAGACGACTTCTGTGGCAATTTCTTTCCAACGACAAAAATTCACTATTATATGTTATTGGGTATAACAAACGGTATGACTGAATGTCATAAGAGAGGCTGATTAACTCAGAATTCTCTTGCTTATATGTTTTGTGAGCCTCTCAGAAATGGTTATTCGATCTCTACAAGTAGAAAATTGTTTTGAAAACGTCGCTAAAACTAGGAATGAATTCTTACAATAAAAGAAAAGAAAACAAAACTGATCAATAATTGTTTTTATTTGAGATGTTCGCCATTATACCGGCATTTTTCTTCTTTTTTTTTCTCATCTTATTAAGACTAATTACTCGGGAGATTGTTCCTATTTGTCGCAAGCAAGAGAGGAAAGAAAAGGAAATAGGAAGATGGTGGCCTCACCCTAGTGGCTGAGTGTGTGCCTAGCGTATTTGACGTAGTAGTCGCGTTTCTTACCTTATCGGCTGTTCAGGCGGATGCTACAGGAGCTGCTACCTGAAGGCTTAATACTTTTTAGATGACCGAATATTATTCTTATTGTATTATTTATATTACCTAGGATTTCTGAAGGGCTATAATGCACCCGAACATGTCTATAACTTTTAACTGAATTAATTATTCCCTAATGATTGCAAAGTTGATTGAGTTTTTTCGATTTTCTGGATCCATCTGCTTATGCATTCATATTTAGCTGGAACATCTAAGTTTGTTTATATTGATGGAGTTTATTTCGAAATATTTCCCTTGTTGTTCGGGGTTCCTCAAAGCTCCGTTGTATTCGAAAATTATTATTCCTAGAATAACATACAGTGGCTTTGGGCGATCTTTTATAGTTGGTCGATATTGGAATTACTTATCAATTGACCTTCGTACGTTCTCTCATTTCAATAATGTATTTTTTTTAAACTGCCTCTGCATTTTTTAAGTAGGGTTTAGGATACTCTAACTTTTTTTTACCTTTAATCTGCAGGTTATGAAAATATTTAGACCAACACTTAGCTTTATTGATTTTAATAGTTGGCAGTCGCTATTTAAATACTTGAATTTATTTATATGAAAGAATCGCAAAAATTATAGCCGACGTATCGCTATAGCTACTTCTTTGGGACGTTTTTCTCCCATTTTTTTTTTTTTTCTTACTTTGATCTTGATTTCCGTGTCTGGGGAATCAATTTGACAATTGGCCTTTTTACGATATCTTCATTGGTCTATGGAAAACCTTTTTGCATTGCTGTAAATTAAAATAAATAAATGGTAAAAAAAAAAAAAAATAAAAAAAAGATTACAATGCATTAAGCTCTCGAATTCATATCAAATAATGACTGTTTGAATGACATCTTGTCAGAGTGACTTGTTTCTTGTTAATCTTAAACAATAAAAGCTTGATTTTCATTAAAAAAATTCCGTGCAGCTTACTTTACTTCCTTTTTTTTTTTGTTAAACAATTTTTATTATAATTTTTTAACCCCAAACGACCATAAAGTTGTTACAATTTAAATAGCGCGAACGTAACAAGTTTTTTTTTTTTTGCCAAGTTCCATATAATAATAGAGCAAAATACATTAAAAAAAAGAAAAAAAAAGAACCTTTTGCAGTCAGCAGGATTTAAATTCAATAAAATTAACTCAGGAATTATGAGCGTGTCAAATAAAAAAAATATCAAAACTCTCGTTACAAACACTCCCGATCTCTACTCTAGCAACCCGTCATCACCTCTTTTCTATTTTTAAATTAAAATCTAAAAAAAAAAAAACGCATTTTTTTACGTTTAGTTTTTATCCAAAAAAAATCAGTACTTTTTAGTACCCATCATCGAAGAAAGTAGGTACACTACCCTCAACACACTGTTTGTGACAGTGCAGAGTAAACATTTAACACATTTGCTTGAATTACAAACATATCTTTATCGGCACAATGATCTTAAGGTCTTTTCTGTTTGAATATGAAAATGGGCGGGGTGTTTTTGAATATATATTGTCTTGCCAGTACTTGAACAGATAAGCCGAAATTTGAATGTTGTAATTGTGAGGCGTTTAAGGACTTAGCTCGATACCGATATCACTTGTAATTAAAACAAAAGAAGAAAAGTACTTTAATAGGATGGGTGCTGATGAGTGCCCAACATTCGTTCCAACGTGAACATACATTTCTTTTCATATTTTTTTATTTATTTTTTTTTATTTCGTCTTGTTTCAGTAACAATTGAATTATTTTAGCGCGTAGAAAATTCTCTCTGATTCTTTCTCTTTCAAGCGTAGAACACACCACACCTAAAACGCATGTGGGGTAGCATTTCTGAGCTTTTATGTGCCTATTATTTTAGCCCACCCCTCGTGCTGATTATCACCATGACATTTGAGAGAGTGAGAGAGAGAGAGAGAGGGGGAGAGTGAGAGCGGGAAAGAGATAGAGTGAATAGAAAATAAAAGAAAAAACAAAAAGAAATTTATTATTCCCATATAAAGCTGTGAAAATATCTTTATATATATACATATATATATATATACATATATATATATTTTTTTTTTTTATAGAAAAAGCAAAAAAAATATAGATTTTTTTTTATTAGAAAAAATAACAACTGCTTGATTTTAATGTAAGATAAAGTCAACTGGATTCAGATGTAGGCATGAATGTTACAATTATACTACGGGTTTTATTTTTCTTTTTTTCGGTTGTTAAAAAAGAAAACAAAAAAAAAATAAATATATATTATGCATAATTTCATTAGATTTTTTTTAGAAGCGTGTTACATTTTTTGACATGTGCTCTGAAAAGAATAAAATTTATGCATACATGTTATGTGTCCTATAATGGGGTTTCGTATTCAAAGAAACAAAAAATCACTAACTTAGCAAAAAACGCAAGGAAGACAATAATCCTGAGCCTGATTTCACAATCAGGCTTACAATGAGTATATATGTATGTATGTTTGTTGTACATTGGACCAAAATAAAGCGCACTTCCCTAATGAATGCTGAGATGAAAGCTTCAATTAACTGTATTATCTACCTGCAATGTGAGTTCATGTTGTAGAACTAGCTTTCTATAGAGCTTGTTGTCACGTTGAAGTTGCTTGCGAATTGTATGAATGTATTTTTTTATTCATTACAACAAAAACTTTCAAACTGAATCAATTCAAAAAAAAAAGAAAAAAAAAAGACGCGACTTTTCAAGCCTCGTGGGCTACGGACATTCGATTTTCGGTTTCAGTTAAAATATTGACTGTAGAGAGTCTACTTTGATGAAACAGAAAAAGTGTTTATAAGTTGTACAAGCTCTTCACCGAAGGCCGATGCTCACCCTGGACGCCCTAATGGGTCAATAACCGATTTGACGTATGTGTGTTTACGGCATTCTAAATTAGTAAAATAAAAGCTCTTTTGTCCTGACAGATATGCATATGTGACATCGAGCTGAGATAAGAAGCCGCTGCATCATATACGTCGGTCGGTTGTTGGTAGCGAAGGTGACTTCAATTTTTCTCATCGTTTGCATTTCCTTCTTCAAAGTTGCACTCATTTTGTTTTGTTTTGCATTCCTTCTCAGGTAAAAATTCTGAAATTTGGTCCTGATGTTTTTTTAAATCTGCGTTTATCTAGGGGCATGAAAATCGATATGAATCGTGAAAGGGTCTGAATCTTGCAAAATAACTGCTGTTATGCTTGTCGTTGACACAAGCATTAACATACATACATACGTTTTCACTAACAGTTATATTCTATACGAATTTCGTTGGCATGCTCGAGATGATAAGCGTATGATATAGAAGACTAGAAGACTACTTCCCTAACTATTGCACTAATGCGATTAATATCATAGGTAGGCCCTGAAATGATCAGTAAATTCATTTATTTATGAGGAAAACACTTTAAACAAGTTTTATAGTCATAGGTTATTCATTTATTTATTTATTTATTTATTTATTTATTTTTTCATTTTCATTCTCTTTAATGTATACAATTTAGTCAGCTTGGCTGCTATATATTGATCTTTTATGCGTACACTTTATGCTTGTATGTATTTATTATGAATTCATGAAGTACAACGTCAACAATAAATCAATTTCATGGTAAGATAACACACCGGGAATGCCAAGTACATGCATGCCATCTTCATATGGCCAACTTTTTAAATACATTTGTATCAACAATAATGGCCAATGAATGTTAAATGACAAGACACACGCATGCATATATATGCATATATATGCATATTTAATTATCTCTTTTAGGTTTTATTAAATTTCTACCTATTTATATATATATGTATATATATATATATATATATGTAATATATATTCTTAAGGCAAAAGAATGTTTACATCCTAAACAACTATTCTATTGTGCATGATATGCGATACTACCTTTTAAAGATCGATAAATGCTATGTATATTATAACAGCATAAGAATGTAAAAATAAATTTATACGTATGGATGGATATATGTAATACATGTAAACATGTTTCTAAATATATATATATATATATATATATATATATATATATATATATATATATATATATATATATATACAATTGTTTATAATCAAATGTACGATGTGTTAACTATAATATTTATATAACCGTATATTTGTTATGCAAGTTGTTGTAATATATTTCAATACAGTGCTACCATTGTAATTGTATCCGCGGTACTTATCTGGAGCGTAATTATAAAAAATAAAGTCTTTTTTCAATCTTCAAGTTTCCAAAAGTTACGGTACACTCATTACCGGTAGTAGATGAAATGTTTAAGCTGGATTGGTCATAAAATGCACTTAAGCAAGGTATGTGGTAAGTAGATGTTAACATTTTTAATTTGTCAATTAAGGAAAATGGAATTAAAAGCAATGTTTTCATGGATATTACATATAAAAGCACTTAAAAGCCTTAATGCAATTAAACGAAAACTACTGCATTATCCTTTATTGTAAGCTCATATGATTCGTTTATCAATTCGTTTGTAACGCCCTCTTTCATCATCTAACAAATGCTTTCAATTATTTAATATAAGAGTTTTATCCTTTTCCTCAACTACAATTGCTCGGGAGAGTTTTTTGAGTAAATTTTTTTTTAAATTATTGGATCCTTTTGATAAAATTCATGAATAAGAATATAGGAATTTTGTGTCCTTCGACTTATGGCATATTGAATTGGACAGAGGCAACCTAAGAGTTTTTTCGTCCTAAAGGCTTCAAAATTTCGAAATGATGCAATTTTTCAAATATTTAAAAGATCGACTTTCCGCGTCCGATGATAATGTGTGTGTGTGTGTGTGTGTGTGTGTGTGTGTGTGTGTGTGATGCAAAAGTCTTTTACACAAGGCATAAACTGTCTTTGCAATGGAATTCGTTGCAAACCAATGTTCCCATTAATTCCGTAAATTGTTCGCTCGCGTTATATTCCAAGAGAGTTTCACACACCAAACGTAAAACATGACATTAAAATAATTGGAATATTCACAGAGTTGCATTTTTATTTCATATACACATACAACAAAAATTTACTAAATATCATATCGGTATAAGAAATGTTGTCGTTGCTGTTGTCATTGTAAGCCCCTTGAGACAACTTCACTGTACTCAAGTGTTACATTATAATTTGTCAGAAAACATTAGCCCCACTGTACATACCTCTGATACTATTGGTGTTGCTTTGCTGGCATTGCTAACGTTTCTCTACATTCGGTTATATGGATAGAATCGCAGGTCAGAAACAAAAACATTGAAAACTAAAGCGATTATTACCCAACTCGGACAAAGACGAGATACTATTGCGATATTTTACCAATAATTTTGATTTGAATTCAAAAGAATCCCTAAAGATCTTCGAAAAGGAATAATTCGAAGGATTTGTAGTTTAATAAATGAACGCTTTTTTCTACGAGTGGATATCGAGGACAGCGAGAAAGTTTGGAAATTTTTCATTTTCTTCTTATCTTTCGAAAATATCTATAAAGCAATTAAATAACCAAACGATTTAGTTCAGGTCGGTTTAAATCCTTCTTAGGTGCACGTATGGTTATACTAACAAAATAATGTTTATATAGTCCATAACGTTATTCTCCTCTTTGCTATTAATGGTTATATAAATATTAAAATCTTAACAGCAATTTAAACAAAACCATTTCTCTCTGTTGTTCTGCAGCTTGAAAATGTCAAACATAACTTGGTAGGTATGTAAAGTCTCTAAAGAGTTTAATACCAGTGTGTGCGTGTGCTTCTATGTGTATGCGTGCCTGTTTGTGTGCGCTTGTTAGCAACAAGACCATTTTCAAGACTTGTCATAATTAAAAAAGCAGCGCAAACAGATCTCAAATGAATTAATTATTGGATTTTCAAGGCTATGAGTGCGCCTATGAGTTCTATGAAAGCAGAGGTAGAAGGAGCAAAAAACAAAAAAAAAAAAAAAAAGAAGAAACCATGAAAACATCAGGTCATGCAATTACATTTGAAAGCCCATGAGATTAAGAGGAGAGAACATTTATAGAAAGGAAAAAAATATATATATATATTTTTTATGATGATTTTTTCATTGTATTTTTTTTTTTTTTTTTTTTTTTAAATTTTTTCTTTACCAGAAATATAGTAAAAAGCATGTTTTTAAATATGAAGAAAAAAAAAAAAAAGATGAAAACAACTCAAATGTCTTTAACAATTTTACATGAGCTCGTTATCCGGGGCTTTTATTCATCGACATACTCATTAATGTTGTAAGATCGACCAGGCGGGGGAAGGGTTGCAGTTCCTATGACGCTCTCGAATTTACATTTTAGTTTTACCAAATATACCGAATATGCGATTTTAATGATTCCCTTGCAATTTTTCGCAGACTTTCTGTACTCCATAAAACAAAAAAAAAAAAAAAAAAGAAGAAAACAACTTTTCAAGTACGCGTTTTATGTTTAACTAATGCTTGCGTACATCCATCTCTCCATCTATACATACATCCATTGCACATTGAGAAATGCATCATCTATTTGAGTACTTTTCCTACTACTCTTTAGCAGGCTTATAGTACAAGCCTTCTTTTCACATATATTATGCGTTTGTGTAGATATGTTTTTTGTTTGTGTAGGCTGTATTTGCATACACTTTATGATTTACATAGATAGGTAGATATTTATTTTTTGTTGGTGTTGCTGCTATGCTATGCTATAATCAAACTCTTTATAATACGCATTTACATATACACATGAATATCTATATGCTTTGCAGTTTATGAATATTATATATATCATATCGGGTATATGCATTACTTAACCATATGCATGCACCTCTTTGTTTTTTTGTCTCGTTATATATCTGTCCCCATCAGTAGTTAGTCGTAGGTAAGCAAGTTCTATGGCTTTTAGATTGACTGACTGCCTGACGTAACAGTTTGGCTGGCTGATAAGGTCTGCTTAAGCACTCACTTGTGTACTTAGTCGTCATAATTGCATTTTTTATGCACTTTTTTTTCTGTTCTTCTCTTCTCTTCTGTTTCTGTTATACAGCTGTCAGGCACTGCTGTTGCGTATAACGCTGCTCGTTGTAACATTATTATTACTTTAGTCAATGATTTTGCATTATAAGTAGGCGGCTTTTATTTTCCTTTCCCTTCCATGCGTACAAAGTAAATTTAACGCAGCACGATTTTTTTCTTTGCTTCGGGTAAATATATTATTAAAATTTGTTTTTTTTTTTTTTTTTTTTTTTCTACTGCAATATTTACATATGATTATAGTTTTTTTCAAGCTTCCATTTAATATAATCTCTACCACCTTTAATACGGATTATATATGGGTACATTCTTTTTCTCCTTTTAAAAAATAATTTCAAGACATTTTCTCTTTCCATTGTAATGCTTAGATTCATCCTTTGTTCTCTTATCGTTTTCGTAATAACTTTTCAATCATCATTCAAATGGCTTCTTGTCCATAGTCCGAAGGTAAGCTAAAGCTATAAAGCAACTATTTTTGGAATTCAAAGAGAAAGGAATATTGCCTTCGGTACTTGACCACGATGCAATACATAGTGAAAACTTACACCTCAACCGTGCCTGAGGACATAGGCCAATAGTCAGTGCAGTCTTTTCGTATATCCATAGACAGTAAATGATGAGATCTAGGTTCATTCGCCTGTAAACTTTACTCTAACGATCTATTAGAAGGGTGGCATCTTTTATAGCAGTTTATATGAGATCCCACATTGTAAAGAGCATCAGTCAAATCATTGCCGGTTGTTTGTTTGGGATGCCGTTTGTAATGAAGTTTTTTTTTTTTTTTATAAGTATTCATAAGTTTATTACGGTCAAATCCAATATATGGTAGAATAGCCGGAGGCATCATTTGCGGCTATTTACTCGTATACGATCGCGACCTTAGTAGCTATCCATCAAGTCCACCTGCTCCCATATTATATGTTTGCACTATTTTTGGACACAAGATATCGATCGTTTGCTTTAGTCGCTTATCATATCGTCTACGAGTGGCCTCACCATGATGGTGAGAAATTCTTTCTTCATAAGTTCTCCTAGAAATTTTGGCCTTCTTCCTAGATCCTTCTAGTCGTCGAGTCTACAATTAGGCAATGTGTTCTGTTGTACAGTTCCGATACAATGGATCTCTGGTTCCTATAAACACTATACCAGGGGCAATGATTTGTAAAAATTATCGAAAAACACTATATGATTTATCATTCTTTGTATCAATCTGGTGAAGACAACATTATTGATGACTTCCACATCTGACTCATCTGCTAGTCTATTTCTTATGTCTTCTTGTTCGCAGCACACTTTGAAGAGATGTGCGTATCCTATGTGACTACATAAGACAAACAGATTGTAGGGAATTATTTGGCAAATGTTCGAAAAAAATTTGCAAGATTATTCACGATTATTGAATAGTAAAATTGCAAGAGACAATTGATTTGCTAAAGATGTTAAGAGGCAAATTAGGACGTGAGAAAGCCATTGTTCAAATGGTTTAGTTAGAGTGGCCACAAGCCCTGATTAGATATGAACGTCAGCAACAATTGCTTGTTAGCAAATTTTAAAAGCATGCTCTGAGGAAAATGAACTGAGTTAAAAGATGAGGACATTGTGGAATTTGATGTGTATTCTGGGGATCTCGACGAAATGTTGTAAAGAATTTTAAAGGAGTATAAGGTTAACTGAATCACTTTTGCAGGTGACGATGTTGATGAATAAGATCGAAATTTTCGGAAGAACATTTTTTTTTTCATCAAATCATAGAACGAGTATTTCAACTCTGTTATTTATTATTTTTTTTTTTTTTTGTTTTTTTTTGTCGCAAGAATAATAATATATAAGTCTGTCTACGAACGGCATGAAAATATTACGGCATTGACGTTCTTTCGAAAATGTTATTAGAATGAATGTTATTAGATGATTTTCATGACTGAAAAATCAAAAGGAAGAACAACGGCTTCAAAAATATAACCACTAGCTCTATGAAGAATATGAGAAAGTTGGTTAACGCTAGTAATCGATCATAAATAATATAGTATTGGATAATGACTTAAAGATAGTTTTCTAGTCGTTCAAATTGCCCGAGTGAAACGATCTGTTTGTCTAAATTGCAGGTTGACTAACAGGTTAATATTATCAAGCTCAAAAAGAGGTTAAATAAAATACTTTATAATTTTTTCTATATTGCTGGAGAGTATCACACATGTATGAATCTAAAAATAACAATTGTGATTATGATCGTACAGGTATACACACCGCAACAATAGTACCCCTATAATGATAAGCAATTATTTGAGAGAATGAATAGTACAGAAGCAAAACAGTTTAGTAATCAGTTTTGTAAAATCTTTATATTTAGCAATGTTGTAAGAATCCGTGGCCCAGCCGAAGAACTGATAATTTTCATTGTACACTTGACAAAGCGAACGAGAAAGATTGTGATCCTTATACTTGGCGTGTCATTGCCAAGGCTAAGTCTACCCTCGAGAAGTGTCAAAAGAAATCTTAAATAGCAAACCCGATAAGTATATGTTGTCGCGTATTAACTTAACCATAAATAGCACACCTAAGCATTTATATCTGCCTTGCAATATGAGAATATCGTTGAATTTAAATCTATGTTCATATGGAGCGCAAAATACGATCACGAATTCTGGCTTTATATCATTACAGCGGAAACCTTAAGAACTTTCTTTGCGCTTCGATGCGATCGCAACAATATGCCAGCCATTTAAGAAATCTTACTGAATTCATACAAGTCTCAAGTTGACGAACTTGAAATGGTATTATTTTCGTAGTCATTAGCACAGGGCACGCACTTCGATTACACAAAGTCAATTGCAATTTCAAAGCTTTGCTAATATAATATTGTAATACCCCCCACTTCCCCTCCCCTCTTCGCTCCTTCCCGCCTTCCCGCCTTCCCCCTCCCCCCTTCGCCCCTCACCCATTCATTATACATTTTAGTGTGAAGAGAATTGGCGTTTGACGCCGGAATGCGGAATACATTACCGCAGTGTGGATATTTGTTGTGCAATAATTTTCTATGAAATTTTTTTCTTCTTTTCAACAAATCGCAAAACAGTTTTCCGTTCCTAAGCTATAATATTTAATTCTCTTTATTTTTGAATATCCTCCTCGAGAATCTTATGTGTCTTAAGCTAAATGCTTTTAATCTCATATATATTTTTCAGTTCGCTTTTAATCCTGCAAATATTTTTCTAAATGTTTTCTTTATTTTTTATTTTTTTTTTTGTTTTTTATTCTACACAAATTTACGAAAAAGTACTTTTCATTTGAGAGAATATTTTTATGTACATCAGCACAGATTCAACATTCAGATGCTGTAGTGTCTTGCATTGCTAATGAGATGTGTTGGCATAAAGCAAAGTAAATGATTTTCTTTTTTCTGCATTTTTCTTCTTTTTCTTCTTCTTCTGCTATTTCTTTCTTAATTTTTTTTTTTATTTTTTTTCTATTTTTTTTTTTTTGCTTTCATTCTGCTGTTGTTATCATTTAGCTATAAGAGATTCTTTTTTCTTTTAATTTTTGTTTATTTTCCATTATTACTTTTTAGACCAAAAGATTTCAGAGATTTTCTTGGTATACATGTGTGTGTATGTAAGTGTAGAAAGTTCTACCCAAGCATAAACACTAAAAATGTCCTTTAGTTAGTTACGCCCCGCGTATACATCGAAACGAAAATATCTAATAAAAGAAGCCACCACGATATTTGCCGTTGATGTTGCTGTTGTTGTGTCCTTTCACTGAAGCATGTCTAATGTCTTTGACAACTTTAGTACACACTCCACCCGACTACCCGTCTTAGCAAATATGCTCGTATATATATATATATATATATATATATATATACATATATATGCGTGTGTGTGTGTATGTGTATGCACATAACTAAAGCCCATTTAGCCATCTTGGGATGCTGAGGCAAGTGTATGAAAGTGTATGTATGAACCGTTCGGTTCGGCTTGGTTTGCTAAAGCAGTCTGGCCTGGACTTTGCATGTCAGTCTGGGGGGCGTCGTTTGGTAAGCGTTGAGAGTTAAATTAGAAAAATGTAAATTTATTTTAATTAAGATAAATAAGTAACAAAATGTTTTATGGAAATTACGTTAACGATGTTGCTTGTTTCGATATTATAACTTTTCAAGAGGACACTACAACGAGAGACGTGTAGATGATTTTCTAAGAGTTCTTTTCCCCGTCCCTATTTATGATTTTTTTTCTCTTACTCTCTCTCTCTCTCTCTCTCTCTCTCTCTCTCTCTCTCTTTCGCTCTCTCTTTCGCTCTAGGTTTTCCTCCGTCTTGCCTTATATCTGTTTTCTTTTTATATTTTTCCTCGTTAGGCTTGTACTTTAATGCGATTGTAAATAGAAAGGTGGGAAATTTTTTTTATATTTTTCGCTAAGTTTATATAAACATCCATATATATTTAAAATTCTTTTTATATTATATATGACGGTTTTATACATAAATGTTTTTTTTTTTTTTTGATTTTTACTTTTACACGCCACGAGTTTTGTATAATGCATCACTTATTATTGTAAAATATTTGCGAAATATTCGTCGTAGGCGCTAATCGATTAATATGAAGAATAAATCTAAATTGTTTTAGTTTAGGTTTAGTCTAGGTTTTCCCCGGCTAGTTAAGAGCTAAGATGACAACTCAACACTAGTAGGTAGGCAGCATAGCAAAGATAAAATAGCCGCCGATGCCAGAGAATTATTTGTGGACCTACTCTGCGTAGGCATTGAAATAAAATTTCAATATCTTCACGTTGCTCGGTCTATTTAATTCCAGGTAAAGGTGCCGCAAGCGTAAGTCGTCTTAGAAGAGGCGGTAGTTCTGAAAAATCTTACGATTTCATCTTTTATGTATTCAATGAAATGTGTGGTTAGCCCATGAGTTCATTCTTATGTATATTCGGAAAGCGATGAACTTTTTCATACACTTTTTAATGTTGTTCGAATATTATTTAAGAGTTACACTTTACAAGTCGCATGCATTTCGTTGCTTGGGAAACATTAGTACAAGCCAAGGAAGAGATAGTGATTTTTTTGCCCTTTGAATGATCCAACGGAAGTCCGAAATTTCATATATATTTTGTCAATAGTTGAATAATCGACTTTGGCTGAGACTTGAGATCTGTTTATTTATAACCTTCAATTAATAACTTTCGTTAAAAGATATAAGTGATAGGTTATATTGAACTGTTTCATATGAACTTCAATTCAGTTCAAAGTTTTTTCGATTCGAAAAAAAACTTATATTAGCGAAAAATGAATGCAAATGCTTTGGGTTCAATAGAACGCAACTTGAGCAACCTTTAAGGTTTAATACTTTTGAAATTGCCCAATACACTCACGCACATACATTCGGTCTCCAATAAAAAGGTTTGCTTGTAATTTTCTAGTACTCTATAGTCTCCGTAGTCTTTTTAATGCCATTTACCATTTAATTATAGACAATTCTTAAAAAGCAGTAAAAAGTTGACACTCACTTATCGAAAGATTGCACGCAATCGGCCTAAGTTAACTAAGGCTAGGACAGCTATCTAAAGATTGATACAAGATATTTTATTGAAAGCAGTGCCCATCGTCAGCAGCTATTTTTCGCAGGAAGAACAACTCGCTTTTGATGGGGTCCGTCAACGACACTTTTTACGTTGTCGCTATAACAATCCAAGCCCTAAGCAGAGCTTCAGGAAGTAGCAGTCCATTTAAGCTCAGAGCTCCTAAAAGCTTTCTAATAACTTTTGCTAAGTATTATCGTTTTCATGGTGACAACGTATCGTATTCATTGCGATGTGCCGAACGTTCGTAACTCCTCTTGTTGGTGTTGGCTAATGATAGTTTTTGTGTGAATTGAAATATGCTCGAGTAACCGTACAAGGTCTAGAGCATATCCTTGACGCCAAAAATCTTTGACTTGTCGTCGTTATCAGGGGTTGATCAGGCTGCAATATCGTTTTTGCCTTGTGGATATCGTAGCATAATTACTCTTAAGCACTTATCGCAATTCATCAGCACTTTTCTTCGAATTAAACCGTATAAACAGTGCTGTATAGTTCGCACTTAAATATGTTATTAAGGATAGTATCATAATTGTTTCAGTTATGTAGTATGCGGTCGGAAATTTTTCAAAATCTAAGCATCATCCTAACGCAGTAATGGCGATAACCGAGAAGCTGACCGCGCTTTATCATACTTTTCTCTTCCCAAGATTATACAAGATGACGAAATGTTCGAAGAATGTTACAACTGCAAACAGGAGCTTTCGCTACGATGCCGCGCACTATTATTTACCTAACTATGTTTGGGTATCTTCAATATGCATTTTCATCAATGCAGGATAACATGTCGTAGCCAAGAAGAAGATCGACCTTATCAACAAGGAAAAATTTTAAATCATTTATATTCGTGGATTTAATTTCAAGGAAGAGCTGGACATCCATTCGAATCGATTTCGCTATTCACGCTGACGATACACGTTTTAATGCGTTAAACACATTCATTGCGGTAGATATCAGAAGAAATCTCTATGAAGGAGGGGTTAGCTGAAAGATCTTCTATTGACTGCCGAAGAGTGCCGACATAATAGTTTTCTCATTCCTTGGATCAAAAGTTCCGACAAAATATATTAGATAGAGTTCCTTCACAAAAAAAAAAAAAACATTTTTCTTACATTTTTTATTTTAAGTTAATTTTATAAAATGAAACGTGCGTCAGTTCGACCCGTCATTTTTTGCATTTAATGTGTGTCAACATTGCTTAATGTTTTGAAGAAATTTCGATCGACTTCACCAACAACTGTCCGAACAAAACGTGAAGCGTCATTAAGATCAAAACAGCAAGTTGTTTGGGTGCTGCTGATTTTCATCAAATATATATACCAAAAGTAGCGTAGCTTGTTTCAAAATTCTGCGTAATATCGTCGTGTCGAAGCGTCGAAGCGATTTTAAAAATTTCAGAATTTTAATTTCACTTTTGACTGAATTTACAAAAGTCTCGGCGTTTTTTTACTTTTTTTATCTGCGTACTATCATCTCTTAATCGTGCCCTAGTCTGGCTCGATACCATTAGTTAGCAATTAGCAAAGTTATTGGACTCTGAAGCCATCTCTGGGGAAAAACTCCACGAAGCTTTTCCCTAATAAAAGATTAGTATTATTTGATTTTCGTAGGCATCGAAGTCAAAATCGTTACAATCATATTCCTCTTTCCCTCATTCCGTCGTATTTGGTAAAAACACCAAAGTTAGAGAGAGCTTGAGGGAAAAAGACTTAAATTATGTTCTTAGATGTAGATATCCGATTTGAAAGTGGTTGTCACTGGCCAACGAATACATTTGGGAACGAAAAACTGAAAATAGATAGAAAAATTAAAACAAATAAGAAAGTTATATTCGACGGGGTCGGCCCCCTCCTTTTCGCCTTCTACTCTCCAAGTTCTTTTATTTGATACCCATAGCGCTGGTATTATTAAGAAAATATTAAACCACCAGGTCGCGGCATCTCCCATATTCATTTCCGAATTAATCCTTTTCTAGGCAGATAATGTATCTCCATTTGAGGCATGTACAAAATAGGTTTAAACATTCTGTCTTGTTTGCCTTACCATAAGGCATCGCATTGAACCTCAAAAAAGTGGAAAAAATTGAATTTAATTATACGTAACTCTATCTAGGCATGGTCGATTCTTTGCATATTTGAACCTAGAGAGTTAAATGTCTCGTACAGCAAATGTGGAAAGTTTCAGCTTTCTAATTTTTACAATTTCTGAGTAACGAGTCAAAAGCCCCAATTTTGTATTAAGAAAAACGGAGTTGTGTTCAGTTTATGTTCTCTTGCGGGCTTTTGCCCTGACCAATTTGCCCTATTTCCAGTAGCAACCTGCGTGCAAAAACTTTCAATGATTTTACCAAATTTAAAGTCAATTGCGGCCAGGAAAGTGCCAAAAACGAACACCACACAGACGAACAGACGGACAGACATGGCTTAATCAATTCAGAATTTCAAGGCTATATATATATGCTTGGTAGGCTACTTTTGAAAAAAAAAAAACACAATATCAACATACCTCCATCCCTCAGTCATGGGTGTAATAGATAAACAAAAAAAAAAAAAAAGAAGAAAATTTTAAAACATTGTTCTCAATAATTTGTCCTGATCGTTTAGTTGATACACTCGCGTTTTTCTGCATGGAATTGATGGGTATATAAAATTCGCCTTAAAGTGAATATAATTTTCTCTTTCTCTTAATCTATTTGCTTTTTTATTTTGTGGAGAACATTTTTATAAAACTTTTAATTAAAGGCTCTTGAATTAAAAAAAAACAAACAAAAAAAAAAAAATGTTTTTTTATATGTTATATTAAGAGTTTCTTTTTTTTTTTTTTTTTTTTTTTTTTTTATTATTATTATTATTGAAAATATATTTTTTGTTGTTTTTCGTTGGAGTGTGTTTTCATTCAAAAAACAATTTGAAGTGATTGAGGTTTTAAAGTTTCTTGAATTACCCGTTTTAAACAGGCAAAGCAATTGCTTGTTATTTCCTAGCTGAGAAAACACTTGGCTTTAATAATTCAATTAGTTTTCTATTAAGTTAAACAAAAAAAAAAAAAAAAAAAAAAAAAAAAAAGCGAAAAATTCAATATTTCTCAAACCCTAGGAGTGTGTGGCTGCAGTACGTAGCACACAACTTAACTACTTAGCGTAGAAGTGCATAAATTATTACAATCGTAGCAAAGAGCCAAAGGATAAGAACCTGTTTTATGCTTTGTATTTATGTATGTGTTTTGCACGTTTCGAAATAAAGGAAAACACTTCTTATAGCAAATCGAATATACAAAAATTTTTAAAACTTTTCCTACAATACACAATTAATTCATTTGCATAATAAAAAGACTTCAAAACAAAAAAAAAATATATTAAAAGCAGAAGAAAATTAGAAACGGTACCGAATTAAGAAAGTTCCAGTATTCAGTATGTATATAATAAGGGATATGGTCTGATGACATAGAACTTTTCAAAACAAGAAAAAAAGAAAAAAACAAAAATTGAAAACAGAAAAAATACGAATGAAAAAGAAGCAAGAAGTAGATGCTAAATAAATATTTTTGATTAAGAGCCTGCCTGCCTGCCTGCCTTCTCAAGGAACGTGGGAACTTTATCATAAGTACAAAAAAAGCAATCTTTTTAAAAAAATCAATCTAAAAATTTGTCATTTATGTCAGATTTCTTTTTTTTTTTTTTTTCCATCTACAATTTTAAAAGGAAGAAGATCTTCAAAAATGAGAAGAAAAGACAAAGACGAAAAAAAAAAAAAAAAAAAAAAACCAAACTATTTTTGTTGAACCCTTGCTTTTCTTGGGACATTAACCAAAGCAACGGAATCTAGTTCGCTTAATAATTTGCATATTAGTTTTATTACCCGGCATACAAAGCAGCATCCAGAAGCATTCATTTACTGTCACTTAGACCTTTAACCCAGTTGAGAGGTTCATTGTAACCCTTTTATTTTCTCTTCCATATTTGTTTTGCATATTAAATAATTTGTAGCACAACATTTTTAAGCTTCAATCACTTACAGCTTTCTCTTCTACTTTCAGACACAAAAATTGTTAGTTTTTTTTTTTTTTTGTGTTTATGAAAAAGTTTTATATTTTTTTGACTTATTTTTGCATTTTTTCATGAAAATAATTAAAAACTGGTTTTCCTCTCAAAAAACATCATGTCATTTTATGATGTTTGTTGCTTTGCTTGTATGTATTTATTTGCGTGTGCAGATTAAAAAAAATTTTTTTTTTTTTTTCTCCTTCTATTATTATTACTAACATCCGTTACCAGTTTTGCTTGTTGTTGCTTTCATTATTATAGACAAAAGGGTTGATTGGTTTCTTCTTCCATTTAGTGTAGAAGTGCAGAAGACATACTTGAAATATCTCAATTTTTCCAAAGAATTATCAAACTGAATGAACGCTATGACGATGTCGTAGCATATAAAAAATATGCTAAATCAAGTTTTTTTTTTAAAGGGAAGTTTACATTTCTCGTTCCGGACAAACTTTCTCACGTGTATAATTTCAAATATGTCTCGATAATCCTATTTAATATAAATTGAACTCTAAGCGGTCTTAATTAAGTCACCCTACGCAATATAAGTGGGTTTTAATCGAGCTTTCGACAATCGCAAAGATGCACAATGTCTAACAATCTTGAACGGATGAATAAGAATAGAGACGTATATAATTTAAAGCTTTTGATTGCAGCAATACCATCATCTTTCAATAGTCGATGTAAAAACATACTCTTGTCTATAACGTAGACATTTGCATTAAGAATGATTGCCATCGAACAGGAACGGGATTCATCATTGAGCTCGATACTATAAAATCGTATATAAGTCATATTGAATTCGTCAAATTTATTATAGAAATGGGTACAAGTTAGCTTGATAGCGGTAACAATTGTGAATTAGTAGATCGTCATCGAAAGAAGGATAACGGAGGATAATTATTTTTCTTTAATTCCATTTTGGGATGAATTGCTTCACTAAACCCCATAGTTTTTTTATTCGTTCAAAAAGTTTATGTTTAAAATCGCCATTTTCGCCGACACATTTTCGACAACATGCCTTGAAATGATGTTATATTGCAAGCCTTTTTGATTACAATTCTCCCGTCAACAGACTAATCCCGATTATGGAGGTATAACTTTTTCTCTTACAAGTTTGGTTGCAGAGTTGCATAGTTTCTATAAAAATCGAATTTGAATTCGATAAATTCGGAGCTTTGCTAACACTCTCTCTCTCTCTCTCTCTCTCTCTCTCTGTCTCTCTCTTTCTATTTGGTAACATTTACATAATGCACATTGAAATTTTTATACCATAGAGCAACGTAAAAATGACTTGGTATTAAGCAGTTGCACAAAGTGTAAGAACAAATTATTTTCTAGTGCTGTACTCTTTAGCAATGAAGCTCAGCAATTTTCAATTAAAATTTTGTTGGCAATGGAAATTTTGCAAAAAATCTACGGCGCCTAAGGTATTCTCAAGAATACATAAGAGGTACAAACAAATTGAAAAAGCCCGAGAATGCGATCACGAACGAGAAAACCATTAAGAAAATCAAATACTCGTTAGTTGTCGTTTTATGCTTTGATATACATACATACCTTAGGCAGAAATCAAAACATCGAATGAATACTTTCGAAATTGTTCCATACTCTTTATCATAGCGCAAGAATTTTTTATCAAAGCTTCAACTCATTTAATTAAGCAAGGACTAGGCTCATTTTATGTACACTTGGTACACTTGGTTTGTTCTCTTTGGAGAAGCAAAACTAAAAAATGCAGTGTCAGTTGACTGAAGACATGTAGGTAAGTTCGGTCAAGGAGATGAAGGCTCATCCTAAACGGTCTCTATAGAGGAAAATTTATCGTGGACTAAGTCAAGCATTAGCTTAGTTTTGTTACAAACACAGCTGCAGAGAGTTTCAGAGACCGCGCAAAGTGTATATATTTTTCATCAACATCAAATTTTGAACCGATTTAAGCATGTCCGTTTGTCTGTGTGTTTGTAAACATTCTCCTGGCAACAATAAAGCTATCCAATTCAAATTCGTCGGAAAAATTGGAGATTCTTGTACGCAGGTTATTATTGTAAAAAGAGTAAATCGATCGAAAGACACGCCTACAGTATCACGTAAACTGAGAATGTCTACATTTCTCAAAATGAATAAAAAATTGGTTTTTTGCTCATTATTCATAAACTGCAACAATTTAAATGTACATTCTACGGGTAAGTTGTAATAATCGTACGTAAATGAAAAAAAAAAAAAAAAAAAAATGGACCGCGCCTATCCAATATTCAGCGTATCAAAATTTTATTTTACTTTTTTTTTTCAACATCAGAAGCAAGTTTCAGAAACGTTACGAAGCATACAATTTTTGTGGCCAATTCGTTCATCCTTCTATCTGTCTCTTTGTCCAGCTATGTAGTATCTATGGTAAACTTTCTCCCCATCTGGCCCTACACGTAGTCGTAAGAGTTGAGTATAAGCGAACACACCGCCGGGGAACACATTTGATGAACACTGTGTGTATGAAAACATTTTTTATATGTTAACCGCAAATTTAAGGATTCATCCAAATTGAAATCTAAGCGATAGTAACGTAAATCTACGGTTCGAAGCCATCTTATAGAGTACTCTTATTGATAATGATGTGATTATTATTAATGTATAATTTTGCTCATATTTTGTAATCAACTTTATTTATTCATCCGCTTGACGTGTTATAATTCTTAATATAATTTTCATTGATTTATTATAACTACGTATAACAAAGCCTTAGTTAAGTATGATTTGCGGTTTATCTATTTTCCAAATCTTTTCTTTAAGATCTCTAGTACAATTTAGTTTCTTACCTAACGAATACGATTTTCAGATGACGGTGACATGAGATGCCAAAGAGCATTAAAAATTCCTCCTGGTGATTCGGAAAAAAATTTCGTTTTTTTATTTTGGTCAAATTAAAATTTGATTTTACTCTTTATTATAGTTTGTAAATATTTTATCAAGAACAGCGGGTAGAATTCAATAGATTTAAACTGGCAGCGATCTCACGAGCCAGTGATGTCATTCGGCGGTTTGCCGTTGTATCGCCTTTATCAGCTCGTACTTCCGCCTTGCAGAAAGTGATGCGAGAACGCGTTGATAGGAAATTTTGCAAACAAATTTTGGCACTGGCTGGCTCTTAATTCGTCGTCTCCATACCCGATCAATAACTACTACCTTTTCGCTAGTGATAGAAGTACAGGAGCTGGAAAATGCTGCTTTCGACTTTTCATATTTGGTAAAGCGTCAAAGCAAAAATTTTTGCGCAGAATCAAGCAAAATTGTGTCCACGCAAACATTACAATGTCAGCTATCAAGTACATGGAGACAGTGCATCTTAAATGTGAACTTGGCTATGAAGAAATGCAACTTTTGACAAGAAAACGAATTGACTTTCCCGAATAACCGAATATTTGCTTCAGTGCATACATTGACTGGCTTGTCTAGATTATTGGTGGAAACTAAATATAATAATCGACTCAGGAATCCACTTAGTTTTTTAAAAACCGCAACGTTTCCAATATTATTGCATTATTTTTGTCATTCATTTTATTATTATTTTCTTAACCGATTTTCAATCAAAGAAAATATCAATTTCTTAGTGCTTGCTTAGGTGCGAAATATTACATTTTCTCAGTGTTTAACAAAAGAGAAGGAATGGTTTGCCTTAGTTCTTCCTCGATCTTTTCGGCAAAGAACGTTTGGGGAAGAAGTATTGAGAAGTATTTCTTACCCTTGATGATGTTTGATGTTATATATCGGGCAATATTAAGTACATTGCAGCATATTAAGGCGGGTTTGAAAGGCGACAATATTAGTCTATGATTTTCGTGAGTTTAGTTTGTAAAAAAATATTTGTCAATCAGGTGTCAAACGAGAGTTTACTATGAAAATGAGTGACATTTTTCAGAATATTTGCCTTGTCCACTCGTCCACTTTGAAAAACGAATGAAAAAACTCTCAATAGTTTTTTCCCTTCTCTTTATTTAACTTGACCGGGATATAGTAAGTTTGAAGGCGAGTCTTGAGTCTAGTTGTCTATCCTAACGTACTGAACATTTAGCTGCCATTAAAAATACGGTACAAAGGGAATCGTGCAATGAGTTAATTGGGATCCTTTCCGCATGAAGCTATATAGAACTTCTAATAATAACCATGTGAAAATAATACACTAGTTGCGGGCACGTCTCTCGCATTAGATCATGAAAATATTGAAATCTAAAGCGTAGTCGCGTAGCTGAAAGTGAGCTCTCGCTTTTGTTTTCAACTGTTTTTGCTACGTAGCTATTATAGCTGAAAACGAAAGCGAAAGTTAAATCTTTCATAGATGATTAGCCCACTGGTCGTTGAATTTCGGCTTGGAATATATATATATATATATATATAAGAAAGTATAGCTGCCCTTTACTATGAACATTTTTTGTGTGTGTTTTAAAAGCGTACACAAAGAAAGGGTAGAGTGGAAAACAGCAAAGAGTATTCTCTTTAAATTCAGGCCAGTTACGTTTGCCAAGAATGAATCCCTTTTCAATTTTAAAAATACGTAAAATAATTTCTTTGTCATTGCATAACTTGCATTAATATATTATTACTATTGTTATAATCAATTTAGGCCGAGAAATAAATTCTAAGATTGAAGTTTTCAAAGCATTAACGCACTTAAATTCTATCGGTTTTATTGAAAATTCTAGCGCACTTGATATTTGACCCCCCAAGACCACTGATTTGCTAGTCGAGATCCTTTGCCTACTCCACCACTCAGACGGTTATACTATTATAATATTTGTGAAATGATTGAAATGCGTAGAAGCACTTAGCAGAGAGTCTGGCAGGTGTACAAGTCTTTGATCAGCCGGAAAAATAGAATTAATTCGATCAATTTCGTTCTAACTGTCCGTCTGAGCGTCCATTCAAATTATGAGTTCTATCAAATAAGTCTCTCTAAAAGGCTGCTTTGTCCGAGGGGGAGGGGGAGGGTGAGGCTAAAATTTGTAAAAAAATTTACTTATATTGAATTTTTAGAATACAATACCAAGATACAATAAACTGGACAAGGCTTGCGCTTACAACTGCCAACAGACCATACATAAATAGAACCGAGAAGTAGGTAAATATTACTTTTAGTTTTATAAAATTACTTTCAAAGATCTCCCAAATTGTACATATTTTACGCTTTGAAATATATATAATATAAGATCAGATGTGCGAACGATATATTGAGTGAAGAGATATCCATTCTATATTGCAATGCTACGGCTGTGTATTAACAATTCGTCACAAGTCCAATATAATGAATTAATTTTCTTTCTCTTATTATTTCTCCTTTTCACAGAGAGAAAATTTGCTTGATTTCTTTAAGCTTTTTGTAACCGAATGATTCCTTGCCGTAGTTGAATATTTTCATTGTCTACTTTTGATAGATGTATTTACGCATGAATTGAATAAGATTTTTAGATTTTTATAAATTTTGAATTTTCTTCTGTTCCCTATTATCACTCGTTGTTTAAAGCGTTATGAGTTTCTTTCTTGAAATTGCAAAAAAATACAAAGACAATAGCTGCGCTCGACTTTATGTTAAAAACAGAATATGCAGTGCATTAGGGTTCAGCCATTTTGTAATATTTACAGCTAATTTTTTTCCACGTGTACCATGAAACCAATACAAGACCATAAATAAATATATGAACAAATCCGTATACACGTCAACATTGCTGACACGAGTCAACAGCCAACATAAGATTAAAAAAAAAAGAAAAAATAAAAAATAAATAAATAAAAAAATAAAAAAAAAAAAAGAACAGGACATGATTTTTTTTTTTCCTCTACTTTAGTTTCATGCAAAATAAATGATGTACGTAAAAAATTTTAACATAAGCAGGACTTGAATCATTATGTGGAAGGAAAGGAAACAAGAGAAAAAAAATCAAATGCAAAAAAGTAAAAAAAAAGAAAAAAAACAACAACAAATTCCCTCCGTAACAAACGCGAAAAACATGGACGTTAATGACATGCAACAGTAGGCAACAGTCGAAGGAAAACGTAAAATACAATATAATACAATACAATACAAATCTAGGTATGCATGGATACATATGCATGTGTACGCAAGCTGAGTACTGTACTGAGTGGTTGGAAAATGAAAGAAAAAAAAAAAAATTCTATAACTGTATTCCGTTACGGGACATGTTGGCGTTGGTCGGGGCGGCGGTGGCGGTGGCGGTGGTGGTCGTGGTGGTGGTGATGGTGATGGTGATGGTGGTGGTGGTGCTGCTGCTGATGATGATGGTGATGATGATGGTGGTGGCAATGGCAGGACGGGTAGACAGCTTGTATATGCAAGTAGTGTGGTGTGGGGGTGTGTTTACATTTTGTATAGAGATTTTTTTTGTTGCCATTGCTTAACTACCACTACCTAACTCTTATTTCTACTAACTTACAGAGTATAATTTGCTGTATATAATCGTCCCAAACTAGGGCTCATCATGCCATGGTAGTCGAACACAGCAGCATTTTGTTGTTATTGTTGTTGTTGTTGTTGTTCGCGTTGTTAAGGCAAGAAGCAATGAATGTGCTGAGTGAGCATTGCGTTGAAGTATTGCAATGAATGCTATCGTATGTTATTTTGAATATTATACGATCGGCATGAGTTGGGGGATATATAATATTTTTGCCCTTAGCTTCAATGGACCAAAGCATTATATGTTTTTGTATGTATGTATGTATGTATATGTATATAAATGTAAATGGACTGATGCATTATAGGGGTGAATATTATGGAGAGGTTGTATTTTATGCATACAGACATACATTCAAACACACATTAACTGTTCGATTGTAAAGTTGAAATGCGAATAAGTTTCCAAGTGGTTTGCGCCGTGAGTTGGGGTACACTAGTCAGAGCTGGGACTCTATGTGCCATGTTGCCTACTAATGGGTCGCAACAGTTCAGCAGTTAGTTGATGATTGTTTAACAGGGCTTGCACCACCATTCGGGGTGTGTGTTGAGATTTTTTTTTTTTTTTTTTCGTTCTTCCTTTTTCTCTATAAATTTTACTTTATTCTATTTTAAATATTCCTCTTTTTGCTCGCCTCATCGCTTTTTTTTTTTTTTTCCTTTTTATTTGCTTTTTGTTGTTTTGTTGCCTTCTCCATTGCTCTTGGAACACCAAACTCTTGTTACTAGCTGCCATTATGATTTTTTAAAAGCCATTTCAGTACTGGTTTGTTTTTTTTCTGCTTTTGAATTTCTTTCCTTTCTTTTTTTTTTTTTTACATTATTTCTCTGTGAATTTTTATAATAAGCACTTTTTTTATTGCAATAAGTATTCAATCTACTATTACTACCACCGCCATCACTATAGCTTTCAGCATAGTGTGTGAGAGCAGATTATAGTCAATAATTACGATTGCTTTGGAACACACTTGAGTTTTTAATTTTTTTTTTTTTTGTTTTTTTGCTTTTATTTTTTATTTATATTTTTTTTTTCCCTCTATTTATTCTATTTATTCAATATATCGTATGGGATATTCCATCATCATTAGATGTAAAGTATCATTAAAAACGACTGATATGTATCTCAAAAAGATGCGGGTGTACTTAAAGGAAAAGCTAATTTTACTTTCATAGCATTCTTAGTAAAAAAATCCTAATATAATTAACTTGTAATTAATATTGGAATCCTCTTGAGTAAATGCTAAAGTTCTTCCAGCAATTGATTCAAAATCGTGACGTGGCTATACTTAATTTACATTTACTTCTGGTTCTTGGTAGACGATCGTAACGATGTGTAAAGACGCACCGACAAGCTATCAAATATTAATCTCGAGAAGATGTGACCTTAAAAAACAAATAAAGAAACGGGGGATCTTGATTTTATTACTATTAATTTTGAATTGTGGAAATCCGGCGCAAATTCTCTATGGTATATCCGATACGTTTTTATAAGTATTAGGAGCAGAATGACAGATTTAATATACCTTTATACTCGGGCGGAATATAATGAGAGCTTTGTTTCGTTTTTGAATCAAAAGTAAAGTAATTAAAAAGAAATTTAATTTATTTGTGCAAGGCAGTCTATACGTGCGTAGACCATGAAGCTGCTTTTACCATTCGTTCTGGTTTTTATAGCAACAAAGTTTAATATAAAATTTCTTTTTAACTTTTATTCAGTGAAACTTCTTTGATACAGTCTAATGAAATTAGTTCCTTTTAAGTTTCCATGAATGGGGTCCGTGCTAGGAATAGCATTTCGCATTAAACGTACAAAAAAACAAGACATATTTAAGTATTACTAAACGGCTTTGCCTAACTTTTAATCACATATCCTTCGCTTGCCTTTAATTTAATGGCTGTCCTTTCTTGCTTTACTCTTCTGTTTGCATTTCTCTTCATAATGATTGCTATAACATCCAAAGGTCTGTTATACTGGTTATTGGATGAAGGAAAACACTGTTTAAGTAAAATCGCTAAGTTTTATCGCATCTTATTATTTGTAGTAAACGAATATAATTTTAAGATTCCGATAGCATATAAGAGGCTGTATTGGATGGAAAAATTACTTTATGTCTTTGTTAACGTAATTGGCGTTCTCTTACAATATTTCAACTTCATTTAAAGTCGATGCAATTTTTATTATACCGATATATGTCTGTTCATATAATATCTGTCCACATATTATTATGTTCAAGTTAGGTAGGTCACAATTTTACATATATTTCTGATGAAATATTGTATGCTTGCATACGGTGTTTTGATATGATGAACATTAATAGTGAGTGAGGGATTAGAGCGAAAATTGTTGTGATTGAAATTGAAATCTCCGTAAAGAAATTTCGCAAATTTCTCTTGCATCCACATTTTTATTTATGAGGTTGTTTTCGCGCAAGGCTCTTATATCATTTTGGATATGTGCTACGCATTCTTTCCTTTTCAAAATAATTAACAAAAAAGTACTTTGCATTGAAAACGCATTCTCTTGCTTTCGATTGTCCAAATCTAGCTAAGCGTACTATACAAGTTATGAATTTCGTTGAATACTTTCTTTAAATGTTGACACAAAAGTCACTTCAACTCCATTTAAGGTATGACACCCCATGTGCCTTACATAAGCACAAAAGCAGAAATCAATGCCGAACATGCCTGGCGGTATAAGCATAGCGAGACGTGATGCGATTCGCGTTAGAGTCCATTCCTGAGCTTGATTTGGCATAATATCGAGATTGCTCGAAGATTAAATATTACTCTGCGACTTGATTTTTGCAGCCTAAAGAAACTGAACTACATCGATATGGATGGACGGACCAAGTCTATCATTCTAATTAAATATATATATATATATATATTCTTTTTTTTTTCAATAAAGGTAATCATTACAGTCAAGTGCACTCCCTAGCCTGCTCTGCTCAACAAATAAAATGGAACATAGAGACTTGGAGTTGTCTGTATATAATTTAATATAATTAATTGCTTCGTTTCACAACTTAACGTTGGTAAGTGTGTGTTGAAGTGATCTTGTTATTCAATAATGTATATTTTTACATAATGAAACTAATAAAACATAATCAAACTAAATAAACTCTTACTAAAATTATAAAAAATTATATTTCATGCGATATTTTTTCTTTTTTATATAAGCTCACAAGCATCAAGTAAAACGAAAAAAAAAAAAAACAACAAATTCACTTCAGTAAGTATCCATTCACTGTTGGAGGAAAAAACTTGCGTGTATACGTGTGTGTTTGCGTATGCATATATTTTAAACATTTAATATGCAAATTACATTGCACATATAAATATACATATATATATATATGTATGTACATATATACATACATACATACATACAAACATATTTACATACTCACTGCGCTAATATTTAATGGAGAATTTGTTTATTCAATTTAACGCGCAAAATATTTAATTATAATATTTATTAATACTCAGATAATAAAGTTTTCAAGCAATTTGTATGTAAATTTTAAGAATATCATTATATGAAATAAAAAAGAAAAGAAAAGGGAAGTGTAAGACACATTTTTATTTTGAAAATTCCTTTTTGATTTCATTTTTGAAATTTTTATGCAAAAATTCCACGGCGACGGCTAAATACGACTAGATATAATACATATCGCTCATCAACAACAACAGCAACAGCTCTCCGGTCTGACACAAATATGCCAATACTGTTTGCAAGCGCATATGATTTCTGGATAGGACCAATGTTCAAACGATACGTGGCAAAATTTCCTGACATTATGATAATTGGTTCACAACTTACTGTTTTAATATTCGAAACAATGGGAAATTTTCAAGTGGGTTTTTTAATACCGTACCGTTGGTAGTATAAAAAATAAACTTATGGTTGGTCTGCCAATATTACATCAGGTTATGGATGATGGTGACTGCAAGTCCTTTTGGAAGACCGGAAAGTTGAGTTGTGAAAGATAGCTGACACATTAAGGATAGCAGAAGGCGGTGGATATACTATTTTACGTGACCATGCATCCTTGAGCAAGCTCTGTTGGAAGTGCGTGCCGCGTCTGCTTATGTCCGACTGCAATTTGATGATTCAGAACACTTTTGGTGCTGTTTAGGTAAATTTAAAACAATTTTTCTGATTGGATATGTTACAATGCCTGAAACATATAATAATATAACCTATTCTCCAAAATTGAATCGGTAGTCGGACAAATGGCCGCTCAAAGCAAACAAACAAAGTGATGTCACTAACACAGGTGCGTGTCATAAAATGTTCACATATATCGCTTTAAGATTGGTACTATCCAGAAAATATATGGCACTATTCACAGTGCTGCCATCTACGTGTCAGACCGACGACGTACTTGATGAGACATTTAAAAACGATTTTATTAAACATCAGCTTGATTAAATTACAATATTAGAATCACTGTCAGTTGATTGAGAATAGAACTAAGGTTAATCTCTAGATAAGAAAATAACTTAAACCCATCCATAAATTCTTCATGGCTTACGAGTTGCAGCATTTTGAAGAAAAGCATGAATATTTACATTTTATTATTTGTTTCTTTCCTTCCTGTTTTCTCCGGATGATCGGAAACGCCTTAACAGTAAATTTAGAGAGCTAATAACGTCTACCCAAGATTTAGTCTGTAACTGATAAAAAAAAAAAAAAAATACAGACAACCATACGGACCAACCTGAAAATGAATTGATAATTCACGATTAAAATTGATAATTATTCATTTTTGATATGGTGCCTTCTATAATCACGCCTCGTATTCGTCCCTATTAATTAATATATCGGTATGTCCGTCTCTGCTTTCGTTTGTGTTCTGAAAATCGCTATTAACCTAAAGGAAAAAAAAAAGAGGAAAACTCAACACATATTTACTGAAATTAAAATTAAATTTGAATCAATCATTCAAGACACGCCCATAATGGACCACAAATTGCTTGAGTAAAAGCAAATAATTTTTTAAATTTTTTCTTTCTTATTGATAATATTAAAATATTCTCGATCCGAAGGTTTCTGAGTGGATATGTGGAAAATTCGCTTCGTGATGAACTTTTTTCTCCTTTTTACGGATTAATCGCAAATTTTCATTAAAGATGCATTCATCTCCTAATAATAATCACCTGATAATTTGATATTTTAAAGCCTAAGGCCTTCACTATTTCTTTGTTATTCTCTTTCAAAATTTGAAAAATTTCCTATGAAATGTCGTCGTTGAAGTCTTTCTGCTTCTTCGTAATTATTTTTGTCGACCTACGTCCTTCCTCAAGGAAACAAGCAAAGGAAAAAAAAAAAAAAGCAAAGCATAAAATAAACGAAAATAATTATATTTCTTGTAATTCCGCCTTCGGCACAAATTGAGCAGAAAATACCTAATAATGCCTGACGGGTAACGAGACACATGGACCATCGAGCCAAGCATCACTTTGCAGCATATTAGCGTTCGTTGGCTATATATTATTATCATTATTATTACGCTATTTTGTTTGCGTGCGTCCATGTAAGTGACTATCTCTCTGTGTGTGTGTGTGTAGGTGTAGATGTGCTGAAAAAGGTAATTTTCATTTCAATTTAACATTTTTTGCTCATTTACGTTTTAATTTTGAAAATTGAACTTTTTCATTTGTTCAAAACAAAATTTACGTTCTTCTTCTTTACCTTTCATTCCTTTTCTTCTCTGTCCTTTGATTTTATTTCTTCCTTTGTTCATGCTGATTACGGCACACCTTTTTAGGGAACTGTCATAATATTTGCATAAAATATGAAATGTGGAGTTACAAAAAAAGGAGAGAAAGAGAGAGAAAGAGAGAGAGAGAGAGAGAAAGAGAAAGAGAAAAAGATATAGATAAACAGAGAAAGATGACGATTTTTTCTTTTTTAATTTAATGAAATAAACTTGTTTCCAGGTAAGTAGTAAAAGAAACTTTTTTATATAAATTGTCGTCCGCGTTCCTCGATATCCGTGGGTGAAGTTTTTTCGTACGCCAATATTTTTTATAGAAATGTATTTGCTCTTACAATAATAAGTGTAATTCAATGCTTTATGTGCTTAGATGTGTGCTTCCAAGTACTTTTAACAATTTGATCGAAGAAAAATAATCTGATTAAAGTCTGTGCAACGATTTCAGGCCACAGCCTAAGTTGTAAAATCTTCTCTACTTTCATTTAAATTGATATCGCTTCTCTTCTTTTGTGCAAATGAACGAACATATTTTGCTCTATTAATTGCACAAAATCTGTAAAACTTTTATAACTATTTTCATCAAATTTAGTCATTTATAGAGAAATGGAAATTTTTCTAACTCTATGACGCAATTTGCGATGCAATTCCAAAGAAGATGCTTATAAGGTCCACCTACACATCTGCATAACCAAAACTGAGAACACCTTCGATATCCGTGCCTTTTACTCGTGGCTCATAAGCTACAACAGAATCTTCGCAAAATTGTACTACGAGAATATGAAATCTCAGCCACGCCAATCCAATATTATAGATATTGAAAAAATTAGATTTTTCCTTTTTTTCAGTCTGCTATAGAATATCGGCGATGGGTAGAAAAGATTCGATCCCAATCGAATATAGTTTTTTTTTGCTTGTCCTTGTGTAATAAGGGACTTAGAAGATGAGCTCTATGCGTTCTATGGGAACGGTGCTCAAAACTTTTGCCATTCGAAGTAACATTTACCATAACGCTATCATTTAACTTTGTTTCACATCTGACTTAATGCGGTTAACATATTCTTACTAAGTAAATAACTTATTGTATGGTAGTAGATCTAACCGCATTAGCTGAGAGTTTATTAAACGATGCGTCTCCTGAAAATGAAATAAAGCGAAGTAAGAATAAGAGAAAAATAAAAAATGATTGAAAAGTTATAGAGAAGTTATATAGAGTCAGTGCCCCACAATCCCTTTCAGAGGTAAGGATAATACGAAAGGACTCTAAGGACCGTGACCATATTGATCTAATCTCATGGTTTCTCTCTGATCCTGCGTTTTAATAAGTCATCAAAAGAAGTTTTATATAAGCGATTGGCGTGCGTTTCTTTTTCAGCACCTACGGTTTGTTGGGAGGCGCAGTTCCGAATTCGTGCAGTTCGTGTACAAATTGTATCGACAAATAAGTGCTGGGATTAGATGCTGTTTAATTAGCAAACTTCGAATGTTTGCCGCAAGGATCACAGGCTTAATCATTCTATATAATTTGGTTATTGTGTTGTTAATATGGTTGGATCAACTTGAAAATCTATTCAAGGTCATTGTCAAGCTTTTCTCACCATCTATACTATGTCAATATCAGACCCCAATAACTGGGCACTTAAGTGTGCTCGTTTATAGAGAGCAATGCATTTAATTTTGTGCTGATTGAAGGAGAGACTATTAATTTTTGGCTCATTCAGTCACACTTTTTGATGATCACATTGTCTAATTTGCTAGAACAGATGTGAAAATCATTCAGCAGACAACTGATAAGCAGTTGTGCACATCGATATGTAATTGCGTATGATACCACTTTAAACAGTTAGGCAGGTCCTTGATGTGTAATGAAAATAATAATAATGGACAAAGGACTGATCTCGGAAATATTCCTCGCTTTACTCACATCGATCCGTGTCGGTATAAGGGGTATAAGGGAGAAAGGGAAAAGGATAAAATTGAATCAAGTTTTTCTAACTTAAACTTTATTACGGACGGAGTCTAACACAGTCTAACAGAGTCTAACAACACCAAATGTGACACTTCACTTTAACTCAATGTAAGTCAGATTAGCTTGACAACAACAATGAGTGTGAGTGTGCCTTTTCTAATGGCGACCAATAGATCACGTTTAGATAACTATGGATTTATGTCAGTTTTTTCTTGGCTATGGATGGGACTAAAATCGAAATTGTGTCTTAGTCGTACGCCCATGTCCATGTACGCATATGAATGCGTAATAGAAAACTTTGCGATTTAGTTACGTTAGCTTACCCGTCCGTCCATTACGTGCATGTGCCCGTACATTGGTCCGTCCGTTTATATCTTCATCTATCTCTTTATCGTTTTGCCGTTTGGTTACGGAAGGATCAAAACCGATAAACCAGTTTTTCGAACGCTTTGTTCCGCGAAGTTGGCCTAATTTCACTTAAAGCATATTCAAAATGCATGAATGGAATATGATCCATTGTTTTTCGAAGCATTAACATAAACCTTACAAGAAGGAGTCCTCACAGCGGTGACATATATCAGCATTGGCCTCACCAAACTTATATATAATCTTTTTGTAACATAACGATCATAAAATTGTTTGTCTCCTGAATAATTTATGAATTGGTTCGCACCGAAAATAATCATATTGACTATCATTCCCATGGATATGGGAATGATTCTCATCTAAGACGATGATTTTTGTTAAACAATCCATGAACAACAAGAAACAAACTACAACACAACAACAATTATATCGGAATCCTTTTTAAAGGGTATACCTTTTCATGATGAAATTGCGAGACTCACTGGAAATGCCTTTCGAAGATAGAACTATTTTTGGGATTAAAATAAGGCTGCAATGACCAGCCCTATGCAATTGTCTTAAATGTTTTTCGATAACGTTGTTATCAAGCAGATTACTGCGATTGTCGTTTTTAGAATTCCGATTTTTTTCTCACCGACGGATAGGCAGGTAGACAATGGATGTAAAAACACATAAACAGGAAAGCGGAAAAAAAAATAAAGAATTCCTTATATAAGCCGATTTCTACCGGAAGGTGTTTGAACTACTAGGACAGAAATCAATACTTATTGATTGCTACGGCCTAGTTTTGGTCATGTAAAACTGCCTCGATCAGATGTACAACTTTTTGTTTTAGTTAACTTGTTAAGGCAAAAAGAAAGGTATCTTTGCTTCTTGTCTTGCGTATTTCTTTTTTTAAGTTCATTAGAGCGGAATTCGTCAGGACGTAAAGAACTGTGTAAGCCGATTTGAATTCTTCAAGCTTAACTTAGTTGTTGGTTTATCGGGGCGATGTTGCGATCACTTCAGAATACGAGAGCGCTCATAAGCAAGAATTTTGATATGAAATTTGGATGATTTATAAGTATTGTCGAGGCGCGTATGCTTTTACGCGATTCGATACCTTTGAAACTTTCATATATATCTTGATATCTTACGATATAACCTCACCGAAAATGCGGTGTTACTTTGAAAAAGATCTTTATAAGTACAATTACGACCTCGGTCGAATAAATTTTGCTGTCATGCAACAGCCAAAGCTGAATACAGTTTGAAGAGTATGTTTTACTTATTCTTTAAATTTTAGAGTGCAATCGATATCATATCGATATGGCATATATTGGTTTTGCTATATGCCATATATATTCGTAAAGAATAAAAAAAGAATAAATAAGAATTAAGAAGAAGCAAAAAAAAAAAAAAAAAAAAAAAAAAAAACTATTACGAGATTTTTGTAAATATTCTAACGCTAAGATTTAATTATATCAATTAGTTTGCATTGCACATAAGTTTCGCGCTCAATAGCCTTTAGCTGTATAATATTTAACACCTTTAATTGGTCTGCCTTAATCCTATCTCTATATGGCTACTGTTACAGTAAAGTTATATAAAACTGTACATGAATTCTTTCCCCTTTCATTATAATCAAATTTTCTCCTTTTCACATACACTGGCGGGTAATTATTGTAAACTGTTTCGATGTTTTCTCTGCACAACACACATCCGACTTAAACTCAATTACTCCGCTTTTCTCCTCCTTTTGCTACCCCTGCTTTCGTGGCTTTATGAAATTACTTGAGTGAAATCGAAACTGATAAATAACGTAATGAGAACAGTTTCTTGTTGGCAAACGTAGAATCGTTATACAATTTCGCTTTCCACCGCATGGTGGTGCATATGTATCTATAACGGGCGGTTGAAATCTTTACTTTTCATATTATAGCACATTTTTATAGCAAAGGATTCTCTTAACTAGTGTCGCAAAAAGGATTTTTACATTAGTATAACACATAATTAATACGTAAAGATAATCATTTTAAATAAACGCAGTGTAGAGGCGTTTAAGTCAAATATGGAACATTTTCTAAATGTGACAACAAAGCTTAAGTTTTAGTTCAAAGTTTAGGATAAAAAGTTTTAAAATCATTTTTTATAAACATATTCCAAATTTAAATATACCTTCGATTAAACAATTTTGTACAACAAGAAGCTAATGAGGAAAGTATCGAAAATATAAAAAGAGAAAGAATATGAAGAACATTTGTTCCGCTTCAGATGTACAATATCTTTAAAATCTCTTGGCTATGAAAAGACCGAACAGATAAGCCGAACATTTGAAGTAATTTCCCATCAATCTGCTAAATATTTGCATCAATTTTTTATATTGATAACTTCTATAGGTCATTGTAGCTTCGTTTTGTTGCTATGCAATTTTTTTCTAGACAAGCCACACCCATTTCGAAATCCATTTTAAACTTTACAACAATCGAAAATGCACTACATATGGCCTAACTATTCTTAAGGAAGATTATGAACCGCTTATATATATCAAGTTTTTTAGTAAGAGCTTCCATTACCGATGTCAAAGGCATTTTATGCTTGTAATTAATCAAAAAAAAAAAAAAAAAAAAAGAAAAAACATGCGTTTAAATTTCGAATCGTAAAAAATATTTAGTTTTATTTTCAATTTTCTCTTCCAGTTTATTCGAACCTTAACACTAGAAGTACCGGGTACGTAATTTTGATGCTTTTTCATTTTCCATATTCAAGAAAGTGATTACACCGCATATAACGTTTCAACACCTTCTCGTGACTTTTACTTACACGCAACGGCCTTCAAATATCTATAATTGGTTATTTTGTACCTAGTCTAGTTTTCGTGATATCGATGATATATTTCGATCCATGTTCTTTATGAAATTATGCGAGTCGCAAAAATTTAAGCTGGAACTCGTTACAGTTTGGTAACATGTAAGCTAATGCCATGAAATTTTGGCACCTGTCGTTTAAAGATTGATACTATCTGGAGATCAAATGGGTTTGCCAGCAGTGTTGCCACATATGTATATCGGATTGGAGACTTAATCGAATGATGTGATATAGATGAAGAGTCCGTTGTTCTAAGGTTAAGCATATAAAAGAGCAACATTTAACAAACATTTTATTAAATTTTCTAATTCTGTACAGGGTCGCGCACAAATCGGTACAATTTTAAACGAGGCTGCGATTAAGTAAACAAAATACCTTCGTTCAATCACTAGTCAACCTTATCTAGAAGGTTTGTGCAACATTTCATTCAGATTGGTGCATTCGGTCTCGCCAAATCGTGTCCACGGGCTGCAAATATAACTCTCAGCCGATAATAACCACAGAGATGCACTTCTATGGTTTTTACTCCGATTTACTTGAAACTTTATAAAAATACGGTAAAAAAATTATACTCTTAGATGTGTTATCATCAACTTTCTCTAACGGCGGTATCGAAGGAGCACGCGATTCTCTGCACAAAATATTTGATCATTTGCTCTTGAGTGCTCGCTAGGGCCTGGCACAGGTCAACTTGCCAAACAATTTCATTTTTTGCTTTGAATCAATTCAATACTTCGACAAATTGATATAAGAAAAAAAAAAAAAAATATGAAAATCAGACATCTATGTGAAGAAACCATGTATTACTTACACAACAGGCTTCTATCCGCGAAAGCTGATGGGCGAAAAGACGGACGAGCGCGAACACATATTAAATTTATGTGCGTACTTTATAATATACCTAAAGTTGCTGAAAGGCGTAGCGTTTTGTTTGGAGGAACATAACACAAGTTGACAAACTTGAATAATCAAGGGCAACGAATTATTAATTAATATAATAAATAAATTAAACTTTTTACGATAATATGTTAAATGTGTAGCAAAATCAACAAAAAATATATTTATTCTCCATCGAAGGCGAAATATATTTATATTTTATCAATTTCTTAGTAAAACTCTGCTATATATTTGCTCGATCAGCATAAGATTATAAATTCACAAATAAATATAAATTATGTACAGCTTGTTGTCGAGAATACGGAATTCATTTCTGATTATGAGCCTATGAAGCTCATCGTGGTATGATTTGTTATAAAAACAACATAGTCTAATTAGGATTAATCCTAAGGCAGGCAGACATAAATTTTAAGTGAATCATCTTAAGTAATTTAATAGTTTAGGTCAGGGGTGGGCAACTTCTCCTTTTTTATAAGCGGGCCAATTTTAATTTGCATAACACGACGGGGGATAGAATAAGGTCCAACTGTCATTACAAATGCAAGGCATTCTGGATCAGGTTTCCTTTTTTTTAAATCGGTCATTTCATGGTCTAATGAAGGGAACGAGAAAAAACGCTTTGCATACAGTACAATTCATATTCGATAGTTGTACATACAGCTGAGCGAGGTAGTGAAGGTAGATACAATTCATGCTATATGTGAGCAAATTGAATTATTTGAAGTTTTGGACGTGGCAAGCGGGATTCACGGGCGACACCATCACGAGGCGAATCTTGCATGTTAGCCAGCGGTTGCCCATACCTGATTTAGAGAATGATTCGTAGATTTCTTCGCTTTTCCATGAGTAACTTAATCACTCAATTATGATCTGCGTACATTGTACGTATGCACCTTCTCTTGAATTAGTTCTCATTGCGGCTCATTTTATTTAACTTCATTTCATGCAATTTAAGTAAATGCGTGAAACGATGTTATGTTTTTCTTAAAACGAAATAATTTAATGAGAAAATGATAGAAATTACATTGAGATATGTAATGTTTTGTCTCCTACAATCGTAGGCGATATGATAGTCATTTTAGAAACAAAAAAAAAAAAAATATGAAAGAAAACCAAGAAATGAAGGAAATATGAAGAGCATACGCAAAGAAAAATTCTACGTGTTTATGCCAACAAACAGACATTAGACATTCGGTTGTGGTTATAACGTTGCCGTTGTCGTTGTCGCCGGCTCTAATAATGAAGGCGATATTGTTAATATAAGGTTGAGGTTGCACAGATAGGAACGGGACCGATTTATAAAAACTCCAATATATTTTATGCTTAGAATACATTACATAGAAATTTTATGACGACGCCAGTGCTACGCTTGAGCTTTTATGGCTTTTTATTCATTTCATATGTGTGAGCACTTTATGCATTCCTCGTTCCATCGTTATTGCATATGGATGCCGACAGAGACATTATATGTAAATCTGCATATATCACGGGGCGATAATACAACAAGAACAACATTAATAATAATAAACATTTTTGCAACAGCAACAACATGTTTCTTCAAGTATGGAATTGTGGATAAAAAGAAAAAAAAAAAAACAAAAAAATGTAAAATATTTTTGTGACAATCTTTTTCAAATGTATTTTCGGGGGTTGATAGACCGCTTTTATAACGGCTTTGTATTTCTACGACAAGTACTTGAGTGGTGTACAAAAAACAAAAAAAAAAAAAAAAACAACAGAACAGAACAAATAAAATGAAAAAAAAAAAAAAACGAAAGCTCTTATTTGGCATATATATATAAATATATATATGAAGATATATATTTGTAGATATATAAAAAAAAAGAAAACAATTTAAAAAACCTAACAATGGAAAAATATGAAAAAATTGCACATGTTCTTAGAATGTTCATACGCGTGTATGGCGACAATAACAACACAACCGACAACAACAACAATGGCAATAATGACGTTTTCTAAGGGGCCCATACAAACTCCGAACTAACAAAAGGATGTGTCATTGTGTATGAATGAGTGAATGAACAAGTGCTGCTTTCCTAAGGATAAGACGAGAAAGAACGGAAAGAACACGTATGCATATCTATATATATATATACATATATATATATATATATATATACATTTATATATATACATATATATATATATATATATATACATTTATATATATACATATATATATATACAAATATACTTTTGCTTGCATGTGTGTATGTGATCGTGTGTGTTATTTTTTAGATGTCTTACATATGATTTACTAGTTGCGACGGTGGTGTTTATGTTAGGCCTCTGGTTATGTGTGTTTAATACAGGGTAGGAGGAGTTGTGTGCTCAAGTGGCTGCAGACATAAGCAAGATTTTTTGCTTCTTGTTTTTTTTTTTTTACGTTTCTTTACCGTTTACAATTACATATATATATATATATATATATATATATATGTTGCTACTTTTACTCCTACTAATGCTGTCGTTATTGCAGTTACTGATGTTGGCCCCTGTCATTGCAATTGTCATATCCTTACAAACGAACACATGCACACATATTTACATTCATGATGGCTTCTTTCTGTATTCATGACCATATCATATGCAGAATGCTTGCATACAAATGCTAAATAAGAAGAAGAAGAAGAAAAAAAAAAAAACACATCCCTCTCATAAAAGCACTTAACTTCAAGTAGAGAAAAGAAAACTCAAACCATTTCGCTTGCTTTTCTTAACATTAATATGAGAAAGGAAGAAAAACAAAAAAAAATAAGAGAGAAAAGTAGATTTTATAAAGATTTTAAAAATCCTTTTTTTAAATGTCATTTTCATAATGGATTTTTTTCCGAATTTTCTAGATGATCTCAGACGAAGTAAATGCATTAAATGTTTTGTGGCCGGCCGTGTATTGCTCCGGCTCGAGATGTTTTCAAATCCAAATCAAAGAGAAAAACTTACTGTCTTAGATTTTTATGATCTCAACACCGCTTAACCTGTATTGAGTAATTAACTTTGTTTGTTCTTCATTTTCAACTAATTTTATTAAAATCTATGGCGCTAATTAAAAAAAAAAATTTTTTTTAAATCACAATTAACTTTAAGCTAAAGACGATGTGTCATCGGGATGATATGTGTTACGAGAATTTTCCCCTCTCCTATCAATGAAGATTTTCGCTATTTAATAAAGCAATTATTTGTTTAGAATTTTCGAAAGGTATGTAAGTGTGTATTTATTGTTAACAATAAACTTTTGTACAAATTGAAAAACATACGTCAGGTCGTTAGATGCTTTTGAGCAACAGTAATATGTTCCTTTGGTTTTTTGTTTCCAAAATTCACATTGACGAAATCTACAGTCCAGTCTTTGTAATAAGTAAATTGCTTCATTGTCACCACGATGAGTTTAACGTTTAGTATTTATTTTCAATTTAAAACCAAAACGAATAGAATTATCGGCTTTATAATGCATTGCTAGCAATAAATAAGAGGAACTCAAGAATCTTCAAGTCAACATTATCTCTCCTATATGATAGACTTGTAATAAATTTTATTTTATATAACCTAAACAGGCTGTGATTTTGTGAGTGAAAAGTTTTTTTTTTTTTTTTTTTTTTTTTTTTTTTTTTTTTTTTTTTTTTTTAAGTATTTTAATAGCCAGAAGACGGGGTTTGTGCACGCGGACAAAAAGGAGTTTGGCAGCTAAGCTCGTCGAAGCAAAGCAGTACGTTTTGAAATATGAGAGGCATAAGAGAATTTCTAATGTTGTTCACCTTAGACCCCGATAAATTACAATTCCAGAATGTTTGCATTTCATTTAACGTGGGCGTGTCAACAATTCCATCAGTCTGCTAGATAATTATGAGCTGATCATAAGAAATAATTATCCGGGAAGGCCGAATCAAGCTTATTTGAAATCTTGATTTGCGGCCATGAAGATCTCAGGTTTAACCTTTCTATTTCAACTGTTGTTATCGAAGATAATAGGGATGTGCACAGACGGGTAGGCAGAGACACACATATGGCTAACTTGACTCGGAAAATTAGGTTGATCATTTATTTCTCGGATCTCTGACTATCATAAATCTAGTGTTCTCCTAATTATTGATACTCGTTATGAACAGATCAATTAATAAATGATTGAAAGCATGAATAAATTCCTTCTCTAATAGAAATCCGATTTAAAATAAGTAAAAACTTCGAGAAAGGCCGACTATTAAATACCCAAGATGACTTCGCCCACTGCAATTCTTCATTTATTTTCGTAATAAAGTGATGAGAACTATAATTTGTTTCCATGCCAAAAAGCACACGTTTCATGGAACCCGTTCCCAAATAAAACTTGACGCCATCCAAAATATCTTGGCAAAGATCCTAATATTCTCACATAGACCAAATGTGGGATAACTGGTTTTTATGTCAATTTACAATTATCTTGCACTTGCTGTACAAGAAGGAGATTCAGAAGATTCGCCCTTCCGACCTAAGTTCCTCACATCAAATCACGTGTACCGAAATTGTATTACTAATCGTTGTTTTTTTTTTTTTGAAATTGTATAAATTAGATTTACGACGTGATAGAGAGTGGCTATACAATGGTCCGATCTAATCAACATCAAAACACATTTCGGTGTAGTAGATTTCTCGAAAATACGGTATGAAATGGCGACTTGCAGGTGATACTGCCCGACATCATACAGGCAGGCAGAAGCATAGATCGTGTCAAATGAATTCACAAAATAATTGTAATCCCCATGGACTCAATAGAAGACAGTTGGTCCTTACAAACTGGATATATTCTGTATTATAGGAGATGGATGGATATAACAAATTAAAATTGTTTACTACATGAGATCAGGATTTTTCACCCAAGCTTTGCTTGTCCATCTTACGTTCTCACAATTCAGGTAAGAGCTAAACGCGCTATACGAATAGTCTGAAGTAGGCGTTTGATATTTCGAAATGCGCGTATATTGCTGATCAGTTAATTTAATAAATTTGGATCTGTCCCTATATCATGGTTTATGCGTATGCAAAAAAAAAAAAAAACAAACAAAAGAAAATTGGGGTAAAACGATAAAGATTTCTTTCTTCGTATATTTTTTCTTAATTGAAATTTAATTGAAAAGGAACCTAAAAGAGGAAAGCTATAGATATTAAGCAGTGTCCGCAGAACGTCAACATATTTACATTTATATTCCCTTGATATGCCTATAAGCAAAGGTATTTGATACAGATAGTAAGGCTATCGTTCCTATTCGATTCTAACGGATATTTATCAGAAAACCTCACGAAATGCAAAAGTGCAGAAATAGGTTCGAACAAAAAAACTCATAAGCTACGCAAGCTACCTGATTGAGGTGATATGTGTAAGGATTTGCCCTAACACATAAGAAATTGAATTATTTGTAGCATTTAAAAAATTGTTGAGCAAGTTTTTATGTCCCTGTAGGCAGATGTGACAGACATAACAGATGTAAACTTTCACTGACTAAATTTAGTACGTCTAGTGTTATGTTTGCTGCTGCGCTATATTACGAAGTACTTTCTCTGCAAAATCGAGATACAATAAATATTATTGAAATTAGCTGTTTATTCGAAATCCATCCCTGTACATGTCCACTATACATTATTGAAACAAGTTGACATAGTGTGTCAAGGCATTCGCTGCTCCATGTTGACCAGTTAACAAAGGCGAAAATTGGGATTAAAATTAGGAATTTACCGCATAGCATATTTTCATGTCTGCAAATTGGGTCACGAGTCAAGATTGAAGGCGGAACTTGCTCATGTCCCCTATTTGTGCAAAACGCTGACGAAATAGAGAGACGATGGTAGTCGCCACGTAGTAGGTATGTGCCCAATCGGTAACTGTTATGCTTTTACTCTGACTGAGTACCCTATACAACTACGGTCAAAGCAAAATCACGATTCTCACGATTACTAACGTACTCATGCGGAATACTTACAATGTAACACTGATTGCATATACTTATCCTGATCATCCCGGGGCACAAATAGTTCCGATTAGCCAAGTGATAGTCCCATAGTCAAAAAATTTGTAATTTTAAAAATGTTTACTCTTTAAATAGTTAGTTACTTTAAACAATACGATACTAGTGCTCGAAATGCTGTTACTTTTAAAAGCGTTGTGCTAAACTTAAATAAGAATTCATTTGGGGTAAAATTGGACGCTGAAGTAGTAAAAATTGTTATTGGAAATTTTGTTCGAGAGCGCATTGAACTTGTGGTTTAACTTCCCTCACCGTTGTATAATGGAATGTAATTGCGTTTCGTTAAGCTCTCATTTGAGTTACTTCTACCTTTCTTAGTCTTTATCTATCACACTTTTTATGACATTCAATCAAATATCAATTAAAATCATTAAAAATGATTCGTACAATAATGGGATGCAATGGGATTTTCCGTTTGCTTTACTTACTTTCAATTGCATTGTATACACGACGACCTCCCTTGACAAATGTACTTATGCGTGTTCATTATTTACCTCGCCCATTGTATGCAATTTCACTAATGAACGTGGATCATTGACAAATTGGGAATATTGTAAGAGAACAGCATGTGAATGTAACAGAGCGTAGACGCCATATTTTGCACTTATATGCACCGACCACTATGGCGGTTCGTGGCGACAGTAATTTCAATAAAATTCAATGACACTGCAGTTCAAGCATTATACGCTTGTCAGCATAATTATTATTATTTTATTTTTTCTTTTCTTATCTCTTACTCTCTCTCTTTCTCACTCACTCTCTCTCACTCTCTCACTCTCTCTTCAACGAGGGGAACTGAAACATTGTTTTTAAAGAAACTATAGAAGGAAGGAGAACAAAAAGAATAATTAAATATAAATACATATATATATATATATATGTATATATATATATACATATACAATGAAATGTTAAAAAAATTTTTTAAAAATAAAACAAATTAACACGAAATATACTAAAGAGTCAGACTCATAACGTGAAATATTCACCATAAAATATAGTTTTTTACTGAAGCAAAACAGAGAAACAACCAGTAAAGCAATGATATTTAACGACGGTTAACGATGACTCTTGGGCGTCTGTCACTGGAACTTTGCTTTATTTAGATCTAGATCGCGCATAGTGAGCCGAAGGAAAACATCTAAAATAGAGAGAATATGAATATAGAGATTGTTGGCAGTTCGATAGCATCCTTATTGTCTCTCTCTTTTTTTTTTTTTTTTTGGCAAAGAATAGAAAAAAATTTTTTTTTTTGAAACGATTTACAATTAGTCTTTTAATGAGATTCGTTATCGAAATTAATTTTTGAATATGTTGTCTACAAATTTGTTTTCAGATTACACATCAAGTCTGAAAACTACAAAAATCGACTTTTGGTCTCACTCTTAATTTTATTTACAATCAAAACGATGAATACGTTATTTTCATTTATAACATTATCCTAAGGGTTACGAATAGTATAACAATGTTATTACACTGCAATTTTTAGGTGATAGGGCGAGAAAGGAAGGTGAGGAAAATGGATTTCGCGCGTTAATAAAAAAAATAGATAAAAAAATGTAATGAGAAATGATAATTATCATTATGAGTTTCCTTCTAGTAGTGTGTGGATTTTCGCTTTTTTTTTTTTTTTTTTTTTTGTAGATATATAAAAAGCAAGAGAGAACTTCATTGTTCGTTTGGGTAAATTACAAATTTTTTTTTGTGCAACAAAAGAATAATATATAAAAAATAAAACTTTTTTTTCTTGCCATTGAAATTGTAACAAAATGAAAAAAAAAGAAAAAATGTAAATATTTTGCAAGCCACACATCTATTTGTAGACATGCACGGGTCTGCCTGCGTTATCAGCAACCGGGGTCTTGTGGTTGGTTTGTTGATTCCTAAAGTGCATCTTATACAATCAACCATGCAATCAACCATCGCTCATTCATTCGTTCGTTCGTTCATATCATCCTCAGTCCTCCCTCCGCTCTTCCCTCTCCACATATATCTCTTTATTCATAATTATAAGAAGAAAAAGGAAAGGAAAAAAAAAAAAAAAAAAAAAAAACCCCAACCAGCGTCCACAGTACGTAGGGATTTATGCTTCAACAAATTTCCACTTGTCGTGCAAAATTTTTATATTCTTCAGTTTTTCGTACGTTTGCCTATTTTCTTAGCCAGACTAAAAACAAAAAGATAAGCTTAGCTTTTTTGTGGTTGGTTTTACTTTTGTGTTTTTTTTTGTATTTTTTTTTTGTTGCTTTTGTGTTTTTGTTTTTATTTTTTTGTTTTTTTGTTTTTATTTTTTTTTTTTTTTTTCATTTATTTTGGAACAAAAATTTCTGTCTGTGTTGAAAACTGAAAAGACATAAAACATACCGCCGTTTATTTTCTTTGCTTTTGGACAGCGATAATGAAAAATGGCGTTGATTTAATATTAACTACGGTTGTATGATGACTTTCCCGCACCCTACACTTCATTTGAAAATGATTATCGAAGTGAATGAAACGTGTAACGACTGCGTCTGTCTCTATCATTGATCATCATAATCGACTAACGATCCATTGCATGCATTCACAAAACCGGTTACTTTACATACAATTCGAGGATGGTAACTTTTATATGTAACAGAAAAGTTGAAAATATGTACTTCATTTTTCTTTTCGTTCTTCTTCTTCTTCTTTTTTCTTTTTGTTTCTAAATTAATTTAAATTAAAAGTTTGAATACGTTGTGTATAAAAGTTTCTTTAGAAAGTTGTTTTCCCAACATGGTTTTCATTATAATCAAATTTTCGTTTTCGAACAGTACATCAGAATATTAAATATGTTCGACGTGAGTGTGAAATTTGTTTATCTTTTATCGAGCCAGGAACTGTTCTATTTATCTTTCTTGAATACGCCGGCACGTAATCGATCTTGTTCTGACGATTATTTTATACTAATTAGTTTCCCTATAATCATTCAATATAAATGATAGCGTTAACGTGGCTGGTTGGAGAGACTCTCAAAAAGGCTAAAACATTTCAATTACATGTAACAACAGCACGTCCGTTAACTTTGTGGGACGGTCTTAACAACAACGTAAGGGAAGAAATTATCAATTACCTTGTTCACTTTGTTCGGGTCTTACGATTTCCCCAACAGTTATATCCAAATGATTTCGTTTCTTTTTTTTATTGTTCGAATATGTAGAAATATTTTTAGAAAACCCTGAGTAAAATGAATCAAAATATTAGAAATTTTTTGCATTTATCGCCGGAATGATTTGAACTTAATATTTTATTCGAATTTCAAAAAAATTATTATTAATTTTTATGGTTCGAATAGCTTCACGGTGAAAAGTCAATTTACAAGATCATCTATACACTAAAGAATTTTATTATCTTACAAACTAAGCAATTCTTGACATGCCGAACACTCGATATTCAATTCTTCAGTTGCGAGACATTCATTAGAGCCGAAGTGCTTTATTGCTTTGTGTTATTACCGAATAAATTCAATTTTAGTAATATATTATTTTATTTAATTATGTTGTAGGAGTTGATTGATTTCGCGTTAAACGTTATTCATTTATATTTAGTTTATTTATATATATCAAGATTGAATAATGTGGGGGAACTTTGAAAAAATGTAAAAAAAAAAATATTTTTTATATATGGAAAATGCGTATATATATATTCTTAAAATGTAAAGTTAAAAAGTTTTATTTACATTTCGATATATTTCGCATGGTTACAACGGTAAAAAGCATATATGACGTATATTAATTTTCCACAAAAAAACCTATTTTTCAATGAAATATTGTCTGGAAAAGTATCCGAAATTTGAACAGAAAAAAAAAAAAAAACTGTATCCACCCATTAGAATATGTTTCTAGATTCAGTTCCCCCATACATTTTGCATAAGCTGATGTGGTAAAGCTTCCGGCTACTTAGCGTATTTCTTATGTTTTAAATGGAAGGCAAACAGCTTCCTCGAGATGGTTAAATGATTTTAATTTCGCAACTTTGGGAAAAAACTCTTAGAGGCCCGCTGTTGTCAAGCGACAATATCACCTTTACAACAACACGATTGAGTTCTTGAGCAAACATTCATTCAACAAAGTTGAATACTTTCGTGAGCAGTCGTGCGACAATGCAATTCAATCTCAAAACCACCGTTACATTGCTATGAACGATCTCAAAGAATGTAAGAACTATTTGAAATACTTGCCGTCCAGTTCGGTTACGAGTTTCGAGCATCACCTTTTTTTGTTTGTTTTTGCCACAGTTTTTCACATGCGTCAGGGATCAGATACAATAGTTTGTGTTGTTTGTCTGAAAACAAAATCGATTTCTTCTAAGATTTAAGGTTTCATAAATTTGCTAGAATTCCTTTGATTAGTTCAAATAGTTTCCGATTTCTGACATAACGATATTTATACAGTAATGATTTTTTATATGACGTTCAATCTGTCTCTAGAATTGCTAGCCATTTAATCTGTGGCAAAATTTTTCTTTTCTCTTATTTAAGACGACAAATGTATTTATATTTAGGTACCTATTGTGAGATCTAAACAAACGACCTAATTTATGGGTTGAGTAAAAGCATTCTTGCATCCCCGAAATTTATCGTCAAGTAATTTCGAAGAATTTTTTGATAATCGACGGCGCACATCTTATCTTGTATCCTAGGATAAGACTTCTACAGCATGGCCTGAGGACACGACATTGCTTAGATGAGCGAAATTTCAATTGCAGCGACAATATATATGTGAGTCGGTTATTACCGTTACAGGGATTCCTGTTGTAGTCGACGCATATTTTGTCTGAACTTAATCACTGTCTTACGGCTGACACCGTATTAAATTTTGTTTTTTGTGTTTCTGTTTTTTTAATTTTTTTTTTTTACTTATTTTATGTTGCTAGCATGGGGTTCATTATAAAAAATTTTAACTTACTTTTTGAAAAAACGAAAAAAAAAAAAAAAAAAAATAATAATAATAATAAAAAAATAAAAATAAATAAATAAAAAATAAAAGCAGTTTTTGCGAATGCATTTGTTTGGTACAACTTGGCTTTTTCCATTTGTTTCCTCCATACAATCTTTTGTCTTTCGTTGTTATAATTAAAATGTGCACAATTTTCCCTGGAGTAATTTGTCGGCGGTAAACGAATACGAATGCACACACATATACACACCTTAAATGATATTATATATATCAGAGAGAGTAATAAAAAACGGATGAAATGCCACAGAATATTTCCTTAGACCAGCGACGCCGTTAAACGCACAAACACAAATATAAACGCGCATACACAGACGGACCGATGTATAAGTGAATGTTTGCAAACAATTAATGGATTGTTTTAATGATGTAAACACCGGGAGTGTAGTGTTGTGTATATTTTATGTTATTTTAGCAGAACATTTAAATAATTATTTGTATTTTATTTAAAGTAATTACACGTTTAACAGAGCAAATCATTGCATGTACGTCCATAAATATGCATAAGAGTGTTATTGTATACGCATATATATGCATATGAAGGTACATTTACTTTATAGATATATATATACATGTATATATAAGAAACGAAAGATAAATGGAGAGAAAACTTAAAAAGCACTTAACGCTTCTTTTTTTTTTTTTATTTTTCTTATTTTGTATTTCTTAAAAAATTAGTCAACGGCTTTTATTTAAACACATGGCTGAAAGCCATGCATTCTATATACATTTGTTGTTGTTATTATAATTATTTTATTTTACTTTAATTTTTTTGTTTTTTTCTTTATCGTTTAATTCAGTAAACGGCACGTCAGCTGTCAAGCGAGTTCCACCGAGTGAATCATAATGAAGGTTTCAGATTCTTTGCCCAAAATTGGTTTTAATGAACAACAATAAGTAAACAAAAATGAAATCTTCAACAATTTATAAACATACAGCATTCAGTTACATAAATGTGCTTATATTAAAATGAATGCATAACAACCGGTAAACACATATGTGAATACATTTACATATGCATGCTTTTTGTATACATTATTTTAATGCATTAACCGCAATGAAACACATATCACATTATGCTATTGACTGTTGCTGCTCGTCGCCAACATTTTCACATCCTGCTTTATGTTTTTCTTTATTTTTTTATTTTTTTTTGTTTGCTTAAGTGTACTTGAGTGTACTCTCCACACGCTTAAATACTGCAAAATCATTCACAAAAACAACATAAAAACAACGATAAAGAAATGGTTGCAAAATTGTTCTTTGTCATCGTCATTTTTGTCATATCGTTTGCGGTTGGTCAAGTGCCGTTCGTTTTTCGTGTTTTTTTTCTTAATGACACTTTTCATATCTTAGAGAATTTTTAAGCAAGAGTCTTTTACTATTTTCATAAATTTGATTTTGCATATATATATATATATATATATATATATATATATGTTCCACAATCTATTCAGTGATTATATTACATAACTGATTTAAAATTCAGTCAAAATTTCATCATAACGCTTTAAAAGTGCATCATATGTTTTCCAACACATTTTTGCGTCTGACGTTAAATTAGCCAAAACAGCCAACCCCCACCCCCACCCCGGCGTGTGTAGCCAGCAACTTTGTCTTTGCTTAAAGATGGACAATTCCGACGCTTGTTTCGCATCTTCTTTACTTATTTCACTACATTTCGCTACAGATTATATTATTAGCCGAATACAAACTAAACTAAACTATAACTTGACAGAGAATTATTTTTAATATATATACCAGCATTAGCTTGGGGAATAGCTTACGATACACCCGGCATATATGCTGATGTCTGGCAATGGCGTTTTTACAATCAATTATAATAAATGAAGGAGGAGCTAAGGCACTTTAGAATCTAAAAATTAGATTTAAAACATATAGAGGAAAAGGTAAGGCGTGATCTCATTCTAAATTACGCAAAGCAGATCGCATGAGCAGATAGCTTTGAGCAGACTCAAGGAGGTCAACGTGGCACCTACGTAAGTAAGAAGCTAGACAACCGCTTAGTATTCTAGCATTAGTCTAATTGCAGATGTGGAGAAGTTCTTAATAAATTCTTTGGACCATCTTTTTACGAATCCAAGCAAGGCTCTGGTTTTATTCACTGAAATGCCAATATTCAGATATCGTGCATGCGAAAATAATATCTAAATCTTTATAGTTGAACACATGTTCAGAATATGGTGATCAATACGATAAGGAGAGGTTAACTTATTAATCCATGGAAACGAGATTATACCTTCTCGAATTCAGTACCAAGTTTACAGGTTAAAAGAATTGGACAAATCTTGATCGGATCGTGACACCATATAATCAGCCAAAGGAGAAAGATGTTTAGTACCGCTCGCAAATGTTAATACATTGGCATGTTAAATGCACTCAGAGAGATCATTGGCCGTTAGTATAAATAAAAGTGATCCAAGATGGCTAATCTGAGGAACACTGGGAATAATAAAAATTTTTCTAGATTGACAGGAACTGAATAACAAAAGCTAAGAGCGACCAATTAGATAGCTTCTAAATTAGGCTAACGGAAAACCAAGACGATGTAATTTATAAACTAATAAGCCACTCTGTCGAACGCTTTCGAAAGATTAGTGTAGACAACATCGATTTGCTTGTGGTCGGTCGTAAAATACTTTGAAAATTTAACTACAAAATTCTAGAAATTTAGGAGAAATTTTAAGGACATATATTAAGTTTGTGAGGATATATACAACACCTAGAAGGGCTTACGACAGCACCCATCTTTTATTACATTGATCTAACCTTGACTGTCCATCTATCCGCATAGATCGTAATTTTCGAAATATTTTGATGAAATTTGGCCCACCGACGAATGCCATTGAATATCGTTCGGACCGGAGTTCTTTGTCGACCACTTGCCGTCTAACATATTATTTTGATAGGCCGTAATATGAGCAATTGTATTAGGCTATGATGATGTATTATGCTATTTAACGGTGATCGTGGGCCCACTCTACTGTTTTTATTTGTTATTAGCTCATGTCATGGCAGCTGCCTTAGCTGCTCATTTTACTCTTCCGATTTGCCAAAGTAAACTTCTCAACATTAAACCAATTGATTACTGGGTTATGTTTTCTTTTGAATTGGTAACGCATCTACGAGCGCACGGCAAGTGAATGACTAAAAGTTTTCTAATTCTTTATGTTTTCATACCATACAAAACTATTAGAAGCAAAGAAATACTTGCGGCAGAACACGATCAGTAAGAAAACGGATTTATTGATTTATACCTAATAAAACGAACATTTTTGATATCATTAAGTAATGTATTTTCAAAGGACTCGTAAAGTTTTCGTAAGCTTGGAGGCTTAACGCCTTCCGCTATTATTATGAGTTACGTAATACCATCGTAATGAAAATTTCCTCTACTACAGTCCTTTACGGTTTATTTACCCAAAGAAAAAAAAAACAATAACGGTTAAAAATCATACGAAATTGTTTCAGATCTTGCCTCCTCGAAAGCATATTTCATCACGAGGTAAGGTAAAATATTTATAGGAATAGTTATTAGTATCGAATAACAATGGAGACTGTAAGCAGATTACAAAGCAGAAGACTGAGCCTCATATTATCTTTACAAAAGCACAACCATAATGCTAGTAGTATATTAGATTCGAGATGTCCTGTTAGCCGCGAAAAGATTAAAATTAGTTGACTGCTTGCGCATCCATGAAAACCATTGAATGCGCAGCAATGGGTTTCACGCTCATTGGACAATGAAGGGATAACGCTGTTCAGAAGGTACGGTTCATAACTGACCTTTGCGTACGACGAGAGTCTTTAACGGTGCTAATCTCGAAGATAAACGCATCAGGCAGATTTTTGTAACACTATTTACTTTAGATTGTGCGTAGATATATGCAGCATATGTTGAGAAATTAGAATCACAAAAATCATGAATTTATATCGTTACTCTCGATATTGATAGAAAGCGTGGATATATAAATCTATATAGCACAAATAAATTTGAAATGAGATCGAGCCAGGTTGAATGCAACGATTGGAGTAAGTCTACATTCTACTGTAGATCGGTTTTCCAATTCGACAGAGATGATCAGGGAAACGTGAAAACATGGAAACTGGATGATAGGGTATGCTATACTGTTGCGTTTACTGTACGTCTGAGCGCCATATTCAAACTATGAAACCATCTTTACGTAGTAAGGATGTAACTATCTATTGTATTTCAATTGCTTGATCAATCAATGGAAAAGTCTCCCCTTACATGGAAGCTCAAAGAAGGGCGCTTGCTTCATCAATCGAAAGTTCTTACATAGCACCAAGTGCTAAAGTAAGTAAGTTAGAAGACATTCTATTATTTGGCCGTATGAACAACGGAAAACTAGGAACTTGTCTTTTTGAACTGACAAACGTATAAAATCTTTTTGTGTCGACCATCAACTTAGTCTTCGTTTTATGGATATAAGCATCCTCTCTCCTATTTCCTCTGTGGCGTGTTAATCTCTTCAACTTCAATTGGATACAATCCATAATCAGTCGAAAGGGCTCTTCTTCTTTCATACCGTCTAAATAACTTCCATTGGGCGATCACCTTGCAGGCGGGGCATTCATTCATGTCAGGCATACGATTAAAGAGTACATTTAAGGAAACAGCAAACTGCAGAGCATCTCACAAAGAGTTGTTAGAATGCTATTAATATCATCATAGTTCGTAAGATAAACAACATCACATTGAACTTTAAGCGACATGTCAGACAAGCAGTCAGCCTTATTAGTCTTCATTAATCATCAATTAGTCTTCAATTAATAATAATAGCAATCCTCAGGCAATATGAATGGATTGCAGTGGAGGAGTAATAAGTGCGTGTTATTGAAAAATAAAAGGGCATCAAGAAGGCCGTTCAACCTATAAAGATGATTATTTTGAAGCAAGTGAAGATCATATATCCTCTCCAACAAGTCATCATAAGGAGTGGGAAAACGAATGGATGCAATGGATGCCCAAGATCGTTATTGAAACCCCATCATCAGCATCGACAAGATTGAAATCATTGCCACAAGAATCAGATCGATCGGCCATAATAGTCAGAAGACACTTTGCTTAAGAGCAAAATGTGAAAAAGTAAAGTAAAGCTTCCAATAGTGGAAGCAGGCGGAATGTGCGAGCACGCAATGTTAACGAAGCGTAAGAAATCTCGAATTAAATAGGAAGCAAAATAATTTTGAATCCAGTCTTTCGTTTTTTGGACTAGCACCGTCTTGGTTGAGAGTAGCTGTTACTTTAGGTCTTCGACCTAAAAGATACCCCTACCCAAATGTCGGCATCCGATATAATTATGTTCAATGATTCGAATTTGGAAGACTTGTATCTCTAGTACGCATAGGAGAAAAAGAAAGTTCAGCGGTTTCGAAAATGCTTTCAGCACGTTTGTACGAATATGTTTACTTTTTTAAGATTAAAAGCAACTTACGCAAGGTTGCTTTCGTCTTTTGTGACAGCACAAAGAGCAAGATTAACTAGCGGGGGTTTTAGATAAGACGTTTTTATTTCATGGCTCTGTAATGTTCTATTGGCTTACATTTCGTATCCTCCAGCTGAGGTTCTACTACTAATACATGCAGTACAAAGAGTACACTAGAGTGCGTTTAGTAAGCAAAGTGTGAAATTACTCTCTACAAGACTACAAGGTCTTTTAAGTCAAGTAAATGCTAACAAATGTCGGCCAAGCATCTTTAAAAGAAGAAAATAATCCTTAAGTCAACGTGTTGCGCTACTTTTTGCTCAATTACCAAGACCACGGGAACGATTATCAATTTATCTTTTTTGCCGCGCTTAGGTTCGCTGTGACACCCTTCCCGCTTCGGTCCAATCATATTGCTGTTCTTGCGCTGTTCGGGGCACGCATCCAGTTCTCATTTTGTAGTGTGATGTTATCGGCCGATATTTAGCAGGATCCACAGTTTCAATAGAAAACATATCGTTTATCGTATTCCGCAACCTTTGTAAATTATCCCAACCGTGAACTTTCCAGTTTTGCATCTTTCTTAGGATACATGGCTAGACAATTGAGAGATGATCTCAAGATCTTTACTAATAAGTGAGATCCTTTCGTTCCTGTAGTGCACCCAATTTGCTGTGCGTCTTTGTTCAGTTCCACAGCACATTACCCTCAATATTGCTATAACTGATCCTTACAGGCATAGATTCTTTTTGATTTTTTATCTTTAATTGCTTGTGAAACATTCTCTTATTTGCAGTAAAAGATCGATTGTTGTTTTTTCTCTTCTTATTTGCCTACTCGTACTTCTGTAGCTTACTCGGTACAGTTGAAAACTGCTATTTTATCGTATGTAACGGCAGTCATTAACTGTGATCGATACTTTTTTTTTATTGATACATTTTTTGCTAAGCTTTTTTCTTGTAACAGCGGCTTAAATCCTTCTAACGTATTCAATTATTTGGCTTATGGCTTTGCAAAAAAAAAAAGTAATTTTTGTTTTTTACATTTTCTTCTTTAACATTTGCATACTTTTGTCTGCCCGTACGATATGCCGTTGGTTTACGTTTACGTTGCGTTAGCGGTGTGATCTTCGACACGTTCACCTTTGACGCCCGCTGTTTCATATAAATCCTTTCGTATGCCTTCCTTATTTGATACTGATCGTTCTATTAGGCCAAAACTCTCTCTGAAAATTGCACAACATTTCTTCGGGAACAGTTATTAACTGAACGTTTGTAAATCTGAGCGCGCTCTAATAAATTCCTGATTCATTTTCTGCCTACGACCTAGACCATCGGGTCCAGCTCGGTCGCTATTAGGAAACTGGGTGTTGCGTATTTATTCAGTGCCGTTAATCATTGTATGCGTTTTGTCGGGAGTTGTGCGCTCGTATAGATTGTGCGTTGGGGTCTTTTTTTTAGCTGTAGTGTTTCGAGTTGCCTTTTACCATCAGGTCGATGGCTTTCGCTTGACGTTTGACTATTTGCGGTCACTGTCATGACACTGTAATCGTCTGCTACGTCTGAAAAGATTTACCGATCACTTACTTCATGTAAAGAATCTACGCTATTTAAGCATTAGATACTTTGTCCTCGCAAACCATTTTTCTATCAAATTTCCATTTGAAATGAATTTTGCAAAAAACCGTTAGCCGACTTAGCCGCAACGCAGCTAAAGCGACAGCAGCGATACAGGCTTAATTACTATTAGGAAATTTTGTTCATAATTAGCTGCAGTCATAAACAATTTAAAACTCCACTACATGAGTTCATGGATAAATTACTTTATAAACACTTGTAAGCATTTGCTTGCTAATGGAATTGTTGATAGATTAAAAAAAAAAATTGTGATACATGCCTTTTAGCTTTTATCGATTAGGTACCATAATAGGAAGCATTTAGTTATTTATAAAAATTCCCAGGATGTTTACACTAAAACGGATGGGAAAATCGATTTTCTCGAAAGTAACTGATTTCGGAAACTTTGAATACCTTTCAAAACAATTTTCGTGTCATATCGATGGTATAATCAAGAAGAAAAAAGAAAAGAAAACCTCGTCTGCATCGTTGTCGAGCCGGTCATTTGTAAAGTGGGCAAGGTCGGTTTTATATATGCCCGTTGAATAGATTGCACAGCATATATGTGAATTGATTTCATCGTCTCATCGTCCTATTGACTTTCGTTTCTTTCCGCTCTTGCCAATTAAGAGGCGAACAGAGAAAGAGAGAGACACAAAGAGAGAGAGAGAGAGAGAGAGAGAGAGAAAGAGTAAAAACTTGCCGAAAATTCAAATTCAGTTTTTCTAATAAATTTGATATGGGTTTTATTAAACCTACTACGTACCATTTTATTCGGCAGCCTTCTGTCATTTTTCTGGCAACAACATTAAGCCATCAGGGTTAGAATTTCTCGGATTTGAATAAAAAAAACTGGTTTTCACATGTCTCTTTCGAAGTCAGCCCTATATCATTATAGCGAAACAAATCGTAATCGCACAGAGTAAGGACTCGGCATTACGGTGGATGAATGAGAGCTTCAACGCGAAACCATCTCAATCTCTGTCGAGCCAATAACGGTTTATGTGATTTCGTATTGAAGTAATAGAAAACATCGCGTCCTTCATATTGGTTCATTCGGAATTTATTATCGACTGTTAGATGATTTAATCATATAACGACAGAGAGGGAGAAAACTCGTGTGGTAAGCTTCTCTTCATAAATCACTAAATTCACGGCATTACTTACGTAGGAATGATCCGGGCTTTGCTATTATTTGCGCAGCTTCATGTTCTTGCGGTTTGCGATTCAATTCATTCCGTTCTCGTTCATCTTTTTCACGATTTTGGCACATTTTCGAAACGCAATTGCTTTTGACTGAGTCTGCAAATCTCGCAATGTTCCCCTTTTTGAATTCCCTGTGGACTGTTATCTGTCCGGCACGTGCAATGTGACTAAGATGGGTATTGCGAAAGTGACGCATTTCCAAACCCATTTGTTTGATAAAAGGACAAGAAGTCTTTTTTCTTCGACTCAGGCAACAACAAGTTCTTAGATGAATTATTTACCGATTTTATAATGAAACTCTTAAAGAGAATTTCGCAAGTACCGCAAACACATAAAAATAACTTCGAAATTTCTTGTACCGATTGCCGCGTAACGGTTTATATAAATTAAGGCATTGTATTTTATGCTTTTTATGCACTTAACCGAGATTCGTTTTACGATTGCATTCATTGTTTCTAAGAAGAATTCTATAAAAGCAAAAAATATGTTAAATAAAAATTTCTTCTCTTCAACCTATAGATATTCATTTAATATGATTATAGGAATAGTGTTTCTTTTTAGCATATAACCGATAATTTAGTGTTTTCGCGGTCTTTCATTAACTTTCAGTAAATATGAACTAACAATGTTAAGAATGGGAAAGACACGAAAGATACAACAGGCTGTTAGCACCTGGTTATGTCGACTCCCAGGACATGTAAAATTCATGTAAAATGCCAAGAAAATAATATTCATGCCGTTCAGACCCAACAATTAATTAAATTGATATGAAAGTAACGCTGCTTAATACATATCAGCACATATCAACGAAGCCAATTTATCCGACAATTCGATCGACATCTTTATTAATAAAAATGTTTCGGAAATGGTTTAGTCCTTTTTTTTTTTTTTCAAACTCTTGTTGTTTTCCTTCATTTAATATTAATTTTATATTTAAGAAAATTACAAAAACCAAAAACAAAAAAAATCGATTTAATGACAAAGGATAATATGCTATACGTGTATATATGTATGTGTGCGTGTAAGAGAGTAACAAAAATTTAATCTATAACTGGCGCATAACATTAAAAAGTAAAAAAAGCAAAGCGACACCAATGGTAGTGTTGGTAGGATGGATTGACCAAAAATTAAACTGAAAAGGTTTGCGGTTGGCCAGAATACGAATAAGTAAACGCAACACAAAACAACACAGACTGGACTGCATCTCATAATTATAAGGCAATAAATCATGGTTTAACGAAAAAAAAAAAAACAACAGTTTACCATTTGTCATTGTGTGTGTGTGTGTGTGTGTGTGTGTGTGTATGTGTGTGTTGTGAGTTTGTTGTGAGAGTGTAAGTGCGTTTAGGTCTTATCGTTAGCTTCCTATAATTTATTTTAACAAGTTTTTTGTTTTTAAAAGAGTTTTTGTTTTTTTTTTTGTTTTGTTTTTTTTTTTTTATATATCAGACGCGAAACATTTGTTTTGCTTAAGCTCCTTAAAGAAATGGAATACAAAATAACTGTCAGCAACAGTATAAAATTTTCATTTCATTCGCTGTCTGCTGCATTAGCCGTTCTTAGAGTGTTTTTGTTAAATACAATTAATAATATATGCCCCCCGGGCCCAGTCTCCATATTCTATTGGATAACTTTTCACTTAAGCATCAGATGAGGATTACATGGGATCTGTTCTTCTTTTTTTTTCTTCTTTCTTCCCCTGGCGAGATATACACAATGAGATTGTTAACTTTATTGGAACTCTCGCATACTACAACATATCGAATATAGTTTTATTGTTTGCTATACATTGCAATACGTTGTTTAACAGCTCTGTTAAACGCAATTGATTCAAGTTCAAAAAATTCTTTCGCTAATAGATTAAGGTTTAATGTTTGATGTGCAATCAAAAGTGGAAATGTTATCTATACGATTAAAGGATATTTATACTTTTTCAATCCATACGTAACAGGCAAGAAAATATTTTTTCCATATTTCATTAAATATTACATAAGGAGTAAGTCGGTCTTTCCATCTGTTTAGTAGTTTTCTCTGCTTTTAATCTTAACTTTTATTAATCCATTCACAATCATCTCGTCCGAAATAACAATTTGTATTCTCTATGTGATCTGAGACTAAGAAAACAACCGTTAACTTTAAATCTTTTGATTTTCATTCCTCAACGATTTATTTTTGTACATACGGCGTATATAAGACTTTCAATGATAGGAGCACCCGAACCCGAATTTAATTTTCAATAAATTGTTGCTTTCATCGAATATGAAATCACGTATATACGTATATCGGTAAACCTCAGCTATTAATAGCATACCCACGTGCAACCAGAACTTACGTTTCAACAAGCGTAGTGTATTTGGGCGAATATTTGAGCTTGACAGAGATGAAAAAAAATTTTAGATTGGAGACTAAAATTAACGTTTTGGGGACTAATTTAAGCAAATTATAATCGATTTCCACTACCATCGGGCCAACGTGCAAGCTAAGCTTAAGTTTCTTAAATTTTTCTGACGAAGAAACTCACACAATCCGCTTTATTCTCCTCTCTCTCTTCTCGAAATCGAATATTGACAAAATCAAGAATTTATACTTCTTTGCACATTTCTACACATCACAATTACCAAAGGCTTTTGAAAAATTTAAGATGAAAGATTCTGTTCTGTTCGCAAAAATATTAGAAAGCGCAGGCGTTTTTGGCCGTTACCAAGACGTCGAAAAATAAGTCATACTTACAAACAATTGTTTTATTAAATTTTCAATTTTATATTTAGCTTTAGAAGGGAGACTGACTTGACCATTTAATGACAATTAAGTTGCGTTAAGTGAATGACGTTTCCATCAAATTGGCTCAATGTTCTGGATCATTATTCAGCTGAAATTTTAGTAGCAGTGGCATAATTTCCTTTGGCCTACTACTATACCTTTCAACTACTATTTATATACAAATCTAACCCATGAAATGAGATTCTATGAGATATATCAGACCTATACCCTTCAATAAACACAAAAGCATCCGCTTACCATAAGATTTGTTGCGTCATATTTCGCTGTGTTTTTATTAAGTAAATCTAATGTGAATTTTCTTTTCTTTTCGGCCGACGAACATTTCTTCTCGCATCATCCACAAATAAATTTACTTTTGTTTCGTCCCTGCAAAGTATATTATTTCACTTTTTTTCGCCTCCTGATCCGAACCAATTTTTTAATGGACTAAAACAAAATCTTTCCTTGTCTTCAAATTAAGTTTCTTGAGCGAAAGAAATTTCCAAGCTTTCGCCCTAGCGGACTAATAATGATCGCCGAATAATCGTGAACGAACAGTTCGGGACGATACAATACACCCAATTTCATTGGAAATTGCTCGAGTGGACTTGAAGAGATTTTACTTTGCTAAGAAGGTTTTTTTAATTGCTCCTCGTCTCCCAATACTTTTTTTTAGCATTTAAAGCCGAGTCATGCGGCAATAAATTTTCACGTTTTGTCCCTGATTCCGAAGCTGACCCTGCCCTTTTCAAGAAATACGATTTACTTTTACAATTCGCTTTCACAGCAAAACACTATAAAATACTTCACTTTTTATAACTTAATAAAGAGGATGCAACTCTTTCACTGACGATATGAATAATTTACTTAAGCAACATAGAAGTCCTCAACTTCTTACTATAAGAACGAGATCGCGTGGCATTTCTAGAATTTTGTTTTGAACTGTATTGCTATATGTAAAAAGTTGTGTGTGTGTGTGTGTGTGGAAACTATCTTTTACAATTTCTGGATCGTAGAACGGAGTAATACATCTCGCGCATATTTTTTTGTTGGTCCACCTGTATGTATATCATATATGTTAACAATACTATTTTACTACACCATGCTGCTAATCGGCTGTGCGTCTTTTTCAAAATTAATATTTATGGAAATTAAATTGAAGCATCATATAAGATTTATATCTAAAGTTGTTCATATTTTGATATAAAATGAATTGGAATTTCTCGCTTTTATTTCTCTTCATAAGTATCAAGGAAGTGCCGCAAGTAATGATCGAAAATAATTTTTCATATCTAATTCTATATAAGCGTACACTGTAACCGTTGAGCATCGGTTACTGTCTTACATATTATATAAATGAATTGTTGGCAAATTTAATTTTGCTTTGAACTCATAACTAACATGGCAATTATTAGTTAACTGGGCTACACAAGCTTGGCAAATTTTTCTTGCCCAATAATGCCAAAATATTTGAAACCTATAATTAGTATCGTACTTGGGCACATACATCTATATATGTGTATGTCAGTGCGTACCCGCGTGCTTGTGCCTGTGTTACCCTTAATTTCATTATAAACATTTGCCACTGTTGTGTTATGGCATATTTGTGGCGTACATGTATATCATCTGGCTTGATCATCAGCTTTAGGGAGGAGTAGTTAGTAGGTAAAGTTAAAATAATATTAAGAACGAAACAGTAAGAGTAGCATATATGAGACGACCGTCAGCAACTACCACTACCAATCATCGTATATAATTCATTAAAAATTCAATGCCTTTGGCCAACTTGTTGTTCATTTATCTCAACTCTTCAATATATGGACACATGAACATGTATATACATATATGTATATATATATATATATAAAAAGTAGACATTTCGAAATACTGGTCTTAGCAAGCAAGTAATCCTTCATTTCCGATAAAAATTTCATTCTTGTGAAAGTAGGTTAGTTTTAATTTTATTTTTTCGTTCCTTTCATGTGTCTGTGGAAAATGCATTTTTTTGCAATCATTTAAGAACTTTACAGATGTAGTTAATATTTTACGTTAAATTAACTGATAGACCACATAAATGTCATGTTTGATACAATCATGAGATATGTTCCCAAGACCACCCATTACTTGCATTACGTAAATGAAAACAATGCATGTGATGCGATCAATATTTTATTGTAACAATTTTAAGAAAACATACTAAACATATTGTGCTCGTAACCGCAATATGCGCTTTGCCGTAATTGAAGTTAACACGAAGACGTGTGATTCTGCTATGGCGATGCTTTTGTAACAAGTTTTGCATTCCCTTTAACAGGCTGAATTGTTAGATTGGGTGTAAATCGACATGTATTGACTCGAGAGCTCCTTTCGCCACATTACCGCGGTTGCTTATACCTGCCTGTGTACATTGAATGCAGATGAACATCTTCAACTCCGCCTACGAGTTTCTTTTAATTAAAACGATTTCATATCTTTAGATATATACATATGCCTTAACATCATCGTGTCTTCTTCAGTTAACCATCTCTTTTTATATCTCTTGCATTCACATTTATATCTTTATACTTGTAGCTAAGGTCCGTTGACGCACGTGTCGCTGCATTTTCATAGATGTTCTTAACAAATCTAATGAGAGAACTAATTTTTATGTAAATTTCTGTGCAGGTGCCTTGTCCTTTCAGGCAAGTGGATTGATCGTCTTGGCTATTGAATTGAATATATATATTGCAACCTTCAAAGTCGACACGATCGAATGCTGTGTGCCCTTTTACGTGAAAGCGCATTTTATTTGATAGGAGTCTCAATAGAAGTACGGAGATAAGCTTTGCTTATTTTGATATATTTAAATTTGGCAGGAGAATAAAATTTGCCAAAGAAATTTCTCTTATTCAACTTGAAATTCGCGACGTCGTTTCGGATCTATACACTGCCATGCTAACATAAGTGAATGATTTGATCTTTATAATGTGGATTTCATTTATTTAGTTGCTTGCATCACTTTGTGCTAATGCCGTCACTCCAGCCAAACCTCAGTTTATGTGGGAAATATTATCACACAAGACAAAATTCCTGACGATTTGAGTTCATTAAGTTAAATGTTTGACGAAGTTTGTTGAATTGAGATAACCATAGCTGGAATAAGACATCCGTCTAAAAAAGAGAAAACAACTTATATCACATGAACGTAAGTCAACTTTGGTTTTCAAAATTGTATCTTTTACTAGCGAAGATTTACGGTCTCCGTTAATGAACTTCTTCTTCGACGAAATTCTCGACCACGTTTTACGAGTCGAAAGGTGTCCAATTTTTGATGCTATATAGGCAATTAACCAACCTAAACGTAACTCAAAGCCTTAATGCTACTATTTACCGTTTGTTTGCATCTAGTGGGCGGTATTTTACTGTTTTTGTTGTATTTGCGATTATGACTGGCTTTGATGTAATGGCAGGCTAAATAATGTTCTATGAGACAGGCGAGTTACTTTGTTCTTCACAATACAAGACATACCTGATTTTGATTTGTAACGAGAGATATGAGAGATAATCCATTATTCGGTTTAAGAAAGATGCAAACATGCCATGGATTTTTTGATCAACGTACAATATTCAAGTTTATCCTCAGCTTTCCTGAAACTACGCTTGCTTTCGATATTGACTTTTAAGTCGGACACGAGCATTGGCAATTACGTTCGCCATAGGTTAGTGATTAACCTTAAAAGTGATTGGAATCTTTCGGCAGAAAATAAGTATGAGTTCTGGACAACAAAATCAGCCGCCTACTCCCTACATACCTTTATGATAACCACCCTACGCACCACTATAGTAGGTATTCCCCTAAGTAATTATTCCTAAAAAATGAAACAATAAATAAAAGTTGCTAACTGGAAGAGAATCAGAGTAATTTCTCTTCTTACTCGACGCGTCTAACATATCTCAGTTAAGACGTTTGAAATGTTAACAATCTTTCTTGTCTTACATAACATAACAACATTAAAGGCACAAATCATCCGGAGCCGAAGAAGAGGCGGTACAAGCTTGAGCGGGAGTACCATGCTCTCTCTAAAGGATCAAGTTGGATCAGCTTAAGAAAAATATTTCGCAATGATTTGAAAATGTCTGAATTTTTGGAATGATGTTCGTCGCGGCATCGAAGATTTTCTGCGCGATAGCGTATACAGCTTATTAAAGTTGCATTGTTTCTTTTAACTTGATTTGCATTTTTTTTTTTCAGCATTTCAGCCAACAGAAGTAGAAAAGTAACGGTTCAAATTTAGGCGACTTTGCAAAAGAAAGTTGGGGGGTAACATTTACAGTTGGCTGATGCTATTTAGACGCCTTCTAGTACTCTCTGCTTGTTGATCACACATCAGATGCTAGATGAAGTTAAAAAATTCTGATCGGCAAAGTGCTGCTCACTGTGTTCGTTCAGTCACTTTTGGTGACGAGCAAATGAAGGGCTCTCATCGGTTTCCATCGGTAGCGGACGATAACAGGGATTGCAGGGCTCTAAGGTACAGTCAACATATACTAAATTTACTTTTACCAGTTATTATTTAGATAAGATTTTTCCATTCTTAGAGAGGCATTAGGGATGATGAAGTTTTTGGGTAAATATTCTTCTACGCGCGTCAGTTATCGATTATTGTTATGATTGAAATTGACTTTAAATGTTTTCATTTAATTTTCGATTTTTCAGTGCTTTTCATATCACAAATTTTTTCCTTAATTTGTTTTTTTTTATAAATTTAACATCAAAGACCGCAAAATCGGCTTTAAAAGTCAAACTAAAATGAACAACAAATGGCGTTAAACACTATTTGTTCTGTCTTGTTTATCTATATAATTATGTGTGTATAAATGTAGTAGTATGCGTGTTTGCCACTAAGAATAGTAATAATGGTGGAACATTGTGTTGTAAAACTGTTACTTCCTGTCGCGGTCTTCCGTTTGTCTATAATAGTTGCTGCACATAAAGTTGTTTATAAGTTTTTATTTGTATTTTTTTTCCCCTTTTTTTTTTTCTTGTTTCTTTTTTCAACTTTGTTACCGGTCTACACAATTCCAGCAAAGTTATGGGTACAAAAATAAGTTTATGACACCATAAAATGTTGCAAAAATAGAAAAGAAGACACTAAGCAGTAAGGAAGAGAAACAAAAAGACAAAAAAAAAGGCAAAAAAAAAAAAAAACAGGTTCGAAGATCTCGTATTAAAAGTAATTTAAGTACAGCGTAGAGGCTTGATTTGTTTGGTTTTCTTAAATAAACTTAAATATTTCTTTTTTTAAGTATTTTACTTTACTAGGAAGAAACGTCGCTTCATTTCATCATTCGAGCAAACAGACTTGCATAATGAAATGAATACGAATAGCGTTTGAAATCTCAGCAATCGTTAGAGAAACTCTAAAACTACGACGCAACTTATTTGTATTATAAATTAGATTTTCCCTTTTATGTAGTTAAGGGCCAAAATCTTTATCTATAATACGTATTAAAAATATCTCATCGAACATAGGTTCTCTGAAACGTTTCCCGCCTGCAGATGAAGATGAAAGCACTTTTTTTGTCTTTACATGCATGCTAATCGAAATTTCAGAAAATTTCGGACTGGCACTCGTTACGTGACAATCGTTCGAATGAGTTGATGTTTTGATTGCTTCCGTGCTCGCGCTCCGATTAAGTATGAGTTTTTGAAAGCCAACATGACTCTGCAAACTAAAGACGCGAACTCTCTACTATTATGTGCCACGCTGTGCCGCTGTTTAAAACACCGTTAAAGTACATCAACTATTACTGGACGATCGTCGGATTAAGATCTGTTAAAAAGATAACAGAGGGTATGAACATGTTCAACAACTTTTCTCATCATATATCGAATCAAGGTTTACGCGGAAGAAAGCCACGGAGCACAAGTCGGCAGCTACTGTGAAAAAATTGCGTAAATTAAAATTCAATTTCTTCCTCCACTCATCATATTTCGCAGATCTGACCCCGACTCTTAGTTAGTCGTCGATAAATCCAACAGCTTGCTCGAGGGAAAAAGGATTTGCATCAAGCGCCGAGATTATTGTGAGCCCTAGGTTTGGGATCTTGGCAAATCGTTTCATGGAAATGCTACCAAGATATTGGCGACCGATTGCACTGATTATCCGTACTTTTTGCAACACTATTTCAAATGATTCTAGAAAATATTTGCATGAAACTTTCAATTATCGAATGTTGTGCTTATTTATAATTTTAATGTATTTTTACTTTGGCTATTGAAAGACCGCATTGAAATTTAGCGAGATCGGCCATTTTCAAATTTGACTTATGCTTATTAACTAAAAATACTATATATATTGTATGCCAGGCTTCAGTTTTGAATTTAAATTCCCGCTATCGTTAATGGTCGGACAATAGGAAGCTATAGAGATATAAGATAGACCGACTACGGCTAAGTTACCTACGAATACTATTCCTGTTAATGATACCGTATGCATCTTATAGGATCAGTAAGGCGTATTTCTAGGTATGACAATGAGAAAGCTGGGTAAAGCAACTTCTCGATCGCGAAAGGCTTTCGATAGTAAACTTTTTCAAGAAATTAGATAAAAATGAGATTTTTTTTTGTTTTAAAAAGTACGTTCAATAGGTCCTTTGGCGTAAAAATGTATGGACATTTGGCCATTCGGTTCCGCTAGTTTGAGTAAGTACTCGGATCTACGAGGCCGTGAACTTTTCACTTACAATCCATATTGTAGATGAGGAAAAAGGGCATATTTTTAAATCATTTAAAGTCCTTTTCCAAGACCTAATAAAAACTTCGCATGTGAAGCAGAACGAGAGGCATACGAAATGAACGCAGGCAAACATGTTCGTGAAGGAATTTGTGAAAGTCAATTATATGAAGATTTTGCTCGCCCGCCTACTTTGATCGACCAGTTATTGCCAGCTAATAGAGTTTTGAAAAAGTCTACATGATAAACGTAATGTATGGTTGTTGGTTGTGAAAATGGGCTTTCTGCACGCGCTGTTCATTCGTAAGTTTGTCGAGAACGTTACCTAATTGTTCACTTTTCCATATATTTTACTTTAATTCAACTTATATCATATTATTTGAATAAATATATTTCCTACTGTCTGGTCGGTATCATGTGTTATTGGCACACGTAACAAAAGCTATCATTAAAGCAATTATTTCGGAGAATTATTAAGAAAAGCTGTCATCCTTTAAGTGTAGTAAATAATGTTTGACTATATGAGTGACGCAGCAAAACTACCTCAATCATTGGTATAAGTCATTAATAGACGTCAATTTGCACTTATATATATATATATATATATATCCCATACATATGTGTCTTTGTATGTGTATGTATGTGTGTTTATCGTTATTTTCCTTTGTGCCCTGTACCGATGTTTATTGTCAATCACACAATTAATAAATAGTATACATATATGTGACATATAAATAAATTTTATATGTAAGTTAGTACATATGCCATAGTAAATTTGTATTATAATATACACATATATATATATATGTATATGCCCTTAGGCAGGCTGATATGCAGCCTGTAAAATAGTCATATAAACAGAACATTTGTAAAGTACACAAAATACAAATTCGCAAAACCAATTGTGTGTGGTTTCGATACCGGCATACAACGGTTATATCAGACACAATAGTAAAACATTATTATTCGAATCAAACATACATGCACGCATACAAAAGTGCTGCAATTAAAGCTAAATAATGCCGTTGACTTTTAACCTAAAACCTACTACTACATGCATTTACATATATAAGCGTATCTATGAATATATACACAATACATGTATCGGCATAATTTACTTAACAAATCCTTGACAATGATATAATGGTTACATGAATGAATGTAAAATGAGTGACAGAAGGGAAAAGAGCAATTCATATAAACACACGCGCACGCATACATATGCAGGCAATATTGCAATTATCGATTGGCAAACCCTAGTTGAACCTTCTCGTTTCTCTGAAAACAATTGTCAATATCCTGCAAAATAGTTGTTGAGTATCTCAATACATTATTATATTTGTAGGATAACCATTGTCTACAGGGGAGAGAGTGTAAAACGTTCAGGCGTAACGAATTTATAGTTTATCAATAATGCAACGCTAAGTTATGCAACGAGAGGATATAGGAAAATCTATTATGTAAATACCCAAATATATATACAGACACACACACACACACACACACACACACACACACACACACATGAAGAGAACAGTTTTCGATTAACTGACAAAAGAACAACAATATTATGCATCATTCTCTTACCTAGATGTAAACGGTGCCTTTAACTGGAATCGTTTAGGATCAGAGAGTTTGCCTGTTTCTCACACATATTTCGGATTTGCATAATTTTATCATAATTTTTGTTTTTTGTTGCTATGTTTTTATTATTAACAACACCTTCCAGGGTTGATTGCAACAGCTCCTGTGCTTTGGTTATTCATGGGCTCGTCATTTGCTATATACTTTTTATATTTTAACCCTTTGCTTTTTTTTGTGTATGCGAAAGATTTTATGCAAATTCCGTCGTGTTTTTCAATTTCTTTATCTTAAACACTTTAGTGTTGATAATGTGTTTGCGTTTTCACGCTTCTAACACATTGTGAGAATTTATCACAAGTCCAATGTATTCCTGAGCAGGCCATAGATATGTATCAATTTTTGTTTTTGTTTCTATTTTCTTTCGTTTCCATTCGTGACGATCAATTTTTGTGCAGAAGAAGGCAAATGGTAGCCCAATCTCTCATTTGATCGTTACACACAATCATGCCCAGAAGTATGAATGTATGTGACTACTACTTACTGCTAATCGTACTTTAGAGTTGATTATTTCGGTATTGAGAGGACTGATATCTAAAACTGTATGTGTTTCACTGCACGTCGTTGGTGAAATAAAAATAGCATTTGTTTGACCAGAAGCTTTTTGTGATATACACTGCGTAAGCCAATCTAATGATAATCAACTTCTCCTCTTCCTTTATCTCTTTTATAATTATTTATATTTACATATATTTGTATATATATATTTAGTAGCCTTGAGAATTAGGTGTGAAGATGTCAGGAACGTCTTTCGCAGTTCCTCTTGAGTAGTTTGATCGACGTTAAATATTGTTTATGAAAAATATTTGATTTTTCGCATTTATTCTCTGATCACAGCATCCATCTCCCTTTTGAATGATTTCGACATTGTTGTTGCCACCTAAGTATTTTCTACTTTTCCAATTATTGAGTATTTAACTACTCCGCAACATAGCAGCAGGTGTTTTCGATAGATTTGTCATCTGTCGTTCTTGGAGTACAAACCTAAAGAATGCAAACTTTAAGCTCTTGCCGATATTTAATTACATGCAAAAGCAACCTATAGATCGAACTGCATAGTTCTTGGCTTATCCGATTGAAAGTGTTTGATAGTGACGGTCGTGCTCAATATAGTGGCATCGTGCTGCCCTATGCCAGCGTTACCATCAACGCAATAGATCAATTCCGTTTCACGGCATTTCCAAATTGACTGGAGGCTCATGCGCGACCCTTGCTTCCCGCTATAGTTGCTTGTGTATAAAAATTTTTTTCGATCGAAGTTTTAGTGGAAAGCAGTTGTATCAGTAGCTTTCTGGCTAAATTAGAAAGCTGATCGAAAAATATACAATTTATGGCTGCACTGATGTGCCCAACAAATAAATAATACTGTTGCATGTACACTTTCGTATGATAAGCTATGCACGTCAAGATTGAATGTTTAGTGAAATGCTTGGTCAAACGTCATAATCAGTAAAAGTAATAAATTGTTTAGGACTTTTTCTTTTGGTAGTTGAATATTTCGTAAATAAAAACAATCTAGCTTGAGTTAAGAAGAGATTTTTTACAAAAAAAAAAAAAAAATAAATAAAAGTGTATAGAATGTAGGAATGGAAATAAATGAAGAATCAATAATAATGTAAAGATATTCAAGTCGGGCAATCAGATTTTTATTAAATATCAGTTAAAGTGTAAGAAAATTTTTACTTATTATGTAAGAAAAAATTTCATCAAAATTGATAGATAGCAAGCATTTATTGTAACAAGAACAACTTATATAATAAAATTGACCTTTGAAAACAAAACACAACAAATTACAAAAAAAAAGAAAAAAAAAAAAAAAGAAAGAAAGAAATTATAAAAATTCAAATTTTAACTATTTGAGAGAAGAAGACACAGCCACCTATAAACACATACATATAAACTGATTTACACTTATCACTAGTGTTCACTAGGGCAAGGACACTTTTTTAAGACTTCAAATTAAAAACCAGGCTAAATGAACAAAAATTCAAACGCACATACAAACATATTTATACAAACAAACATATATACTTGTACAAGCCGGCATTTATCCTGACATTGAAAATTATTAGTAAAGAATATGAGGACTTGTTGTTAGTGCGGAAGCGGCGGCAGCCATTGTGTAAAAAAGGTCAACAAAGTTCGTTCGTTTCTTCCTTCCTTCAGTTTGTTGTTGTGTTATATTAAAGCCGAACGAATGATGCTTGTGATGTTGATGTTCACGCTTCTGTATGCTGCTTTTATTGCCTGAAAGTTAATTAGAAATTTTACACAAAATATTTTCTACTGTAGCAATAGTTGTTGTCATTGTTGTTGTTAAAACACAATTCACTTGTGTGACATTTATGAAAACCTAGTAATTTGAGAGGAAAAAGTATCTTTCTAGCACAAAAGAGAAGATTGCATGCAAGTGTTTTATTTAGAAGTCTTTTATTTAACCTATTATTAGTTAGTCTGTTTACATGAACAATCCTAAAAGTATTTCCTTATGCTTTCTTTCGACTTCCCAGATTCATTTCCTATATATATATATATATATATATATATATATAAATGTATATGTATATAAAACGAAAAATGAAAATAACAGAGAGCATTGTGGCATATTGCTAAGTTATTTTGATTACTCCATCTGCCAGAGTGACAATTACGTTGACTGTAAGTAACTAGATTGGCGGCATTAATTTTTTTTTTATTTTATTTTATACATATATTAATGTCGCGTCGACATATTTATGATCTCTCATTATCTTTTTTCTAAACTGATTTAATTGTTTAAGATTGGTTCCACTCATTCATTTACTTGTGTTCGTTACATGGACGCGAAGTTATCCTGTTTTTCACGTAATTGCATTATTAATAACACAACAACAATAATATACTTGACGGAATCATGGCTCGAGAATTTTTTCTCCTGTTCAGCTTTTCCTTTCTCCGTTTTCCTACATATAGTCTGGCTGTTTAGATCATTACCTTTTGCAACTGTCTTGTTCCGTTCAAGTTCAATAATGCAATAATTATTTAATTTGAATGGCAAATTAGGTCAAGTGCATGCCAAATGTGAAGGATTTAAAAAGATTATTAGTGCAAAATGTGCTCTAAAAAATATTTCTCTTTAAATCCTCTCAGAAATATTCTTGCATTTCTTAGAAATACTTGGGAGTATTATTAGTTAAATTACGTTATATTAGAAAGCGTTGCAACATTATCAGTTAATTCTACTAATTTCATGCGTGAAACATCAATTTTCAAGTTAGAAAGAGAAAACTCTCAATACACTACAATAAACGGTTACACTGCTAACCGTTTGGCATAAGCCTAATTAAGTTACAACGTACAGTTGCGTAAAGGAAAGTATACGACAAGCAAAGTACCAACTGTAACAACAGCAATAGGGACGAACCGTCCGGCAGTTTGATATGGGTATCGATTAAAAGTGTTTGGGCAAGGATTAGAAAGCAAAAAATTGATTATATAAAAAATTTTTTTCCTTCGAGTCATATTGTTTAGAGATAGCATGAATGAGCTTAAATAGTTCCAGTTGCTCTAAGTCAAAAATATGTTTTCGCCTTCTCACATACTTTGTTATTATTTCCAAGTACTTACTAACTTACAAGTTTCGTAACAACTCAAATGCCGCTGCAAAATGAAATCTTTAAGATTATTATTTAAAGTTGGAGAAGCATAAATATATCATAAAGATTGGTTGAAAACAACACCGGCTTTGCAGTTATACGAGGTATGAAGAATGCCACCGAATTTTGGTTTTTTAGATAAGAACATCAACATGAATGATAGACAGTTTCAGATGGGCTGTGGTGTCTCTCGTCACACAAGACCGTGCGATATAATTTTATTGGACCTTTTTCTACGCGGTCATAATTAATCACTTGTTTCAGTCCACTAAACTGCAATAAAATAATTGCTTCTTTCAGTGGGAGCAGCGACCACACGTTGTTGGGTGTTTAAGGATCGAAATAAAAGCAAGTAAAAATATTATAATGGGAAACAGTCCATCAATATGGAAATCGGTCGAGAAAGTTATCCAATCTGTTCACATTTTCAACAGCGTTAGTCCTTGGATTAAAGCTCGTAAGGGTATCAAATTTCATCAAAATATCCCGACAGATACAATAAAAGATGAGTGTAACTTACATCCTTCTTGGTGTCGCATATAAATGCACAAACTTAAGATGTTCTTATACTACAATTGGTATAGGATATAAAATATCATTTCATACATTTCACATATATATTTCATATATATGGGCATATATACACATTTATGATAGGGAAAGCGAACAGGGAGAGAGCGAGCTACATTCACCTATTGTCACGCCAACGGATTTAAGACTATACTCTAAAGGTATGTAAGTACGTCTATTCGTCTGTTCGATGCGCCTATTTGTTTAATATTTTCCGACAAAAATCGGTAAAAAGTAATTTATTGCCACACTAACGTAGAACGTGAATAATTTGTATGGATGTAATCGAAGCATTTTTTCAATTCTGTCTTGCACAAAGTCTCTCAAGGAACTTATCATGAAAATTGGTCCAGAGTAAGGCTTTGATGTATATAAATTTAATTTGCTAAATTTAGGCTATCTTCGTATATTATTTTACGGATCAATTCTTACGCTAAGTTTTATATGAAAGAAACGAAAAAATTAATCATGAAATCGTTCTTCAGAAGAGAAAAATTAGAAATAGACAACTTAATGTACACAAAGGACATTTAGGCGGGCCAAGCGAGGTCTTTTCGGAAAATCTTTTGAATATAAAATGTGAAGCTGCAGTATTTTGCAGCACTTTCAAGCGAAACATATTGCTGTGAAGAACTTATTTTCAAAACAAGATTGCCTATGACTTTCGTCCTTTTCTCCGAGGAGAGGAAGAGTTGACAAAATATAAATGGCAAATCGAAATCAAGGCGGTACGCAAAGAGTCGCGTTATTAGCTCGAAGATTAAACGAATAGATTGAGTTTTCGCACGCATATCATATGCCCGGATACGTAGTTAATATTGTGCAAAAGAATTCGCGAACTAAAGAAAGTGTTATTATATAAAATCCCTTTTTTAATTTTATCTCCTGGAGTCGAAGGACTGTTCTCCAAACAAACATTTTTTATACTTAGTCAACTTAGTCAATAAATAACATAAATCCTTATTGGTTTTTACGAAAGGATCATCTACTTATTTCAATAGATGTCTTTTTTTTTGTTATCTTTCTGACAGAAACCGATCGTTTCGCACTCTTCACACTTCGGACCATTTTTGGTGTCGTCTCAAATATGAAAGCAGAAAAAAGAAAAATTGAACGGCTAAAACAGAGGTTGATGAGAAGGCGCAGTAACTCGCGATTATAACAAGAACGGTATCGCCCATCCAGTTCAGTGCTGATAACGTTCTCCGGGCGAGCTTCTCCATCAGTCTGCAAAATTACATTTTAATGCTCTTTGGCACGTTGCGGTACTTTTTTTTTTTTTCTCTAATACGCTGTTTAATATCACTAGTTTTGATTGGCAATTTTTCACATTGACGGCACTTTAGCATTCTTCAATTCCCTTTCTAATTGTGTGAATTGTTCACATCGAGATCAAAATCAAAATTCTTGAGTGTTCGAAATCAGGTACCAGGTATTTTAACATTTGAAGTACGTTCCCTGTTAACTTGCACAAGAACGCATATGCTATCTGCTGCTTTTCACTTTTAGATTAGATAAGAATAGTAAGTAAGTGGCGAACATTCGATCCTAAATAATTGCTTATCCCTTTTTCTCTACAGTTGCATCATAAAGTCAGTGCGATTCCAAGGTGTTCTATATATGCGAAGCATAACAAAAATTGAAGACATGCATCCAAATTATTAGATAGTTGTATAGACCGCAACTCTCTACCATCCGTAGACGATCATAATAATCTTTGTTCAGTTAGCATTGCGTTGATTTGCTGATACTCTGCTCTTCTCGGTATCTTACAAGATGAGAATATTTAATTTTTTGTCTTTTAGCTTGTAAGCCTAACATACACCCTTCCAAAAATAGTATATATATAATAGTATATATGTATATATATATGTATATCTTGATTAGAATACTAATTGGATACTAAAGTTAACTTAAATTACGCGCTGGCATATCTGTCCGTCTAGAGATCCGTAAGATAAATTAGAATTTAAAGTTAGTCTTTTACAAATGTTCTAACAATGGTATTTCAATAATTTGTGAAATCTGTGTGAATAGAATGAGCATTTCGTAGTCGTCTAAAGGTGAAGTAATCTTGGTTTCTGGCGCTTTTCTGTTTGCTCATTTCCATCAACAAATTTCAATGATTTATATTAAAATTGATTAAACTGATTTCTGATGTTGATTTGATAATTTGCACACAGAACGCACGCATACACACACACACACACACACACACACACACCCGCACACAATAACAGGGAGACGAGGATATGTAAAGAGTTTTCTAAAAAATTTGCTTGGTTTTTTTTTTTTTTTTTAAATCATTTTTTATTTTGCTTCAATAAGAGGGAAAAATATTTTCAACCTTCCGTACTCAACCAATGGCAAACATTTAAGTTAACAACATTTAGGTTATTTTATATATGTTTGTATGAAGTAAGCAAGCGTAGGAGAACTATAGATAAAATATGCGAGGGTACATTTATGCATTGCTTTAGGTTGTGTGTCGTTTCGCTTACTTTTTACTGTCTTCCACTAAAGTTTAGGATGATGGTTTTTGCCGATGATGATGATGATGAAGATGATGGTGATGATGATGACGACAGCAACTACTGTACAACAACCACTGTAACTTTATGGTTATGTATATTTAGAGAAACCCACACACACACACACACACACACACACACATTCATACATTTATTAGATATGTATGCATTGGTGGGTGTGAGTATGCGTTGTCGTTTTCATAGTTTAACGTACTTGGGTTGTGTATTCTACTAAAGTCAGTCGTCTATAAATTATATCCGTTCCAAATTGAAATTCCCGTTAAAATGCAGTTAACGTTTATGTACATTTCTGTTCTAAGTCTTTTTTTTTTCATATACACCATCAGCAATGGGAAGGTATATTTACCATATCGCATCATTGGTAACATTCAAAAATAACTACTTATCGATTACAATAAGAGTTTCACTCTGTCTAGGTATCTTGCTTTGCGAAAAATCGAACCGCGCACACTTGTCTAATAAATTCAGAATTTAAGCCTAAAAATCGAATCAAAAGCCCGCTGCCACGCAGAAGGCCGCCATAACACAAAATTTGATATTAATCCAAAAAAGAAAGGAAACTGAAACGTCAAAGAAAACATATATGATTTTAAAGTTGACCTGAATAAGAAAAGAAAATGAAATGAGGTATAGGTTTATGAAGTAGCCGTTGTAAGACGGGAACAACAAAGATTCGTTTTAAGATGAGTACGGATAACTGAAATTTTTAGTTGGCTTTTATTTCACAGCCTCTTTTGCAATTTTCTTTTTTTTGCCTCTTCTTCTTCGTTATTTTTATTTTTTATATTTTTTAAAATTTTTTTTTTTTTTTTATTATATTTTACTATTATCGACAACCAGCAGCCGTGCGCACACATACACTCAGGCATACACAACATTAGAAGCCAATGATGATTACAATTGTTGCTGTATATAAGGAGGCCATAAAAATGATAGTAAATGTTTAAGGAGTATGCTTATGTATGTATCTACCGGTGATGAGATGCTTTTAGAGGCAAATTTTAAGGCTCGTTGTATGCGTTAGTTATCAAAGCCTTTACGTATGCCATAGAATATTATAGTTTAAAAGCTATAACTTATAACTTATAATGTAAAATGCGTAAGCGTAAAATGAAGGCGTGACGCCAACAAGACGTTCAAAATCTATAGAGTTTCTTCGAACAAATTTTTTACTTTTAATGAAGCAACCGAGTTCATTATTCTTTTGGCTGAGAATTCAGCTGGATTTCGAACACTTCTCACTCTTAAGCTTAATTGATAAATATGTTTGCTCGCAAGTAGCTAAAAAATCCGTTAATTATAAATCCACTTTACAAGCATAGTCATCAAATTGACTCTTACTTCCCCGCCAAACAAATTCCTTTATAGGAAGTGAAACGCATTCATTATACTAGCGCGGTCATCTTGCATATGAATGCAACATTAATTCCAGTTCGATCTGTTAAACAGGTTCGTTCAGGTAGCAGAATGAACTACAAGTGTTCTTGTCGCTCGTTTTAAGGAATCGAAAGCATTGATAACAAGAATAATAAGAATCCTTGCATTATATAATAATTCTTACGTAGATGCAGCATTGCTTCTTGCGTAACGGTTAGATTAAAGAATCGGTCTGCTTTAATGAATGAATATAAAACCGATTGGGTGGGCAAATTGGCAAAGTTACGAGATGCGTTTTCGGAGCGTTGACTCCAAATGTCAGATCTCGGACTTTAAGTAAATGTTATTACAAGTACAAACAACAAATATTAATAAATAAATATGTTCTTGGTCATTAAATCTTACATTGTGTCGTTCAGAGTCGATGAAATTTCTTATTGACGGCGTTACACGGCTTTTGCTTGTGATTTTAAATTTACATTTTCTTCACATCGACCCTTAAGCTTGTATACGTTGTGACACAGTCTTGCTGAAAGTTAAGATATCTAGTCCGAGTCTATGCGCATTTCCTGCTTTCTATTTTCCTGCAAGCGTAGTTCGTTAAGTGTAATGGATGCTTATGATTAAATATCATGGTATTTAGCATTTAGCATAGCGTAGAATATTACGCTTAAGGCGCTGAAAAATTATTCAGAAAACACCTGAAAGTCTTACTTTTTGTTCGTTGCAATCAATAGATGAGTTGTAATTTTTGGTATCACGCAAAGAGACGAACAAGTTTAATCAGAGGTTTGTTTGCTGAAAGGTTGGACATCTTAGAGGTGCGTCAGTAGTAATTTTTCTCACGGCTAAGGTTTTTCAAGGTTTGAGATTACAGTCGTTTCCGTAATGATCGGCCAACTTGGTACTAGTGAGCTAAACTTATGCGAAAACAAATCGTGATTGATTTGTGTCTCCAAGTAAATAATGCAAATATTCGTTATATTAACGGGAACGATATGGTTTTCATTACAATGCCTAGCTTTCGGGTCTAAAATTTGCGTCAATAACATACATTGTAAGACAATTGCCATACGATGGATATACTAGGATTTATGTTGTTGCTTCCGATATTGGTTAAAGCTTCTAAGAAACATCATAGCTTTGTACGATCCACATACAGAAGCTTATTTATTATAATATATATATATATATATATATATATGAAATATATATATATGAAATTTTGTGGTAATGAATACATTACGTCTGCAAGATAATAAAGGCATACATATTTAAGGTGAATGGGTTGCAAGACATGGATTAACGTACTCACTCTAATGCAATAAACTATAAACAAAGTGGTTTACCTTTTACTAGAAAACTAACATTAAACTAAAAGCAAAAAGTCTAATGGCTATACAAAAAGAAGAAAAGAAATAAAATTGAAAAGAAAATTCTCTTTCATCGAGAAAACCGCAACTTAAAACATGGATCAGAGATTTTTAAACCAATAAATAAATGCACTTTTTACAAGAGCCCAAAGACTATGTTAAAACATTAAGTGATTACGGATGGAAAACTCTAATCGGTAAACAAAACAGTAGTGAAGAGAATTTTATCTGAAATTGAAAATGAATAGCCAATACGATTTGGAATGAGTTGGGCGAACTAAATGGGAGCGAAAAAAGAAAAAGAAAAGAAAAAAGTCCGCATACTCTGTCCACTACTAATTGCAACTAACTAAACTAAACTCAAAACTCATTCTAAGTTTTGAAAACATTTTTACCTTACCTTATGTCTAGAGGTTGCTTAGAAGCGTACATAGGCCAAGCATTTTCACATACGTATAAATAAATAAATAAATAAGTATATATATATATATATATATATATATGTGTGTTTGCGTGTGAGTGCGTGTGTATTCGTGTGTGTGAGAGAGTAAATTGTATCTTTATAAAATGAAATTCTTTAGAAAATCCATTTCTCTAAATGAGTTCACATATGCATTGTATAGAGAAGCCCACAGCAGCCACGCAGGATGTGATTAGTGTGAGAGGTTTTTTATGTGGAGAAATTCCTCAACAAAGAAGATAATAAACGAAAAGAAAAACCAAACTCCACATACCAACATGTTAAGTATTTTCAGTATTGTGCCAAAGCGAATGTGTATGTATGTATGTATGTATGGATGTATGCACATTGTATGTGTTAAAATGGGAAATAAACACATTTTCACCATAATGGCAGAAAAGCCATAATACCTCTTCCAACATTCTACAAATAACGATGATACTATTGCATATATATATATATATATACTTTATACATATATTCATATATATGTATATAGTTAAGCGTGTACACCTTGTACTATACTATAAAGCTTACCGATTTCTAGTTTGTTAGATGGTAAGGTAAGGTAATAGTGCGTGTGTATCTTTATATATGTATGTGATGATGTACGTGTGTGTTGTGCTATGCTGATAAACTTAACAACATACACATAAGCAAAGTCATATACACATAAAAACTTTGTTGTTCTTTTGTTTGTCTGGCTTTATATTGTGTTTCTTTTAATAGAAAATTGCAAAAGTTTGGTTGCTTTTTTCTCGAAAGAAATAAAAAATATGCTTGACTAAGCTGCCCTTAAAAATGTTTACGTACAGGCCTTGCGGGGTTGCTTTTATGTAAGTTTTTATTGCCTACCACCCAAAATCCCTACCATAACTATAAGCAGACATATATGTGAATGTACGTTAGCGAAAGCAATAACAAATAGCAGACAGCGTCATCGTAGTTCTTGCCGCCGTCACAGTCACCGTTCACACAGTCATTATTATCATCGTCATCATCATCATAACGAAAGCAAACAAATTGAAAAGAATGTGAAATAAACAAGAAAATATCTATATATTGTTTGCATATGGCAGATGTGTGTGTGTGTGTGCTTATATTGTATGAATTGAACACAGAATTCATTTAATACTGGATACTAAACCATTTATAAATGTATATTAAAGTACACACACACACACACACACACACACACAAATGCAAACATTTATTCGTGCACATATCTATTTTTATATGCATATGTGTTGAATACACCGGAGTTTGCGCTGGTTATAGAATAGCAGAAAAAAAAAAAAAAAAAAAAAGAAAAAAAGCAATCACAAGAGTTTATCGTTAAGTTAAGTTAAAGAATGGAAAACTGCCAATATAGAAACTTGCTGATATTTAAAAGAATTGAGAATAAAAAGCCAGGAGAGACAATTTAAATCACAAACTCACATATCTTCTGGCTTGAGGAGTAAAACGAAATACATTTGTTGCCTATTTTTCAGCTTAATATGTAATAAGAGCAGTTCATAAATGATGAAGTCCACTAATAGATAAAACTTAGACCCGTAAGTCAGGGAGATCGTTTTTTCGTTAAGGCCTTTCGCATCTACGTATGAATTTTCATAAAATGATTAGATGAGTTTGTAACGAGTGCCCGTTTTTTAACTGAATCTCTGTACTGGTTGCGTACCTTTAGACATAAAAATATTGTAATCTACTTTAAGTAATAAGTTAAAGAAAAAATTGTTTGCCTATTGCCAGGCGCAGAAATATTTTCGTAATATGCGCGATTGTTAAAGCACATTTGCCTTTCCGATTATAGAAAAATTTCATCAAAATATCGGGCAACAAAATAAAAAGCTTTCATCAATTTCTGCTAGAAACCCAACAAACAGTTTTTAAAAATTCTGATCTGATTGACATCTTTAATTAAGACATATTAGCCCTTTGCCAGCATTTTAGTTTGCTTTTTTGGGTTTTCGTTATTTATCGGTTCATAGGATCCGCGAAACACTGACAACTGATTTCAAAAAACGATATGTTTATTTTCTGAGTGGGGTGCGAATGCCTCCAAAAATAAGGTTCGCGAAATCAAGTGGTTAGACTTTTCGTTATATTCTTAGATAATTCGTGGAAAATTTACAATCTGCAGTGGTATGGTCGGCAAAGCAGGATTCGTATATGTAAACTTGTCTATGTCTTTTTGAATAAATTTTGAAAAATTTAATTTCAAAATTTTAGCTCATAAAAGGTCATATAAATAGAATAGAACGAATTAATTAAACGTATGAGAAGTAGGTTTGAAAAGTCAGTCAGTTTCAAAATCAAAAGCATAAATTCCTATAAGAAAGAAAGAAAGAAGGATACCTGCAGGAAAGTCCCGAAGGGCGTAATAAAGTGTAAGAATGGTTTACCTCGGCGTTGACTGGTGGATGATGGCATTACAAGGAATGGACATGTGCTAGAAGACAATTTCAATGAAGAGAGAAGTCTTCACGAATAATCTAACAAAGAACACCAGATACTCGACTTTTGTCAATTTTGACCGAAAGTTTGTAAAAAACTTTCTTATACACGAGCAACGAAATAAAATACTGACTTATTATACGGTGATGCAATAACGGCAATTGACTCCCTCAATTTTTCATCGTTATCAAATATGATGATGACTTTTCCATCACCAAAAAAAATTGATTTTAATAAAAATGTATTAAAATATTTTCTGGGAGGTCTATGTGAGTATTCCGGTACGTGTGCATGTTTTGCTTGCATGCTACAATAAATAAATAAATGTAGTTGCTTACGAGCGTAGCTGCTCTCTTCGACCTCTGCGTGGGAAGCCTCGCCTTCTTGTTTTTCCGATATGTTATGATGTGCGCGGCAATAAAATGATTGGAAAAAATATCATCTAATGCTTTTCTTCCGCCTTTCCTTATATATGTAATAATGTATTTCCTTTGTTATTAATCAGCAACTTTGCGTATATGATGCGTATATATGCCTTGATATTCATATCTATCTAGTACGCACGGTTAACCGATATGATAGTGAATCGCTGGGACCGCGAGATTTTACTTGATTTCTTCTTGATTTCACCTTTGCAAAATACCATTTTGTGTGTGCTGTTGTGCTTCTTTTTTTTTTTTTTTTTTTTTTGTTTGTTGTATTTTATGTGTACAACATGTGCTCTTATCGATTTTGTATGCCAGTTATATATTTGCAGACAATGAAAACTCTCTACCGTATTCTCTATTAAATATATATGTATATATATATATATATATATGTTTTTATTTTGTCGTAGTATGTTGACATTCGTTGGCTGTTATTTTGGCTCGTCTATTGTTAATGCTATCGCTATTGTTGTCGTTGTTATTCTTAATATTTTGCAGAGTTGGCTTTCTCTCTCGTTTGTGATGGCAGAGAATTTCACTCAATACTTGAACAACGGTCATAATGTGTTTTATTTTTTTGGGGAAATATATATTTTTCTGAACAGTTTTTTCTTCTCGATATATAAAAAAATGATTTCAAGAGATTTTTATTATGAATTTTGCGTGTGCTTCTCGTTCACGGGAAAGTTAAAAGTTTCTCATAGATTTCCAAATGTTTTTGATTTTGTTTCCTTTTTCTTTTTTATTTTTTTTTTTTTTTTTTTTTTTTACGTAAACATTCATAGGTTTTTCTGTTCACGACCATATTAAAATACGTATGTATTTATGTAACGAAAAAAAAACAAAAAAAAATTGGAAAGTTTTATATGTTAAATGCACATGGAATTGCTATCGATTGGTTTTCATGTCTATTAATAAGTGTACGTATGTGTTAATCAAAAGCTAAACCAGTTAATTTTACTGAATGGTTACATTTTTTTGACCTTAAAGTTTCCGATTCATCGATCATCGATACATTTCATGCCAAACTATTCGCTATATTTTCAAAAGACAGGCTGTAGAGTTAACTCTTCAATGATGATCGTAGAAATTTGTATGAAATGCCTAAAGAGTTGATTTTCCGATCGTAGTTGAAGATCCGTATTACAGATACTTTGAATGCGTTAGTTAAGTTGGCAAAGACAAATAGCAAAACTGGTCATGAAAAAAGTTTCAAAGACAATCTTGCCAAATCAATTGTATCGTGCAGGCATTGCATTGATTAAAACTAAAAAAAAAAAGAAAATTAAAAAATTCCTTCAACTTTGAAACTTTAAGCGCCTATTTTCTTTCGACTTTCGATTAGATCTTCAGTTTTCATCCGACTGCCTTGAAGTTGGTTTTTGTTTTGTATCTCGCTTTAAAATAAAATTCTCTGTTGATAAATGAAAATTTATCGATTTCATGGCCGAAGTTTTAAACAAATTTTTTAAAAAAGAATAAAAATTTCGAACAGCAACAACAACAATTACAGACTAATATATTCCCTTAAAAATCAGTTCTTCGAAAAAATTGATGTTAAGAAGTGGGAAAAAAATTTATTAACATTTAGTAACATCTCTCTCTCTCTCTCTCTCTCTCTCTTTTTTTTTCTCTGTGCTGAGCACAACGTGATAATGTTCTTTAAAGTCAGATACGTTTCTGCTTACAATTAATTACTCAGTAGCCTGTGAATTTCATTCGTTAATATCATTATTCAGTTTGAAAATACTTACGCACGTACTCGACTATAGCAGTTAAATTATTATTTCTGCGTTACGTAATCGTAAACAAGGTAACAAAATAATCCATCCCAGCACAAATTTAAAGTAAAAGAAAAAACTTTTATTTAAAAAAAAAAATCCAAGCAAAACGTGGTATTTCCCAGCAACGCTTGAACTTCAACCACTTTATTATTTGTAGAATCTTCAGTAAATTGATTCTTTAGATTGAACTCGCGCGTTACTAATAGCACTGTTCACGAATAGTTAAACGGAACGAAGAATATATTAATTTTCTCTTCCTATTCGTACTCCGAGCATCTATAGATACGCATTGAAACGCCTATAAAGTTTCTATACTAATGCGAGATGAGCGGCGGCCTGTTTAACGTTCCCTGTACGAGTACTTATAGTGGCCAAAATCGAGATAGGAAATGAGATGAAATGTAAAAAACTTTTATTTATATACTATAGCAGGTGATGGATGAATTTAAAATCGATTCATTTTTTCCACTCCATATTCCGCCCACAAAGTTGCCTTCATCATTTTGTATACATGGTTACCATAGTTCTCTATGCATCTTTCATCGAGCGATAGTGGCATCGCCTTCACGTTTTTTTCGTAGAGTTTCTTTTGCGGCTGCGATTGATTGAAATCGTTGGAAAACGAAGCAAAAACAAGAATATATCAAATTGAACTCTGCAAGGTGCGGATAACGTTTATTAACTTGGATAGCATTCCTAAAGTTGTCTTTTGATTGAACAAAATTAACTTCTTTCGAAGCAAGACATTGAAGAAGTTGTTTCACGTCGCAAATGTCCGTCAGGATGATAGCTAAGAATATATTTATCCCTACAGCCCATTAAAATGATTTGCGAATATCGCAATTCGCAGTTATTAACGTTTCATTTCAACAGAACAAATCAACGACTAATTGCCGAGCTTCGTTTCATACTTCTTACTACTTATGTAGGGAGTGCGTTTTTTGACATATATACATGATTCATCGGGTATATCTGCCAAAGACATTTTTAGCAATTCCTTAAGGTAAACTTTATTCGATAAATCTTACTTTTTTAACTATTGTGTGACGTCATCAGAATTGTGGTTTAAACAATAACCAATGATAAATACACTGAACAAGCGAAACCGTTAATGTATTGGGCATTGAATTTTGACGCATTACGTCACGTTATAGCGGATAAGTTGGGATGAGATTACTGTTTAGAAAGATGTTTATCTGAACGCAATATCTTTTGAAAGCAATGTCAAAAACCACAGGAAATTGTGGCAGCATTAGGAAATGTTGTGTCCTTCGTAATGCACGAATAGTTTTATTTTACAAAGTAGATTTGATTAGTATGCACTCTACGATCAAATGATTAAATTTTTTAAAATTATTTCATTTGGTTTTTCGTTTCGTTTAAATATAAAATAAAATATAAAATAAAAATAAAAATAATTTATATCGTTAACCAAATAAACAAATAAATAATTGGGAAGGCTAACTAAACACCTGCTTTATTATCCTTTCACTTTTTATAAGCATAGACACACGCACAATTTTATTATTATTAGCTTCATTTACATTTACATACACGTCCCAATCGTCGTCATTATTATTATCATCATTATCATCATTATCATCATCATCGTTGTAATATGATATTAATGCCTCGGGTGGTACGTAGTTGCAATGTGAATATTAATTAAATACCTTTATAGTGGTAATGATATATAAGTTATGATATGAACTATACAACTATAATAACAGCAAGAGTAAAAATAACAATAAAAATAACATCAACCACAACAACCACATCAACCTTAATTGTATACATGTATACACGCAGTTATTTAATGGTCAATATAAATATTAACATTGCACTTTGGGACATTTGCAAAAACGCCTTCAGCCGCTTTATGCGTTAACTTTTACGAGTCACACATGCCTCACTCTACACTATATACGCCGTACGTAACGTAACATACGCAGCATACAAATTGCGCCAGCAATTAATGTTCAAAAAAAAAAAAAAAAAAAAAAAAAAAATACATGCAGATGTATAGCTGAAGATTTTTGTAAAACTTTTGTGGGCGTATATAAAGCAACAAGTTTTAGATGAGATGCATTTAAAAAAAAAAAAAAAAAAAAAAAAATTGAGATAAAGTCTTCACCTACTATATATATATATATATCCTTTCAATGTATATGCAAAGCATTCCGTTACGGACATGTTGTCGTTGTCTTCTCGTTGCCTAGAAAACAATTAAATTGTAATCGATGAACGTTTTCTTCTTCTTATGCGTCATCGCCGCCACTGCCAAAGGTAAAATGTATGCTTTTGTCAGCTTAAAAGCAGATTACCGCAAGTAGTAAAATTGGAATTCTTAGCCCAATGCTCCCTCGCATTCACTCTATCATTACATGCGACACAATGGCCGGTACAATAATTATACATAATATATATAAGTTTCAATTAATGTATTGCATAGAAACCGACTGAACACAAATTTATTTTATTTTTCAGTTGACTTTAATAAAAGAAACCTTTTAGCGATTCACGTTCTTTCACGATGACACCGCAAGCCAATGATCGAATTACTGTTGCAAGGTGCGCGCGCATGTGCAATATCCACAATCAACATTTAATTGATACGATAGTACACCGCACATACTATCGCATATACAAATGCATGTGCACATAACCATCAAGACTAAAATATTTAATAATAAGCCACGCATACGTTTTAGCTGATAGTTACCCGAAACGGGAAAGCATCTGCTCTACTCTACAAAATTATTTCATTTTTTTATTTTTTATTTTTTTTTATTTTAGTTATTATTGTAGTTTGTCTTATGTCGAAGGTATATTAATTTCGTTATTTGGTTTGTAGCCTATAAAGCAGAATACATGTTATTATGGTTCTCACTTCATTTGATCTTAAAAGAGTCTCCTATTGAAATTGTTGTAATTTGAAAAAAATTCATTACGCAATATGATTTTATCTAATTTTTAAATATATTTTCACTTAAGCATCTGAATCGATTAATTACTCTAATCAGTTAGAGATCTGATTTTGGGTAAGTAAAGCTAATCTTTCTTTTGCCTTGTTGTCAGGCACGACTACCATATTAGATATAAACATTTAGAAAACAGAGTAAATACACGCTATCAGTTAAAATATTAAAGACAGTTTTCTCAATAACGGTCTGTGTTAGTTAATGGCCTTAGTTAAGTAATTAAAGTGTCAATAAGTAGGTGAGAATTGACGATTCGAGATAAAAGAGATCCCCACGCCCCAGAGATGTTCGCAAACCATACAGCACACTACACAAACACTACTCCTTTCTTTTTCTATTTCTCTACCTATAATCCGTCCTGTGCACAACCGTGCCGCCACTTATAAGACACAGCCTGTGAGTAAGTAATCAAGTAAGTCCCGAGTTGGTCTAGTCATGTGCTCTTATTACATTTCAAACTGAGAATATTTCGTGCGAAGAGTTTAAAATGAGTGCATATGCTTTGCGATGAATTATTGCGGGATGCATTTTTAATTTAATTTTAAGTATGCCTCAGTTAAGTAACGAAGCTTATAATACACTTGACGAGGCTTAAGTAGACTTTATAACAATAATTGCATATAATATTTATTGAGTCGGAAATTTTGCGCTGGTCCAGTCATAAATGTTTTAACCATAGCAGCCAGCATTTGTAAAGCTTTCCGTTACCATCTCTATTTCCCGCTCGTCTCCTTTCTTCTTCTCACTTCATCTATACCTCTCCGTTCCCTTTCCCATTTCTTTAATTAAATATTTATCTTCATTAATTATCAATGTCAGTTAAGCGAAGTAAGCACTTAGGTATAACTAATTCTTGGTTGAAATTATATGCTAATCAGTTAATTAAGATAAAACCTTAACCGAAACTGCTAACTCAATCGAATATCTAACTAAAGGCGCATATCTAAGACTTGGCTCCCTTTTATTTTTTTCAATAACTTATACATCGAAATACATAATGATCTCGAGGAGATTTTAAGAGTGGAAACAACGACAAACGTTCTATGTCGAAGTAAAGTCTTTCGGGGTTTAGTGTAAACCAACTAAGCTTTATTGTTGTCATAAGTTAAGCGCTTAATCGAAAGTCAATAGGTGCTCGGTATGCAAAGTTCTATTCTTGGCAAGCGCTCAATCCCCGCTATATGTCCAAAAAAGAGCAAATTTTCTACAAACTAAGGAGATATCGTATCCAAAATTTTCAAGTCGAAAGTCGATAGATGGGCGGTATGCAAACTTCAATTATTGGCAATCTGTAGCTCGTTTTCAAAATTCTCTGTTTTTCTCATTATTATTTATCCTCATACAGTTTCAAAAAAAAAAAAAAATTAAAAATAAGATACAAAATAATTATAAAGCGATTTCAGTGCCAATATATTAGATGGGCATTGAAATGCAGTGAACGACACATTTTTGAACATTCCTTCAAATAGTTTTTTCTCCTTTCATTTTTTCCTTCTTTTTTTTCTTTTCTTTTCATTTTTTTATTAATTTTTTTTGGGTCTTCAAGTTAATTGAGACGCGAGAATGTATTGCTGTATAATTTTTATTCACATCTTCATATACAATCAGTATTCTGTTGGGTAATTTAGTCACATAAAAGTTTGGTTTACATGTTAAAAAATGCATTTCCATCGTGAACGGATGCTTCTCGCTGTTTCTCGTGTTTCACAGATATACCCAATCAATGACTTGTTTATTACCAAAATTAACAAAATTATACACATCATCTATAACGATGCTTTTCTTTAATCATCATCCAGTTCTTATGTAATTTTTTTTTTTCTTTTTTACGATGCACTGTAATTATACATTAACTTAATATAGTTGCTTTAGTACTTGAATGCAATTTACTAAAAGACGGAGAACAAGGTGCAGATGCAGGAAATACTTTCATATCTATCTACGGGAAAAAGGAAGTAGAGGTTACTAGAAGTCAACTAATTTTATCATTCTTTCTGCAAATATATGCAGCATATAAAGTCTCGTTCAGTAGGGGTATTTTTTAATTTTTACTCTCAGCTAATCGAATCATTTTTTAAGTGGTCCCTAGAAATGGTGTCAGCTGATAAAAGTTGGAGTTTTTTGCTTATCAGAGATATGATCACGTTGACGTTTTATTTCAGGCTTAGAAGATTCTCGTTAATGCGAATATCAGACGTATGTTTATTATGATGATGATTTTGACAGACTTGCTCTGATCAACACATGATGTACACATCTCAGGGCGTCTCTGTTATGGCTTAAAGAGTGTGGAAGAATCAATCTACTAGACTTGTTTGTACATTAAATTGATCAAATTGAGCCGCTAAGAGTTGCTGGATTACTTACTATTGCTATAAAGTAGTCAAGAATCAAAAATTGCTCAATGTGTAACGTAACTAAACGGCGATTACATTCGACTTGTACTGCATTTTTCAATGCCCACTACCACTAACACTAACCGGTATAAGATGTTTAATTGCGATTCCCTGAGATACCTATCGTTCTTCGTAACTTGGGTATCGTATACACACTATATAGCAGATATACCACATGTCGGTTGTTTTGTTTTTTTTTTTGCATTTGGCAGCACTTGTTATCCACATACTGAATAACTTTAAATGACTTTTATTTGTATAGTCGGTTTCTGAACTAAATAGGTTTTAACGCTTTGATCGAAAATCCGTGCGATAATTTAGAAAAAACGGGAAACTATTAATATGTTTGTGTGAAATTGTTTGTGTGCGAGCTTATAGACCGAGCAAACTGATTGCCACATAAGAATGAAGCGCAAAATATCGGGGGCAAGGAACATTAAGCTTGCAGCCATAATCTCAATGGAGGGAGAGACGACGGCAAACGCACTTGCGTAGATCGATACAACTATTTACGTTAATCAAGAAGGAAAATAATTCATTGTCTCTCTATTGCCTACGCTTATGCACTGCTGTTTTTATGGCAAACCAGATCGCATATCGCAAATTTGCAAGCCAATCACTCATTTCAGCAAAATAATGATGGCATGAACTCTCAGTTGGTCGATATAATTGCTGGCCGGCCGTTTTTGTTGTCTGACGGAGGGCTGAGATTAGTTGAAGAGAAAGTAAGAAGAAAGTTGTCTGGCAATTAGAACTTAGAATACGATAACGATGAGCTGAGATTTTCAAAAAAAAAAAAAAAAAAGATACCAGCAAAGATGTTGCATCAACCGAGGAACAATATATAGTCGTCTGAGTAGAGATTTATATTAACTTAAAAGAAAGCAAGCGGGAAAGAAGATATTGTTACGATCATTGTGAAAGTAACTTATTGCTGCTATCTTGCCAGTCCCTATCAAAATTAGCAAGGCGATAATTTTTCGCTATAGGGAGAACTGATCCAGAAAGTGAAAGATTTGGGTTAATCTACAGTACGGTACAAAACGGTAACAGGATAAAGTTGATCCCTAAATTGCGAACGCGAAAGAACAAAAGCTTATAGGCTTTGTCACTTTTAACAAAGCCAACCTTGAACTGCGTAGAGAGTTAGGAAGAGTTGGTTTTATTAGCTTAGCCGATGAGTTTTCTTAAATACCCCCCAAAAAAAAAAAAAAAAAAAAAACTTGTCCTCCTTGCGGTCTGTGCGAAATTTTTCAATCCGCTTAAATAATTTCAACATTGAACAACCGTAGCGTTTTTCTGAGTTTTCTAAACATACTGCAAAAGAAAAAAAAAATTACATAATTGTATATCAAGCTGTAGTTAATTGCTACTTGGAGACAAATTGCGTTGTTGATGCTGTTACCCAAAAAAAAAAAAAAGAAAAAGCAAAATAAAATAATAATTTTTCAAGTTGTTTGGTGACCAATATACATTCACGCCCTAAACGTAATTGTTCTGTTTACTTACAGCTCATTTCTTTTGTTATATTTGAAAACAACTTAAAATAAGTTTTGTTTGTGTTGTTCTAAAACTTGTGCCATCGTACGCTTGCTTATACGTATTCATCACAAGACACTACAAGTGCTTTAGCAAATACTTGGATGCATACTTTTCTCTCTAGTTGTCTTTCTTTGGTATAAAGTACCCAACGTCGGAGTGTATGCGGCATTATTATTTAATTCACAGGGTAGTTAATATAAACATCCGCACCCGCGCTAACTTACAATCACAGTCATACAAACGCATACAAAAATTCAGGTACAATACTATTAAACAACGTATACACGAGTTTGTTACAATTGTCAGATACACTCTTATGTTAGTACACTGTCATCGTCAGTTTCTTCGCTAAAGCTCCATGGGGATGCATTCTTTTCTATTGTAAATTAAAAAATAAAATTTTTGTATCATCTTCTCTTGGACTTTTCTGTTTTGAAACACATTGCACTTGTCATTGAAAAGGAGTGGAGTGAAAGGTGAGGAGAGGAGTGGAGAGGAGAGGAGAGGAAAGGAGAGGAGTAGGAGTTGGTAATGGTGGTGTGGTACTGAATGATGGTTGGATTTATGCATATCCAAGTATCTATCATCTCTGGATATTCTTGTAAGACTGTAATAAAGCAAAATATGCTTTTTTTGTATTGCTGTTGTTGTCGTTGTTATAATCACACTCAAATTTTTTTTTTTTTTTTTACATTTATTATATCCGCGTGCTCGAGCAAACAGGCACGTCATACCATTTATCTCGTAAACGTTGGTCCATTGTTTCCATTATAAATATTTGTTTTATATTTTTGTAGAAAATTTTTGCTTTGGAAAAACACAAAATCTCAAATCTTCTTGTTATCCTTATAAATGGGATAACAATCTATGTGAAATGTTTTTTCCTTTCTCGGTATGAAACGAATTTTGATTGCCTAAAATGTGGGCAGACAATTTTCCACTGAAATTGTCAAGCGATTATTTTTAGACATTTTAGATATTAATATTATCCGGAGGAGAAGAACATCGCTATAAAGTAAAGATTTATTTTTGAAAACAATCTAATATGAGTTGAAGGTCTTCGCATATATCGTCTAAATTTTCCGAGCAATCTGTTTCCAAGAATAGGCAATATTTTCTCTGAAAGGCCAAGGGTAAATTAAAAAGTTGAAATTTTTACAGTGGTCTAGAGCGGAGTGACAGCAAATGTTTAAAGAATGGACAAAAATCTGTGCTCGTTTTCGCAAAGATTATACCAACCGCCTCGAATGCCGAATGGTCTTATTGATGGGTGTCTGATATCAGATATAATGCATCATCCTGGTTAATGGCACTTCTCACATCATACCTTACACCAAATGTGGCACACGATACATTACGTTCGTTCGGATGTATGTAACACCCACAGGGACTTGAGAGAGATGTGATCGATGGATTTTTTTTTCAATCTATAGATCGCTATTTTTTTAAACATATTAATGAAATTTCGTATACTTAAGTGTTTTGGCCCAAGGACAAACGATATTGGAAATGGCCCGGATTGGACCATTTTTTCGATCACTCCTCCTCGTTAACGCTTTGTTTTGGTAAGCCTTTATATGAAAACATTACGTAATTTTCAAAAGTTCTAGACAAAAATCGTTGAGTAATAGTATTTTGGTACTCGAAATTGGTATAAAAACTTTCTATCGGGTATGGAGAATGATTTGAACTTTCTGGTCAAATCTATTTCTCGATAAGAGTTTCAATGAGAACTAAGTTTTTATACGGGAAAAATATCTGATCTTTGAAATTTTCTGATGAAAATTTCTTCATATAAAAATCCTAACCTAAGCCAAAAATCGTATCAAGTCCATATTTTGGATAGCATTGCATATAAGAATTATCGTCAAATTTTAAATCCTTGTATGAAAAAAAGTCGAATTTTTAATATTTAAGTGCTTAAGATAAAAATTGTTCGATTGTGGTAATATAGTCCCAAAATCATGAGAAAATTGTGTCACAAAAGTTTAATTATTAGACCCAATCATACGCATAGGCTTCCATGGAAAACAAGCCCTTCTATAGCGAAGTAGTGTAATTTGTAGTTTTTTATAACGAAACGAACTGAAAAAGAGTAAAATTTTTGGGAAATAACTTAAGCTTGCTAAATTTAGACCATATCGGTTTGATGACGTTTCGATCATCCTCCTGCATGAGACTTAACAAAAAAGTAACGTATAATTATTGTTATATTGTCATGAAAATGAATGAGTGACTTTTTTAGGGGAACTGGTGAGCGTACTTGGTGTTCTAATCTAAAAACACACTGGGCGCTACTCCCAATTCATTATATATGTAGATATGAGGCTGTATAATTTCTTGCAATCAACTCTCTTTGCAGACTTCACACCGGTTTGCTTCATTAGAAGTTCCCTTGATAGGAACTGACCGTGTACGAATTTTTTGAGGCTGTCGTAATGTCTTCTCAGATAACTTCCGTTTTTTATTTAAATGTCCAGTGAGTAATTAACTGTATTGGAAGGTGTTGCAGGAAAAGTCGGCTCCAATCAATTGTTGCAAAAGCATCGGTGATATTACAGTTCCCAACACGTTTTTATATACAAATCGATCCATAGCATTTTCTATGAGATAGATCAGATCGATACGCCCAAAAGAAACCTGAACCCTCTTATCATAACATTTCTTTCGCCATTTTTTTCACTATTTTTTTAGTAAATCTAGTGAGGAATTTTTTTTCTTATGACCGACGTATACTTTTTCTCGCTTCACTGTTTCGTCGCTATCTTCACTTTTTTTCGCTTACTGGTCTGAAACAAATTTTTAATGGCCTAAAGGCACTCTTTCCTCTTCACCAAAATAACTTTTCTGAGAAACGGAACTTTCCAAGCTATTCTTTCTGATAGATTAACTTCGACGATCAGTTCAGGATGATACAACATTGCATTATTACATTAAAAATTCATCTTGATAATTTGAAGCGATCTTACTTTGCTAACATTATCACGCGATTATCGGGAGCAAGAGAGGTCTTCTCAATTGTTCCGCAGCCGTCAATACCTTTTTTTGGGATTCAAAGGATTCGTGACGGAGTTCTGTGACCGACCTAGTGATGTGGTAACAAATTCTTATGTTCTTCCCTGATTCCTAAGCTGATCAACTCGCTCGCTCTTTCTTCTTCGCTGCAATGATGTACTCGACCCATCTAATATTTCTATAAAAATTAATACATATTGCATTTCCTTTGGAAGATATATGATTTACCCTTACAGTCCTCTTTTACAGCCAAATACTACAAAACACTTTACTTTTCACAATTTTATGTACGACGAACCAGTCTCACTGTGCGGGTGAAAAAGCTACTTGAGCAACATAAAAGCCCTCAACTTCTTACTGCAAGAATTCGTTCACGTAGGATTCACGCAACTGATTTTGAACAGTGCTGCCACATGTAAAGCCAGCGTTATTTGGGCTTTGTGGAAGCTATCTTTTACATTTTTGGAGCACAGAAATGAAAAATATAGTTCATATTCATGTACATATAAAAAAGGTATATAAACAGAAAAAAAAATTAAAAAAAAAAATAAATTGTATAAATATAAATATATATAAATATAAGAAACAAGTAAAATGTATAAAAGCTTTTAAAGCCCACCTACACAATGAATTTTAATTATATATTCTGCAAGGGTAGGTATTCATAAATTCGTTGGTAAGTTATTTTATAAAACTTTAGCGGTATGTTTCGCTTTACCCAAATCGCGCACAAAAAGAAAAAATAAGAAAAATTTAGGGCGTTTATACAACATATACATATGTAGACTACATGCGCGTCTAGTCAAATGGAAAAAGAAACGTAGAGAATGACTGCCTTAGGCCTAGGACGAATTGTGAATACTCTACAGACTCTCTCAGCAAATGGCTATAAACACTTTACTTATATATATAAAAATTTTATAAAAGTCTTTCAATATTAAATAAAAACAAATGCAAACAAATAATAAACTTATCTATCTCATCGAAGAGAGACAAGTTCGCGAAAAATGAATTTTTTCATTTATATACATATATGTTTCAGGTGTAAAACCGTTTACGGCTTGTCAGCTTATGTTTTAAGAGAACTTAAGCACATCAACCTGACTCATATTCACCATCATCATCTTCGAACAATTTTATTTAGAGTGCAAACTTAACACTTGGTTTAATATAACGTCTGCTCGCTTGGATAAGATTTAGAAGAAAATTGAAAACAAGAAAAAAAAAAAAAAAGACAAAAAAGCCAACATGGGTGACTAACATGGGTGAAAAGCGTACTCACATGTGCATATGTATATTGAGTGCACATGTTCGTATATATATATGTATTGAGAAAACGAACCATTGCAAAACAATGGCGAAAATATTTCGCATATGAAAACTATGCAAAGAGAAAAAAACAAAAAAAAAAAATGAAAACGTGACAAAATGAATGAAATTCTCCTTTAACGCGATAAAAGAACTAAATTAACATTTTCTTATTTTTTATTTTGTTTTTTCATTTTTCGCAAATGCAATAAAAATAATTGCGGTATTAGTTATCTTGTGGGTGTTAAGAAACGTTGCCTTACTACCTAACAAACATATTTATATCACTAAATCTAGCAAGAAGAAATTATAATGGCTTCATTCTGCATTCTTTGATAGCCGCCCTCTTCGAAAAATGGATGCATCTAGTGTACTCATATATGCATCTATTATAAAATTAAATTTTATAATTATTTTATAATCTCTCTTATGTTTATGAAGCTTTGCCGAATTTGATCATTTTGTCATTGTTTTAGGCAAAAGTATAGATAGAGGAAAAAGAATATATTTTTAATTAAATGAAGAATCCGAAGCATGTTAACCATATTCATCATATTCGGTATATCCGTAGGTATGTCTTGTTCAATCAAGCATTTTTGCACAGTCTGACTGCATTTCCTTTCACTGTGCGTCTCTCTAATCGCTAGTACATCGCTTTATGTATGCGCTCATCTCCTTCGTTTCCTTTAACGCCTACCCGTGACTTTATCTGCTGTTCCGCCCGTCTTTGAATTATTTCCACAGAATGCATAACCAAGTCTTTATAAGTTATCTCTTTCAAATAGTGAACACAATATTGAAACCAGAATTTTGGAAGCTTAAATAAGTCGAGCGTTGCAGTGGATTACGATTTAATTTAACGCAACGAGCCCATCGCTGTGAAGTGCTCTCAGTGCTGCGACTGATACAATTCAAGCGATTATTAAACGCTAAAATATAATTTAAATAGTGACTTTTCAGCACAAACACACATGTGCCACATATTTCAACAACCTTCCAGAAAGAGCTAGCACCATTGGACCAATAGATGCCCTCAAGCCCCCTTGTATTGGCCATAGGTTGCTTCTTCTGATTAACGCATGCTTTGATCGATACTTTATTTGTCTATATAAGCAGCGGCTTCATGACTGCATGAAATTGACGAACTTGAATCAGCTTAAAGGCAAACTTCATATTATTCGATCATCATTCATCATACTATCAGCGTATACTACAACAGATATCTGCTGTAATACAGCGCACCACACTTCAGGAGGTAGACCATTGGATATTTTTAAAAAAATCATGTCTTAGATATTTTGAACCTTCCAGTATAGTTGGAAAAGAATTCCATTACCAGCAAAAAATTAAGAGATAATCTTGGTTTTTAGGCTGTGATGCTGTGATATATAAAATAATTTTTACTAATATATTTTCTGAAACATTTGTTTTACTTTACATCGTCAATTAAAATTAAAAAACAAAAATATTTGCAAGCTTCATCACGATGAGCCCCAAAGGCACAGAGTCAGAAAACAATCTTTACGGAGAGCAAAAAGGATCCAATCGACTTAAACTTTGTGACGGAAATGCATTGGGGGACTGTGTATATGGACAATAACTGCACTAACGTATTTGATAATTCTTTTACGAGCCATGAACTGAGCGAAAGTTTATCCAAATTATGATGTCTCCTGCAAGCATTCCCTTGCGCGCAAAAATTGAGGCAATCGTCCTCAAATATATCAAAGTCATTGGAAATTTCATCCAGGAAGTTTGTTCTCAAAGATGGCTTAAACTGGCCAAAGGGTGCGGCTACAGCGTAATATAAACTGAGGTATAATTTGATCGTTACTTATAAACCACAATAGGCACATGAGGAAAATTTCCAAAAATACAGACCCCCACGGCCGGGGTCATCGCTGCCATCCTGCAGAGCATAAAATGCTTGCGTTTTTCGCCCTTTTTTTCTTTTATTAGAATGTAGGCAGTGGATATAAACATAATTTTCTTACTTGTTGTATTTTTTTACATACATATATAATTCAAAATCAAAACATATGGCGGCATGCGTACAATATTTGATGTGTTGTTCCGATAACTGAATGCATTTGAAAGATAAAGATATGGAATTCCTCTTTGACCATGAGCTTCGTTTCCTTTTCCCTAAGATATAAAACTAATCGATAGCGTATGCACCGAATACTCGATAAAGTTTCTCATATGCACAGCACTGTTTATATACACAAAAAAAAAAATATTTCCTTATCTTTTGAATTTATTTTTCTCTCTTTTATATACATATATATATTGTTTGGATTAATAAAATATTAACAAAGATGGTAACATTCGATTGTTTCCATGATTTTCATCAGGGTCTGTGGGATTCATTCTGGTGTGATTCATTATAAGAACACGTGATCCGATTTGGACCCCATTAAACACACCCATAAACCATACACGAAAACAGAGAGCATATCTTTTCTTCATATATTAAATGAAGTGAAAAAAAAAAAAAAATATAGTTTTGAATAAGTTTTCGAAATTATTAGCTAAGTGTACATATGTTAAATATTAAGTTAAAGTCTATGGTGCCAACAAATTTTTCTATTTATGTGCCGGCCTTTAAAGCACATGCTGATTACGTGGTGGTTTTAATTTGATTTACTCCACATTTAACAGCTGAGATTAACTAAACGAATTTTTCAGTTTTAATGCTGACACAAGTCTTTAAATTTGTTATCCCCGCGAAAAAATGGAAAAAATATAAAGTAAACCAACTCAACAGTAACAAGATAAAACAAATGAAAGAAAACGGTATTAAACATGTATACCTGGAATACTTAAGCGGTCGAAGATTTATAGCTTTGGCCATTTCAATTTCTTTCTTTCTTTTTTTTTTTTCTTAGTTTTTAATATTATAAAGTAAAGCTTTATATTATTTGAAACGGGCGCGGGGACAGAAGGACGGAAATAGCATATAAATGTGGCAGTGTATTTTTTTACGATTCCATAAATACGTAGTGGCGAAATACGTAGTGCGCTCTTTGCAGACGCTGTCCTTTAATTCATTAATAAATATATATATATATATATATATAATATTATATATATATATATATATATATATATATATATATATAGAAAAATTTATCAAATTTTGTCTTCGGTGTATGCGTGAGTGTATGCTGTTAACCTTCAGCTAAACTCATACCACTTTGCATTAACACAAAAACAGACATTCCTGGTTAGGTTTAGTGCCAGTCTTAGTAATTTGAAAATGTATGTTCGACGACACAATGGTCGTGTTGTACACGGTAGTAAAAGCGTTGACAATATCAGCAGGAATACAATTTACGTAACTTTTTGGTTATATTCTTTTCTCTCTCTATTTTCGTCTTTTTAGGGAGTTACTACTCTACGTATGTTTTTTTCGTTTTATATATATATATATATATATATATATAAATATAGAAGACATTTTTTTTTTTTTTCTTTATATCATATAGATTTGTGAGAATAACAAAGCGTTCGGTAGCTTAAAATGTCGTTTGAACTGTTTGTTGATAGCATGTGTTGTCAGCAGACCTGTTTAAGATAGAAAAAATAAGCTTAAATGAAAAATATGACGTTTGCTGACGCATCAGCATTTTTCGTGGTGGTTAAGTAAGCCGACTGACTATTTTGTCCATCCAATTTGCGTGGGCATGTATCATCGTCTTTGTCTCGATTTTATCAAAAATGAAATTATGCAAATCGCGGGCCAAACCAACAGATACTCATCCATCGAATTGACTATAAGGCAGTTTCATATAAACATATATATATTAGTTTGGGGAAAAAGAAATTCATTATTTTTTCGGTAGATGACTGCACTGATAGATTTCTCGTAAAGTATCGATCAAACAATTTCAGATTTATGCTCGTTGGAAAGGTGACATTTCGCAGTAAAAAAAATTCTTTTGCTGTTTTTTGTTTGGTGCATTCACTTGTGAGTTACAGCGTGTTAAAAATGGAAGTGAACAAAGAGATAATTCGGTACATTTTACAGTTTTTCTTTGACAACGGCGAAAATGCAAGCCAGGCGGCTAAAATTGTGAATGGTGTTTATGGTTCCGATACTGTAACAACCAATTATGTGCAATTTTAGTTTCGTAGATTCCGTTCAGGAATTTTTGATGTTAAAGATGCACCTCGCACAGGTAGGCCGGTCGTCGAAAATGTCGATAAAATCGGAGAAATGATCGAAGTTGACCGGCATGTTAGCAGTCGTAACATCGCCCAGGAGCGAAAAATCGACGATAAAACAGTTTTAAACCATTTACACAAAGCTGGATTCAAAAAGAAGCTCGATGTTTGGGTGCCACACCAATTAACAGAAAAAAACATGATGGATCGAATTTCCATCTGCGAAGCCTTGGCCAAACGGAATGAGATAGACCCATTTCTTAAACGGATGGCGACTGGAGATGAGAAATGGATCACATACGATAACCCTGTGCGAAAACGATCGTGGTCAAAGAGCGGTGAAGCACCTCAAACGGCCAGGAAGGTTTTGCTATGCATTTGCTGGGACTGGAAGGGGATTATTTATTATGAGTTGCTTCCATATGGCCAAACGCTAAATTCTGATCTCTACTGTCAACAACTGGACCGTTTGAAGATAGCGATTGACCAGAAACGGCCAGAATTGGCCAACAGGAGAGGTGTCGTACTCTACCAGGACAACACTAGGCCACACACATCTACAGTGACTCGCCAGAAACTTCGGGAGCTTGGTTGGGAAGTTTTAATGCATCCGCCATACAGTCCGGACTTGGCACCAAGCGATTATCATCTTTTTCTTGCATTGCAAAATTTCTTCAATGATAAAACATTGGAATCTAGGGAGGATTGTGAAAATCGACTACTAGAGTTTTTTGCAAATAGAGACCAGGACTTCTATGAGAGAGGCATTTTGAAGTTACCTTTAAAATGGCAACAAATCGTACAATAAACCGGTGCATATTTGACCCAAATCGGACAATCCGAAGCATGTTAAATAAAGTCCTGAAGTTTATATAAAAATAATGGATTTCTTTTTCCCCAAACTAATATATATATATATATATGTATATATATGTGCAGCGGCCGGAAGAGTAAAGGAAAATTACTATATAAGTTTTGAAAATTATTTTCAAATTATGAAAATTTTTCAAGTCTTGCTTCACCACCAAATACAAAAATGCATTATTGGTACGATTTTTGTTTTCCTGTTTTACTCGATAATAAAATAAGTACGAAGCGTCCTTTTCAATAGTTAATGTTAGCCGTAGATGCGAGAGGAAAGACAGTAGCAAAAGTCATCTTTCACCTGAGCCTCAAACTATGTTTTCAAGTCGATAAATGAAATTAATTACACCTCATGTTCCTCATATAACACGATTGATTCGTATTGCACTCTGCCGAAAGCGTGTTATACAAAATTCATTTATTTATTTGTTTACTTGAGCTAATAATATAATTCAAATTCAGATATAATGCAGATCAAGGTAAGGTGTACCGTGTTACAAAGTCTGTCTTATGTTATGCCGATGAAATAATATAAATGAAGAGAATGTGTGCCGTGTCGTACCGAACACTTCTGTCATGGAAAATGCAAAAAAAAAAAAAAAAATTGAACTTCAGCGGCTTTGAAGAAATATTTCAAGGAATATTTCAACTTTTGTACACATCTTTGAAAAAGATGCATATTAAAGGTTCGTCGCTTAAGGACGAACATGACTCTTTTAGAAGTTTTTCGCGAATTTTGTTCATTTTCACGCGATTTACATAATGAGTTTGCATGGAAAACAATGTTAAAATCAAACACACACATTCATGATGCTAGCGATTGTCGAAAAACGATTAACACCGATTCGCAGCAACTATCAGAGAAAAAGGGATTAACACTAAAATGCGTCGCAATGTGAAGTTAGACACTTGCGATTTGCTTGTGAAAGCGTACATTAGTAGAAAATTTACGGGAATCGTTTCAATCTAGTACAGCGAGTTGAATCGTACTATTCAAACAGACAAAATATAAATTCGTGTACGTAATTTGCAAATAGATCTCCTAAGCACAGTTGAATAAAAACCTAAAAGATGAGGTGCTTTTGCTAAAAATACCTTTTTACCTTAAACACAGGTTTTAATTAGTTCGAAAGAAATCTACTTATTATGACTAAAGCAATTGATTACGATTGTAGTTGACAGAATGCGTCTCTGCGTTATGTGCTACTATCGATGAACGACAAGAGCGGAGCGATCAGTTTAATGCCTTATTAATAACCAGCTAAGGAGTTAAACAAAAATTCATTAACACTTTTTAAATAAACATTTTTTATATCGGAAATTAAAGCAAATATTTTCAAAATTATTTTCTCTCATTTTTTTTTAAATAAAAAATTTTATAGAAACGCAATGAATTTAAAAAATATATATCTCAGAGTATTAACTACGATATTAAAGTAAATATTTGAACTTTTGCTCTACTTCGATATCTCAGCTCATCAATGTCTGTAATTGACCCACAGAATACGATGACTTTCAAAAATCTTTGAATATTACTTTCGAGTTCTTTGTGTCGAGATATAATCGAAGTTAATATGATCATATCAGGTGTATTACTATTGTATCGATTATAGAAAATCGAGATGACAGCGAGAAGATATCCTACTTTTTCTATGTAAAGATAAAGAAAATGCAAAACAAGTCTAGAAGACGAATTTTTCTATCTCGATTCAATTTGGAAAATATTATCAGGAAACTTGTATCTTTGATAATTACGTCATTATTGGTGGAGCAACTATGGCGTTCTCGAAAAAGTTTGAAACGTTACACTTCTTTCAATAGTGTGGTAGACGAACAAACGAAGATGGATAAAACAGTTATCTAGTGACTAGATTGAATGATGTGTCGATATTTTCTCTTTAGTGATTCTATAGTTTATGTCTGTATGGGTGCCAAGGGAGATTTTCGCCAATGTTACGGGTTTCGTGATTCTATCGTTGACACATCGCAATGTCAACAACCAATGCGAATAAAGCATTAAAGTGTAATTGGAAACCCTCCCACCTCCAGATGGGATTCATAAGAATAGTAGTGTCTACCATCGTAACGTGAGGGCCAGACCACAGGCATCTCTGATGACTCGAAAAATTGAAAGAGTTTGGTTGGGAAGTTTCGATACATGTGTGCAAAGGCTGTTTACTGACATAAAGTTGACTTCAAAAGGTCTATGAAAATAATTCAGTTCACCTTTTTCCCGACAAATTTCACAAATTGTAGAACGGCATAGAAGTGCTTTTGCTAAATGACTGCAAGATAAAAGTTTAGCTTTCGTTTAATAAAACCCATTTAAAAAATAAGCTAAGTGTACACGAGTTTTGGGCGAAAAAAAGGACCGAAAAGATTTACCTAATAAAGAAATGACTTCATTTTGAGGGACGTTCAGTGAAGCAATAGTTGTTGGATTTTTCATTGCCTATCCTAATCGCTACAAACAAAGATCGGCCTGTCTAAAACGAAAGGAAAGAGGGGCTATCGCATAGTTGAAGGGATAAGGCTCGCGTTTGCCAAGTCGATGCTCGCGGATTCGAATCTCAGTGCTGCAGATCATACTTTGCACTCGCCATTTATATTGTTGCTTAGGTTTATATTCGCTTCTTAGTAAGTAGTAGTTAAGCGAAAATATATTGTCAATTATTTATTTTGAAATTGAAATCTGACTGATCTTCTGATCGATGTTTGATGTTTTGCTTTGTAATGTCATAAATAAGAAAAAAAAAACACTTTGAACTGATAAAATTTGAACAATTTGCTTTGAACTGTGTTGTTGCTTCTGATCAATGGTTTTCCCTATAAAGTCATGCTATTAAGCCGTTAATCTTCAAACGTTACTTCATTCGCCTGAGCGTATCCAGGAAAGAATAAATTAGTAATTATATTGAGATTGCAGTCATGCTGAGGAACATGGCCAGATGGATCTCGCTACTCATCTCTTCATGAGATATGTGTGTTAGAGAATCTCCGGTGGATTGCTTTAATCAAATAATTGCATCACAGATTTATCTTTATCACTGAAACATATGATTTCGGTTCGGTTCCGAAATTCGAAAGTATGTGTTAAAGAGACTTCATAAAATATATAGATAGTTTTAAAGTCATATTTGTGTATATCTATGTTTATTGGCCTTCCGTCGCTCTCTTATTGACGTACGTTGTAAACCGCTTATGTTTGGTTTTCATAATTTGAAGTTAAAAGCCGGAGGTTAAGAAATAGCCCAACGTAACTAAATTAGATCTTGCTTGGGAGATTGTGTCGACAACGATTCCGATCCAAACGGTTACTACTTGTGATGAAGTTAATTGAACGAATGTTTTATATGCGATGGACATGATATGTACATATGTGCACATTACAATATGTATGAATATGTGATTCTTATTTAGTCAATAGTGTTATAGTAAACTCTCATTTCCACAACGATCTGCTACGATAATAACATAACAATATTTAAAATTTATTTAAAAAAAAAAAAAAAAAAAAAGCGATTAATGATAAATTTTGTAGAGGAAATTTTCTATTTAATTTAAAACTTTTTCTAGCCGTTCTTGCTCAGCTTTATTATTAAATTCAATATAATTTTCATTTGTCTATAGGTTTGTCCTGTTTTGGTTATCATAATAAATCACATTGCAAAACATGTTATGAGAACAATATGCGACGGGGTGAATATCCTTTCCTTAACTGGTGGCTTACACAAGCAATATCTCAGACAGTTTATACATATATATATATATATATATATATATTCGCGTGAATATATATATAGATATATATATATATATATATATCTACTTGATAGCCTTTGTTTTCACACAACAATGTTGTGTATTTTTTTATGTTGTTTTTTATTTTTATGATTTTTTTATAGTTTAAAAAACTACCACACACTCGCATACTATACTTCAACTTATTCCTTTTTTTGTTTTTGTTCTCTGTGCATATATATATATATGTATATATATATATATATATATATTAATGATACTACGGATTTCGTTTTTCTTCCATTTTCATAGTATAACTGCAACGGAGTTCCGTAAGTTCCATATGCAAAAAGCATGAATATACGCATACACATTCTCCTAACTGAAGCATGGTGTCGGGTATATATCCGTGTTGGAATATTGGGTATATATGCAAATTAATTTTCTCTCTTTTTTTTTTTTTTTCTCTCTTCTGTTTTTATTCACAACCCTGTGGCTGATGTTATGGCTACCGGCATAAATGAACGCACGGAAAAAAACCCGAGATGTATAATAAAACGTGACCCGTTTTAAAGCAAAAAACCCACAAAAAAAAAAAAAAGGAATGATAAAAAAAAAAAACGCATTTAAATGACGCCACTATTGTTTGTACAGTTTTTTTTTTTTTTTTTCATTGCCTTTACTGTCGGTAAGTGTAAATCTGTGTAAGAGCTGTATTACCAGTAGTACTATGTTCCGTTAAAGTATATCTTTATAAACGATAAACAATTGCAATTGGTCGAGCGAGGATCCAAGACTTTTTCAACTGAATTGATTTTATTGCGTGAAAGAGTTAGTAAGCGATACTCGCTTAAGCCGTATTATATTATATTATATAGGGACGGCACAATCGGGCGGTAGAGAAAGCTGGTAACAATTAACGAATTATCAGATAGTTTGGCGTAAAGAATCTTAGAGTAGAGTGAGTTCTTTAAAAATTTCCTTATTTCGTTCCATAGATATTTTTGAGTTTCTTACAAACTTATTATATGAAGGTTTGCTTATCGAATGCAATCGGAATGTGAACGTACCTAGCTATTGGTCATATCGTAAACGGTATTGCATAACCACAAGTATTTTTCGCTAATATCTAACAATGTTAGTGGTCAAGTTGTGTTAAACTTAGCTAAGCTTAGTTTCAATGACGCCTTTGCGTTGTTAACATTGCCAGGTTTGAATATATCGGCCTCCAGAACAACTTAAGATAGGCTCAATTTTAATTGCACTAAGCGACTCGGAATCGTTCTTTAAACTCATGTATTTTTGAGTTCAACTTACGAAGGTCATGCCTTTCGGGATTTTCATGCATTGGTATTTAATATCGGTATCGCCCTGCCGATTGCTATAATACGCTAGCTTGCCTTTTCTGTGATATTCATTATTCATTTTAGTTTGATCGAACGCAAAATGAAGGCTTACGAAAAATGCTACATTATGTAGGTCTAGCAAACCGTTTTGTGCGATTCCAGTCACTTGAACACATAATCTCCCGAATTAGAGTAAGAACTCCAAAATGCCATTGGACAGTAACATGGTAACCGCGTATCTTATGTACTTAGCTACTTAAGCTCAATAATAGATATGTGGTTGCCAAAGTGATGGATTCGCTTTAATTCGAATATAATTTTCCCACCATTTTTGAATAAAATCAACGAAAATTAATGATAACAGATTATGGTAAGAGTAAGCAGACGACACGTAGCCGTGAGAAGAATACCATTTGCGACTGCGTTTACCACATAGCTAATCGGTTTAAATGTTAGTCATAAATGTTTTCTTTTCTTTAGGAAAAAAATAAATAAAAATTTTTTTTTGAAGAAAACTGCACAAAATATTCTACCCCCAATCTCGTCCATCGCTAGCTACCCGTGATTCCTACCTTTTTCACACAATTGAATTTCGTGTCGAAATAACGACTGGCCTTTTCAAACTGTCTACGCAAATAATATTCTCTTTTTTTTTTTTTCTTGTATCTATATAAGAATGGAATCGGTGCGTAAATCGATATTATGTCGCCGATTAAGGAGAATGTTAATGCATCAGCAGCAATAGAGGAAATGGTTTGTACGTTTCTAATCTGGAGAAGGGATAGACCATCGGATTTCGGGGATCAGGCAGTTTTAGCAGCCGTGGTAGGGGACGAAATCTTGACAGTTCGATCGCTGGCCAACAACTTTAATGCGGACCATTCAAAAAGCATGGAGAGGCATTGAAATCCCATGGGATGGACCCGTTTCTGAAGGATCTTGTCATTCGGGGTGGATCATGATTTCTCTTCCATAACCTCAAAAGAAAGAAGGTCTGGGAGGAGTAGGAGTAAGTAGGCAATGTGTTGTGTTTGGTGGGACAGAAGCGGAATCATTCATTGAGAAATCATCTTAAACGAGATTCATTACTGATGGAACGGCGACGATGAGCGTCAACGCCTCTAAGAAAGTTGATTTCTTTACCTATGGAAGCGACCGTCTTCCAAGCAAATGGGAAGAAGTTATTGCAGTAGACTACGCTCGGGACTAGTCATTTAAAAATGTTCCTGTTCAATTTTTATGTTTCGTTTTTCATAACCATAAGTGTTCAAGGACGCCTGATAATTATGTACCGACTAACTATATTCGAAAAATGATGGCAAAACCGGGGGGTGTCTTTACCCTCAACATCTCTTTTCTCGTTATTGTTTTCGAAAAACTTATAGCTCATGGTGAGTTCGCAAAGGTCTATGCATCTTGTATAGAAACAGCGGCACTATGAGCGAAAGGAATTGCTTTACGAAACCTCGTCGCATGAAATTAAGGCAAATTAAGGTTTTGGCATATCACGACCACAATCGTCAATTGTACGATTTTTGAGAAGTTGCGAGATATCTTCAATTTGAAACTTGCCTGGTTTTCGCTACAGATTAACTTGCGCGCTTACCTTTATTTATTTGCTTCCCCTGCTCTTCAGTAGATTTCACGGCATTTTTTCAAAATGTTTTTACATATAAAATTTTAATTTTTCTGATTTTCGTGCGGTATCTTAATGGAAGAGATTAATGCAGGTCTTTCTCCCGACGTGGGTTTCTTAGGACAGTATTCATGAAGTTTACAAACTTCTTTACATTTTAATTATTAAAGGTGTACCTAATATCTTAAAGCGTTTGTGGCGTTCCCATCCTAATTTATCGCCATCTGTATATATATACGTATATATATATATATATATATATATATATACAATGTGTGAGATTCTTCTTAAAGGAAAGCAGAGTAGTTTGTATGCCTAATTAAAATAACAAAAGAACAGAGAAAAAGGACATTTGCACCAACACAAGAACATAACGTTTGAGTTTTTCTATAGAACGAAAGGAAATCATTTCACTCTCTTATGACGAAGTAAAAAAGAAAGGATAAGATAGAGGAAACATGAAACAACTGAAAGGGTTTTAAAAAAAAAAAAAAAAAAAACAAGTTTTTTTTTTCAGCTTCTGTGTAGACAAATGAAATGTGAAATGACAGGCTAAGAATGTGAACGTGAATGTTCCGTTGAAGAATTATATTTAAAAGAACTTATATGTGGGGTAAGAAGAAGGAGAAAAAATGCGCAACACTAGGAGTGTGAGAATTTTTCAAAACTCACGTTTATCTTATAACGTTTTACGTTTAATGTTTTATGTTTTATGTTTTATGTTTTTTTTCTCTTTTCATTTGATATGCAAATCGCTTTGAATTGAATAGAAAAGAGGAAATCAAATAGCACACAACTGAGATCCTTTAATTTCTTGTAATTATATGGTGAAATTATGTTATCTGCTGAAGCATGTGATATAGATTCAGTGATCGGAATTTGATGTCAAGCAAATACCGCTTTATGATTATGACATTAAAAGAACTCTTCTCTCACCTCAAAGGGAGGATATTCTCACACAAAATTCAATGGAAAGTAAATTTATTCTTCAAATATATTAAGGCATATGCGCTTCGCTTAATGCTTTGTATTTAGTTTGCCGATATAATAGGGCAGTGGAGAGCCTATTATTCATCACATCAACGTCACAAAACAACGCGACTAACAAGCGATTTATGTATCTTGTACGGACGTTCTTAATGAATTCATCTAAAATCGCGCAAAAGAAAAATTCGATTTCGTCATATAAAAATTAGAGTCAGTGTTAATCAGCAGAAAATCGAAACATAATATAACATAACTACAAACTTTTTCTATTGCTTGGTTCAGAAATAAAGGAAAGTGCAAAAAAGGAAAGTGTTCCGTTCATCATTGATAGACATATAGATCGAAACCAGGTACAAATTTAAGATGCATGCTTAAGCGGATAATAGCCATTGTTAAGCTTGACGCTTAACTTGACGTTTGTCTCGAATTCTCTCGAACATCAATATTCCGTCAGCAAATCAACGACACCCGAACAGATCAACTCTAAATAAATCGATGCAAGGATCTTTGGCACATATTTCATATGTATATGATTTACTTAAATATATTTATGTTCACGATTTCGAGCAAATTAAAAAAAAAAATTTCTTTGCAAAAATCCAATTTTTTGCCCAACTTTTCTATTTACTAATCTCATCTGCAATGGAAACTGGATGATATAATTACCTTAAGGGATACGCTCAGGTATGATGTGCTTTAAACTATGACAAACTTCATTGCTTGTAGTTGCTGCGAACGCCGAGAAAGTGTTAAATGTGTGCCGATAACAGTCATGGTTTTCTTTTGGCGTGGAAACTTCTTAGGTGGGCTTGGTAAAAATTTTAGTTTCATATAAGCTATGATTCGCAATATATTTCCCGAAAATTTAATGAAATTCGAAGAGTTCTCCCGGAAATTATATCAGTTTACGGCGTGCCCCTGTTAACTAGGAAGCATTTCGGAATGAATTCCAATATATTTTTGGCTTAATTGAACTTTGAACTATTGCCCCGGCCACCTTATTTTTCGGATCGGAACTCAATCGGTTATTGTTTGTTTGCAAACCTCAAAGCCTTGCTCCAGGAAAAAGTATACGAATCGCGGCATAAGGAAGGGATTGCAAAAATTGTAGAATGTCAGCATATTATTTCGGGCGCTAGCGATGAGACCGTCAAGCTGTGCGAAATTTCAATCGAATGCAAAATGATAGTTCAGGAGGATGGCCATGTCAGTTGGGTGTGTTATGCAAGTTCGTCTCCCAGTCATTAGGAGGAATAGCCAGCAAGGGATTAATGGTTAGTTGGATATTGGGGTCGTTTCTCCTCATGGATCTCTCATGGCTCTTCGGGCGGCAGGGATGCCAAAGGTTTGCTATGAGAAAAGAATTAATAGTCTGAACGACTCACCAAATCGCGATTAGTTATGAGTCGCCTACACGTCTCCCTACGAAATTTGGAGCGTGGCTTATAACAAGAGTGTTGAAGATAGTTCGCATAGTTAACCGAGTACTACATCTTATGTACCGATTATTCTGAGAATATCATTTTTGTATGGGAAACCTTCATCTCGGTTTGTTGAGTATGAAGAGACACAAATAAAAGTGGAGAATTTTTTTTGCATTTTTACGCTCAAGCAGAAAACTATTAGAAATAATTTATTTATTAACAAAACAAAGCCTTAGCTTTTAATGCAGCCAAATTATAAATCGAATAACTCAAACTCCAAGTCGAGATATTGCAAAGTTAAACGCCAAAGAAAATACTTTTAAGGTACCTTTGTCTTAGCAGAGAGCTGATAAGAAGAGTTTCCCTTCTAAATTGATATTTCGCGAACGTGGCTAATGGATACGCATTCTGATGATGATAATAGGAAGGTTGTTGAAAGACAGATACAAATTTATGATCGGTTTCAATATCTCTTTTGTTTACTCGATTCGAGTCTCATTCAATTTGAATTGTTTCGGTTTGATATTTGTGAAAGCAATCAATCACAACACAATCAATCAAACATCAATCACAAATAATGATGCGAACAAGGTATTGTTCGGTTAAAAATAAACAAAAGTAAACAACAACAACAACAACAACAATAATACAATGAACTGATGTATTATATATTGGCATTACATTTAATATCACACGTGCATGCCATCACACAAAACGCTGACGCGATATCTTTCCTTTTTATCGTTGACTTGTTGAAAATATAGTGTGTGTGTGTGTGTGTGTGTGTGCAGGTATACATAAAAATATGCTTACAATACATAAAAATGAAATATACTGTATAAATACAGTCACACCAATGCCTTTGAAATTCTCATTAATAGCAAATATTTTTGCAACATAATGAAAAGGTAACAAAAGTCAGCCACAAAATCCTGCGGCGCGTTACAAGCCCTATGCCATCTACGCAATGCATTTCATATATTGCAATAGGTAATCATAATAATAATAATAATAATAATAATAAAGAGAGAAGTCAAACCTGAAAAAAAAAAAAATAAATAAATAAATAAAAAGAGTTGTTGATAAGTATAGTAAATCCTCTAAATTACGCACAAACGTACACGCATTGAGATTCTAAAGCATGCTTTGCATTGCAAGCTATTTGTAAACAGACATTTATGCAAATTTTTGTTTGTTTTTTTTTTCGTTTTATTGAAAAAACAAAACATTTTGCATACATCGAGATTACACACCTCAATGTATTTACGCGCGCCTGTGTGTGTGTGTGTGTATGTGTATGTATATGTGTATTTACGTATGTAACGTAAATATTTTACAACTGTTGCTAATTTGATTAGGGAATCCTGTAGCTATCAACATGGATTTATTTAGATTTGTGCGCCCATGATGTTCATTCATTTTAATGCAAATTTATGCAAAACCCTTTATATTTTGATTTATATAAAATTTGCAAAAAATATTTTTTTCTCTTTCTTTCTTTTTTCTCTCTCTCTCTCTCTCTCTCTCTCTCTCTTTTTCTCTTTCTCTTCTTCCCTTTCCCATCTATGCCTTCAAACAAACAAATATGAAGTGTTAATAGTTGTTTGTTTGTATAATATTATGCCAACGTAAATATCTTATGCTGTTGCTGTTGCCATCTCGCTGAGGAAATCGTAATCGTTTTCAACAATATAATTATCACCGTTCTCAGCTTTCGCCCCTTCAAATAATTATAATACAATTGAAAATACACAATAGACTTATTGTGAAGGAATGACGTGTTATCGTTGCTAATGCCTTCTTCGTAGTTTATTCATATTATAGATATCCGTTTGATATGAATTAGACAAAATCAGATTAAGGGCCAAATGAATTGATTCTTACACACATATGAGAAAGAAATCTAATCTTGGACTTAAAATTAGATAACAGAAATTATAGTGTAATTCTACTTTAGTTATGTAAAAAAAAAAACAAAAAAAAAACAATCCATTGCCAATGAAGGAGTATCTCTAGTGTAGTCAGGAAAATAAAATGAATAAATTTTAAAAGAATTCATCATTAAATCGTTAAAATTTTCCTTCATTATTATGTGTTAAGTCAAAAGGCGAAGTAGATTTAAATATGCCGCCATTTGCGCGATAAAGTGTTGGCAACCCAAAAAAAAAAAAAAACCAGTTTGACAGCTGACGGTTTAGGGTTAGTAAAACTGAAGCATTATCCGAGGGAACAACGTGTTTTTTATTCCCGAGCAATATTTCAAAAATAATCAAAGTTTAGCGCCCATAGCTTGCAAAATTTTGTAGAAAATATGATCGGACCGAGATATTTATGATTTAACTTCGTCACTGTCCCGAGTGAGGAGAGTGGTTGTCCTCTACTGGATGTCTTCTTATGCGGTTATTAAAGTCTAGATTCAAAGCTGCATCAACGAAATTCAGACACATTTCGTCAGCAAAATGGTCAGCAAAATCGTGTACGCGATGTGCCCGATGGGCTATTCTGCACCCTATATTCTTATTCTATGTGTATTATGATTCAATGCAACAAGAAAAACAACTGTGTTTTCCGTTTAAGTCAAACCTTGCGTTAATCTTGGGGCACACTTTACAATTTTTAGATGCTTATAATCCGCTTTCTCTCTTATCGAGTCTTGCATCTTCAGGAAGTTCACATGATGACATAGACAAATTGCTGCTAGTAGCAGCAAATTGTGTCTTTAGATGTGAATCATACGTCATAAATAGTTTAGTTTAGTCCATTAAGTACAGAAGGCATGCTTTGCTTAAAAGCTTAAAAGAAATGGAAAATGTGCCAAGTTCGCTGTCCGCTAATTGAGTATTTATTCATTTATTTTTTGAAACAGAGCAAATATTAAGGATGGTAATGGATGGTGACATCATGTTTCTCTATACGTGATGGCAAAAAAAAAAAGAAAAAAAAAAAACACAGTCATCGAGTGTTTGCATTCAATATAGTCGCGCAGGCGTTATCGATTATCGAGGTTAAAGTCATTCAAGCATGTCACCGATCCCAGATATTACTGATCAATCCATGACAGAGGACCGACTAACTGTGGGCAGTAGATCACTATCAACCAAATAATACCAGCATTGTATTACATAAAAATTTTGACTCATTTGAATGCAAATTTTTACATGTATTAGTTGAAGAGAAGAAAACTCCATTTTTTTGTTTAATTATTTATTTTTTTTTTTTTTTGCATACATGAGGTGTTCGCGCAAAAACGTGGCTAAATGTGCTGTACTTATAGTTAATTATAGTTATTGCACATACTTGATAAGAGATTATCTCAATCCGATTGCAGAGGTGTAGCCAAACTGAAAATTCGCTTCTTAGATAAAAATAAACCAACGTAACGTTAGTTACTTAGTTATTGCGTTGTCAGCCTGAGAGCTAAATCCCTGGGGAATAAAGGGGAAAAATCATAGTACGTTTTGGACTGTATCTTGCCATTGAGGGCAAATAGTTCTTGAGAAATAGTTCTGTGCAACAATTCTGCTTTAAACAAAACGAAATGATTCAAAAGTAAGCGGAGTAACTGAAATTCTTCTCGCCTACTTAATATTGTGTTTGAAATATGAGCACTATCCTTTAAGCAGTTAGTTCAAGATTTTTTAGACTGCCTTCTATGTTATTGCAAAAATGAAAGACAATTATGCCGTAAAACGGGCATTTTTTCATTTTCTTCCCGAAACTTTCTCAAAAATTTCTCTATGATATTTTACATTTCATATTTAATTATGAATTAGCCTTAGGCGATCTTATTATGACGAAAATAAAAGTATAAAAAAAAAAAAATAAAAAATAAAAAAAAAAAATTGAATTTACCCATTAAAGCGGAAAATCATTGTTTAAGTCGACAATAAGTCCTTATAGAATAGATTATTAAAGTCGCTTTTAACGAGATTAACGAGATAAGGGACGCGGCTTATCATCGACTCTGGCCGACTTGAGAGCGACGATGCACTTTAATAAATTTCTGCAGGTACAATATGAATGCTCATAAGCATATAGAGCGAAATAACAAGAGTTCCCCGATATTGCGAATTCATTTTCTACTACTAGTAGAAGTGGAAAAAAGTAAGTCATTCGCGTAATTCTATTTACTTTCAATACCGTTGTAGGCCATCGTTTATTTTCGCTATTTTGTTCAAGTTCTCCGCATTTACTCGTTTTACTCATATACATGATAGGGATATAAATTCCTCTCCGAAAACTCTCATCAATTAACTATATCGTCCTCTTTACCGCTATATTTGCATATTCGTCGAGCATAGAGTATGTGAGACACGATTTGACAAAATGACAAAAAAATATTTTTTTATATATATTGCTATGAGAAACACATACATTCGTAATGCTACAGGTGTATTGTGTCGAATATTTATTGAGCACATATTCAGATGCTGTAAATGAACTGACAAACCGAATACGTTTTACGATTAGAGGACGCAAATAAAAACAAATTTAAAAGTCACTTGATTCCGTCCACCTCTCTCAGACTAATGAATTACTTACCCTATACCGAGACGCAACAACCAGCCAGAGATAGAGTAGCAGTGATTCCGCAAATGGCAAATGACAAAATAACAATTAGATAAGAAAAAGCGGACGTGAAATAGAACTTTTACAGGAAATATTTTAATTAACTGAAGAAAAGAGAAAATGCCAGGCATTAAATAAAGAAATTGCTACCATTGCGCTATTCATCACCAGTAGGTTGATTACCTAACTTAGATCATGTGTAACATTACAAAATACATTTATAACTGCGTACATGTATTTTTACAAACAAATAAAAGGATGCATATAAAAAATTATTTAAGAAATAGTAGCGATCGAGTCTCTGCTCATTGCCTACATGTTGTGAAAGTTGTGTGCGCATGAATTTAAAATAAAAAAAGGAGAAAAGATTAGTACGAGTATAGTACTATGACTTCACAAATGACTTATCTTTTTTGCCTTTGCCGTTCAATTTTACAACCTGACTGACGTAAGCTGGCTACTTTAAATGCCGAACGATGTGCCGAATATATTGATTTTGATTCTTGTAATATTTGTCTTCCGTTCATGTTAACATTTAGCCTAAAAATTATGGATAAAAAATTTTTATTTTCGAGAGTGATTCAGAGAGAGAGAGAGAGAGAGAGAGAGAGAGAGAGAGTGGAGTACGATTTACGCCTACTTACCTTTAAATGAATGCTTTAATATAAAATCAGTTGGACACATGCGAAAACTCTATAGTAGTCCACAACCTATATTATTAACCGTCTTGTAGTTATTTATACGACGACTTTTCGAAATAAACCGTTATGCAGGAAGTGGACATAAATAATGATTCGATCTGAATCATTTTCAAAATATGTCCATATATCGGATTTCGTGGAAATATCGTAAAAAGTGCTTTTGAATTGATCGGTATAATGAAAGGTGGGTCCATGTCAAGTCCACCTGGCGGTTGCACATATTCGCATATACTTAATATACCCTTCTAACATAAGTGGCTATTTATTTTTGAGTGTACAACTTCATCTTCACTACAAAGGATAAAAAAATATATTTAACAAACCACTTTTTCCAAAGGACTTTCTGTTGACATTTCAGCTTTTTTCCGAACACCTTTTCTAAAACATATTGTTATGGAAATGTTTTCCGTAAGAGTTGTCGTTTTTAAGTAAGTTTTTGAAATTGTTTGGCCATCAGACTGTGGTTATAAGGACCACAAATTGGTGCTCGAGCATACAAAATTGTCCTGACAGTAGGCGAATTTCGATAATAATATCGAATAACTTGTAAAAATGTTGCAGAGTTTTGATGTGTTGCATATCGAAAAGAATTGTACCTTTTATATTGGAATGTTGAAAGAAATTTAGTAAAATGTAACCTATTCCGAAACGGGAAAGCAAAACTATCCTCCATTTATACGTTTTAACTGAGTAAGTCATCTGGATCTGACGACGTTATGTAAGATGTTTCCAAATTCTATAGGTAAATTCATTCTAAAGCCATCTTTGCACAATCGCAATACAACTATCGTATTTCTTCCTATCACATTTTCCCTAATATAACCCTATTCGCAGTAGAATTCTGTGATGGCTTAGTAACTTTAAGGTAAATTCTACTAATCCGGTTAAGATAGCCAAGCCGTACTAATTGCAGTAAAAATATTGTTTGACTCTTCGGCGTACTTCTATTCAAATAATCGCTAGGAATTGGTATTTTTTCGGAACCGTGGAGAAGCCCTCTCCATATTTCCAGATTGACGAGACGCAGTAGAAATGATGTAGAAAAGTCTTGGGCTATAGTCAAGTTTAGTGTTCTACCTAACCTTTTTGAGAAACTGATAATAACAGCTTCTTTACGGTCATTTAATATTACTATTTGCCAATATCAAGATGGCTTTATCTCCAGTAGATCTACAGTAGCTAATCTGCTACGACTTTTGTGTTAAAGCATTTTCCATGGATCAGCAAATTGACGTTTATTATAGCGAGTTCAGTAAGTTGTTTCGACAGGATAAACGATGACATTCTTATATTTAGACTTTATTTTCTTCCTTTTTACTTTACAATCTTCTCGTGTATCTTGGTTAGATGGTTTTTCTCTTATCTGAAAGGCAATGTACAACGTGTCATTCACAATAACACTTCATATTAAGTACCCCAGGGTGCAGCTACCTTGGCGTACGAGTTTTCATTTCATTCATCGGCCGTCTGCGATTCGATCCCCAACGAAATTTGGTCTTTCATATAATCCATGTGTGGGCAGGTAAAAGACGAAGTTCCATATTTTACAAATTGAGATGTTGTTTTTGATCTCAAAATGCACTTCAATCTCTAAATAAAACGTTTAATTGTAATCCAAGTGTCATAAAAAGCTGATCTCATCAATTTATATCAAGAAAGGTCTACTCATTACGTTGGTTAGGCAAACCAAGTTGTAGAATATGCGTCAAAGGTGTGATCTAAAAGACATGAATGTGATTTAGTAGATTCTGTACAAAAACCATTTCTTATATTTGCTTTATAAGTGCTGGGGTGAAGGCGCACATGTAATCTATCTCCACAAATTAATTAATCTCCCTATCCTTTATAGGCGGAGACTTGCAGTTGGCGTTTTCTGTGTGATTAAATTGATTAATTGTGTAAAGATACTCATGATTATTATCATTTATTAGCCGAATCAAGATGTTAATAATCCACTCTCCATCAGATGAATTATACTACTTTTCGGCTAATTGATCATCAATCTAGTCAATCTGCGGGTAAGTACTATCCGTTTTTTGAGGTAAAACAAAATTCAAGCCCTTCTACAAAACTTCGATGTCGTCCAAAAACGATTTTGCTTTAATACGATTTTGACGAAATCATCGTCGATCAAAGATAGTCACTTGAAGCGTGAGTTGACAGCAAAATCGACGACGTCACGTATTTAAAATCGATCGAATCGTCTTCTGCATGTTCTATCAGAAACTATACCTTCAGTAAACACTTTCCATACATGTCTAAATGTATCTGTAGCATTTCTTTCTTTTTGTAATTCGTATAAAGTATGATGGGGTAAATGCATTTCATCAGTAGCCAATGGCTAAACGATCGCGTACCGCTTAATACTAAGATAACTCATCGTCGTTTTAATTCATTTAGATAGATAATAAAAAGAGTGAGAGACGAAATTATGCGTTGAAACTTATTGCAATCGGAGCGGGCAGAACTTTTTTGTAGACCTAATAGATGGGTATTGAGTGTGTATGAAAAATGTTCAATTAAAATTACTATAAGTTTGCAGCTGTCATTATTAATCATAGTATTATTAATGAAATGAATATTATTCATTTATAACTAAGTAACTGTAACCCTTCTTTTATACCATAAATGGCGGCCTTGAATTAATCGAGTAAATAAATAAATAACAAAAGCAAAACGGTCCGCATTTTGATGATGCAATAAACCTTTCGTTAATTTATCTACTTTTCTTTAAAGCCAATATTTTGAGTTCCCTACAGGAAACAATTTAAAAGAAAACTCGAACGAATTTTGGCGAATATATATATATATATATATATATATATACAAATCGTAAAATGTCCGGTTAATTCTTCTGTATAAGTTTCTTTAGCTGTTTGTCTGCGCTTGTGTCAAGTGTTCAATGATTACTAACTTTCATAGCTCATCATATAAGCTAAGACGAGTCAGATCTCAATCCAGAATAGCTTCTTGGAGAGAGAGAGAGAGAGAGAGAGAGCTCTAGAAGTTTGAAAGTAGGCCTTTGCGTTTTTGTAAGTATCATCTTCTCTTCGAGAGGATTAACATCCATTGTATTTGTATAAATTTCTAATTCGTGTTTAGTAAGAGACTTAACTCTTCAATAACGAGAATTCGAAGACTATAAATGAAATATTCATTTATATATATATATTGATAATTTAACGGAAAGTCTTTAATTCGCAATTGCGAGCTGATAAACCATTCAGTCTCGCCAAATTCACTTTCTAAGCACTTGTTGAAAACGATGGAAGCCATACAGTAATCAGTCGGTCAAAAAGCACGAAAGTCTGGATCAAACGTTAAAGCAGGTATATGACAAGTCATACGGTGTGCTTTTTCATTCATTATCCGTTTCCGGATGTTTCTTGCAAAGACTTAAGCATTGATTTAGATTTGTTGGCTTACATTTGCCGTACAAACGCATGCTTATCACTTTTTATTTGTGGTAGTAGTGGACGTGGTGTCAGAAGTAAGAGCAATTAATGGCATTATTTCATCGTTCGCGTTTGTAAGACGATTCTCAAAATTGTTAAAAGACGTGGGCCTTTACGTTGATTCAACGCGCCACCGCGTAGCAATTAGAGTGTTTGCTTAGTGATACTGTGGGCGTCTGTGCTCATACATTTATATCATCAGTTATTTTACATGAAAATTGGATAAAAAAACAAAAAAAATAAAAAAAAAAATTATAATAATAAAGTATAGAAAAAAAATATTAAGAAACGTTTTCTGGTTTTGATTGTCATCTTCAATTGCAGATGGCTAAAGGGGCGGTTTGTGCCAAAGTATATTTTTTATATTCACATTTTTTTGTTGTTGTCGTTATATTCATCTTAGAAATAAGCATATTGGAGGGGAGCAAATTGTTTTTATAGTTCTGTTAGTGGGTGGCGTTCCTGCGGCTGCTCCTGTTAATGACGTTGGCGTTTTAAGCAATCACATCATTGTCTTATGTTACTGTGCATGGCACTTTGCTGGATTCTGTTCTGTTCTGTTTTGTGTCTTAAGTTTTCGCATTAATACGCTCGTTACCATGTTTATGTTTAATTTTCTCGCAAGCATTTTTTTTGCTTTTTTTTTTGGAATTTATTTTCTCAAATTCTTTGTTTTTTTTTTTTTTTTTTTTTTGTTTTTCGTTAGAAGATGTTTTATAGCGCAATTCTTTTGCTTGTCTTCGGACGTTGGCTGACATGCGCCATTTACACGAAATCTACTTTAACTGCTGTTGATTATGCGACATAATAACTGTGTTGGCAATGTGTTGCTGGCGTTTTATCGTAATTAGATGTAATGTATATTGTAATTGGTGTTAAATTGCTTAGTGAGTAACGTTTTAAAATGTTTTCAGTCACTTCGTCATTTACATTTAATTTATTCATTCTATGAATGTGTTGCCGGCTATTTGCATGGGACGGCCAAAGTGCGGTTTGTTTTATTATTATTTTATTGTTTGATTTTGCTTCTTTTCTCATAATTATCTTTCGTTTGCCTTAATTTCTTATTTTACCATAATACATATATAGGGCGTTGTTTATATTTGATATTCATTAAGCAATTATGGTTTAATTTTCAAGGTTTAAGTAAACTTTTGACATCGATGCGTCACACGATTAACCTAATGAATGTTTATTTAGCTTTACATAGGTGCGGATGTATACTATATATGTATATACTGTAGAAATATTTTATGATGGCTTTTAAAATGCCTTTACGAAAGGAAATAAGAGCAGTTACAGTTGTTTGTGGGCATGTCAGTTGGCCGATTAGACGCTCTCTCGGAACTACATAATTACATTTCTATCGTTTTTGCAAACATTGTATAAGTAGTGGACTATTGTCGTCTTTCTTTTGGTCTAAAATTATCGCCACAGTTGTGGATGACGTTTATTATCAACAATACAGACCCACTTGGCACACAGCTTGTCAAACAGTGGTTCTATGACGCACAAAATTTTAAACCACGCCTCTTATTTAAAATTCTTCATTATATGTACCTCATTTTCGCAACTTGCGGTTAACATGCAACTACTTGCAAAAAACATATGAACGTGAGAATACTTAGAGCTAAGCAGACGGTAGGCGTAAAAATATAAAATACTGTAGTCATTTAAGTCGTTTCGGTTACATTTTCGTTTATTCCTAGCCTCTTATCCCGTTGCCATACCATCTACTTAAAGTTCGGCGCTCAGCAAAGCTACCATGTACATTTTTCCAAAACACATTTATATACAAATTATATATAGCTATTATTTTAGGTAACGGTACAAAAAATTCACAACATTTGAAGAAAACATTCAAAACTCAGACATAAGTTATAGAGCTATTTTCGTAAGTTGACTTAAAATTCTTCTTCTTCTTCTTCTTCTTCTTCTTCTTCTTCTTCTTCTTTTTATGTTTCTAATCACTCTGGTTATGCCATCTTTTCGTGTATTTCGGTCACTCTCAGAAAAAAGAGAGGAAATAGAAAGAAATATGGAGCCGATAAGTCGATTATGCCTTCATCGACAGAGCACTCAGTATATGATTCTGAACAACACTTTATGATGGATATTCTAAGAGAAATATAGTTTTGAAACAGGAAGTGAGCCTACCACGTTACTTCAATGCAACTATCATTTGTTTAATAGCGAGTATATAACGGTGGAAATATTGAAAATTACTTTTAAACGTGATTAAATCAATTTTTTTTATATAATCAGTACCCGCGAAAAGTAAATATTTTATCATATGTTCCCACCTAACTAACTAACCACAATAGTTGAACTGTATAAGGGCAACAATTTCAACGCTTTTCAAGTAAATAATCTGCCATCTGACACATGTAAAATTCTCATTATGTTGTCTTTGGTTCTGTTACTTCGTTTGCATATTTCCTTACCTGTACATGTATTGTAAAATGTTTTTATAATCTATGTCGCTTCATGATATTAAATAATGTTCTATGGCAAAAAATTTTACTAACCCAGTTTTCAGCTCCAGAGATTACCCTACGATTAATTAATCATAAGTACATGAAAACATATTAAGAGATTTTTCGCACTAGATGGCATTTCCAGCCATCTAACCGGCGACATTTTTCAGTTTTTCATCGGGAAATGTCCACAAATGATGAAAAGTTATTGATAGTTGCGCCGTATAAAATAACAAAAATTGTGATAGAAAAACATCTTCTTCTTACTTAGTTTTTAATTCCTTTTGCCGTATCTGGTGTACACCAACTCTAAATTTAAGGAATCAATCAGCGAACTCGCTCTTCATTTTAATGAAGATTTTTATTAAACGTAATTCACGAACTCGATCAATCCCTATATTAGATGGTATATCAACCTTTATGTGTATTAATCTCATCGGGCCTTAGCGTGCTTTGCGCTGAAGGGGCGTGTCGTTTATACCTATCAATAAATGTTTGGTCTATTAAGTGAATTAACCATAAAAATCGAATTCAAAATATCGCGTATTAATATTATATAAAATCAACGTTCGATTCAATAAGATTGAGAATTATTATATAATATTAAAGATGAAAAAAAATCGTTTATACATAATATAATAAATACATAGTCCATGTTACGTACATTTGATTTATTTTCTAAGAAATGTTGTTCGCTTTTTCAATGAATGTTAATAAGAAGAAGCATAAGAAATGTCTTTAATGCAATTCATCATCTTCAGAGTATAACCCTTTTTTCCTTTATTGGTCTTTATTTAATTTCCCTTGAAATTAAGTAGATCAGCAAAAGCATTCGATATAATTCAAATCAACATAAATTTCAAGTGACAAACGTGACTATTTAATATTCAAACACGGTTGTTACGCACAATTTCCTTGATTTTTTATATTTTACAATAATTACATGTGTACTGTGTTTCCTTTCGAAAATTGTAGGGAAAAAAAGCAAAAAAAAAAAAAAAAAAAGACGAAGAAAGAGAAACGAGAGACAAGGTAAACAAACCGGTACCCAAGACATTTATGGTTATAAAAAAAATTTTCAGTAACATAAATGGCATTTCCTGGAACATAGCGGAAGGGGCGGTATACTAATCAGGTCGATTCATTTGAAACGCTAAGATAATGAATGAATGGTCGCTAAAAAATGTCGACAAATTTTATGCAAAATAAGAATTGAAATGACGAATTAAGACTCTCATGATCATGAAGTAGCATTCTGAAAATATCCTCAATCTACATAATTAAAAGATACCCGGCTTGGTCTATATTATGCACTAAATGGAATCAATTTTTCAATTTTATATCAAATTCTAAGTGATAAGCAATCGTTTTTAGCTGGAAAAAGGAAATTCGCTTTTTTATACCCCTTCACACTAGGAAGGATATCGTAATGTCATCATTCATATTATCTTATCAAGATTATTGTATATTGAAAGCACCTTCAAGATATTGCGCGGATGTATAATAAGTTGCATCAATTCGCCCCCGGCCAACTGTTCGTCCCTTTATAGCCGCACAATTTTCTTTAATATTTGACATAAATGCGTCTATGCGATGGCTTAAAAAAAAAATTTGAAAACAGACGGACGATGAATAAACTCGAAAAAAGGTCACGTCTTCGAAAATCCTAAAAAACAAAATAAATATTTGATAAAATCTGGTTATCAAGAACTTATAGCGTAGACGCAAAAATTGGTGCAAACAATTATCTAACGCCTTGAAAAATTTTGCGCTACGATCGACTCAGTCGACCCACTAACAATCGACCGATTACTGATACAAGAAAAGTTACGCAATTATTTGGGAATCGCCTTAGATGCTGAGTATCCATGATTCGCTATAAGATGCACGTGCTTTTCTTATGTCTTTTTGTTTTAGATTTTGTTATAATTAGAATGGTCCAATAAAAAGCGGGAAGGAATAAAGAACGAGCCACGAAATAAAGTGAGAAATGTTTGAATAATAACAAAATCAAACACACCGCCAACCGGCAGTGGAAAGAGTAACGTGTTGAATGTTTAATGCATAAAATTAATTCTTTCGTAATTAACTATAAAGTACACGCAATACGTACCGACATACATCCGTAATCAATTAGAAACCGTTCTAAGAAGGCGTCCACTTCTTGAAGACAATCTTCTACTTTAGTCAGGGACGCTCGTAATTAAAAGGATTTTGAACGAAATTGAAATGACAGTTCAATAAGCGAAAGAGGAAAAGAGATGGAGAAAATATGTGGTGATACGAAAAGTATATACGTGTATATGTATTACTTATACATACGCAAATGTGAAAACATGAATGGCTTGTACGCTCATTTACAACACATATGAGTAGGACACGAAATGTCTGTTTGTTGCTGCTTAAAGCACTTTTAATGTTTGACGCAAATTTAGGGAAAAAATTGCTTCATAGTGCTAAAAATCTTCAAGTAATTTACCATTTGCTGTCAGAGGGTACGAATATCGTTATTCTTATGCATTTTGGGGTAGAACGTGTGTGTACAATACATATACGGCGGTTATTTAGAGTCTTTAGATGTAGTATTTTTTTTTTTTTTTTCGTATTTTTTTGTTGTCAAAAAAATTTTATTATAAAAAATGAAGGTTTTCTACTTATACGATCTACACACAATTACATATAGCCACACCTTCTGCGGGGTGAGTTTTTTTTTAATACATAGACGCATACGTCCGTGCAATCTCTCCTTTAATATAATATTAACAAAAAAATAAAGTCGGCTTGTTTATGGGTACATTTTTTTTACACATTTACTTTTTTTTTTTTTTTTTAAGCCGTACAAAAAGAAAAATCGTTATTATTATTTATTTACGTTTTTCTTTTATTTACTTTTTTTTCTTTGCCCATCAAATGCATATTTCTTAATATTATCCTACTTTGCCTAAAGTTCTTGTTGTTTGGAAAATGAAATCTCTTACCATTCATTTATGCAAATACAACGTATGTGTATGAATACCATCCTAACTAATAAGCATATTAAGTTTGTCATATATTACGTAATTTTTGAAAAGATTGTCTAGCTGTACTACTGCAAAATATATCTTGCTTGCTTATCTTGCTTATAAAATTCTCTCATGATATAAATTCTCTTGGGATACATTCTTGTTTTATTGGAATCTTGAAATTCTTACAAGAAGGTTTAGGTTTTGTATTCTGCCTTTAAAGTAAAGTTAGATTAAATTTCTTCAATGGATTTTTTTTTTTTTTTTTTTGATGGTTGAAAATATCAGAACCCACTATCTATTTCTACAGTTTGCAAATTATGTCAATGTGCTGTAAAACTTTGTACATGTTCGACATGATTTAAATGTAAAGATTCCGATAAGCGGGCAATTATTCGACTTATGAAAGATGGTGCATAGCAACTTTATAATACAATTAAAGAAGATAAGAAGAAGAATGCATCGCTTATCTTGGAGGTAGTTCTTGATAATTTGGATTTAGGACATAAAAACTACTCTCGTAATTTGTGACAACCAATCCTCTCCGAATAGATCGCAATTTACATTTTATTTCAAATTTGATTGTGGACCTTATATTGGTGCTGGATGTTTCACATTTATTCATTGCAAAGCATACAAGCAGAAGCGGATATTATTGAGGAATGCTTAGAGACCTTCTATAAGGAATTGTTATAGTAAAATCATTTTGAAAACTTTTCAAAACCAATATATCAGAGAAGGTTAGGAGATTACAAGAAGTAGCAGCCTTTTTATGTAATAATTCCTATCATTTCTTTTCGGATTCCGGGCAATTACGCAGATTCTCTTACCTTAGAGTATGCGAAGCAGAAAGTTTTATAATACGCAGAATAAAGTTTCAGTGAAGACATTCAAGGGAAATGCCGAAATCTTCGGCAGTCAAATCCGATGTTAGGTTTTTTCGATTCGAATGAAACCGTTTACACGTTCCTACGATTCATATTTTAAATAGAAAGTCCAGATTTCTTTCTATACCAGCGGGGAAGAGGAAGAGGTCATTGGTCGTAGTAAGTGAATAGGTGAAGTTTTTTTTTTTTTTTTTTGGTCTATTTTTCTTTTTCCTTTTGGCTTCTTTGTGTAAAATATTCACATCATTAAAATATTGCTTTTATCATATTTGAACTCGATGAAAATCTGTTTTATGAATAATGTCAAAAACTTCAAAGTAAAAAAAAATTCATTTTATTTTTGTGAACGTTAGAAATAAAGCAAGAATTTAGCTGCAAGAAAATGAGAAACAACACACATGAGTGCGTTTGGCTTACGTCTAATATTAAATACGTCGGTTTGTTCTTTTCTTCTTCTTCGTTTGCTTATTTGATTTTTTTTTTTTTTTTTTTGCTTCATTTTTTTGGGAATTTATTTGATGATGCCTTAGTTGAGTTAGTGAATTCTTGTAAGCTAAAATCCGGGGGATGATTGGCGATGGTTGTATGGTTGTTTGGTAATATAATAACAGTGTCAGCAATTCAAATGGCTTATGTAATGAATTGGAAAGCTTATTTCTAAAATTGAATGAAAAAATCAAATATTAGAAGTTAGAAGTAAAGTTGAGATTTTCGAATGGACTTACTTACGATATATGCTCTAAGACTATCGATATAAACCACAATGGTATTTAAGCCACTTTCGAAAGAAATTTTCTACATTTATATAATCACAGTAAGAAAAGCAATATAAGATGCATTCATCTGTCAGCAAGGAAAGCTATACTAAGCATTTCATTTTTAAAGACTCAGACCTAAAAGCTTTGCCCAGGATTCACATACTATTTGTTTTTGAGAGTTTATGTGATACACTTTTAGGTGCGATTCAAGTTTTTTTATGTTATACGCAAGTAAAACATATTTTCATTGAAATTCATTTTTGAGCAACAGGCTATCATTTGTTTTCTACATATATTGCGAGGTAAATTAATCTGAACACAATCGCATCATTCTCTCTCGTGGAGATAAAACGTATTTGTATATCCTCATAATTAATTACTTAATCCAAATCGTCATTCCAATGATTGTTCTTATATGATATATTCTTTAATTAAAATTTTCAAAGCTAATGGGTAGATTTTTGACTCACTTAGTGTGCTAAATCGTAACATATTTTGAAAAACTCATTGGAGAATATGTCCGGGATGAGATTATTTCTTCAACGGCATCGAAAGAAGAAAATAAGCGTTTGCAAGATATAAAGCAGGAAGTCGTGCATGATATCTAAGTCTCTCTCTTCGCCGATCACTACTTTTCAAGTTTTTTTTTTTCAGATATATTTTATCTCTTTCTCAGTACCATTCGTGCCTTAAATATAATTAAATGTTTTTTCAGCACACTTTTGTCGATGTACCTTCTTGAGCTATTCTTCAGTTTGAGACATTGTAACATATTAGCACTTTTTTATTCCAAACTTTTTAGTATATGTATGTATGTACGTGTTGCGAAAGGCCGGAGTCAAAAGAGAGGGCGTTTAGTTTTAAATTTCCATTCCATTTCTTTACAAAAAAAAAAAAAAAGAAGGAAAGTATAGATGACCGTAATTAAGGTCACTTAGATATTTAAAAAGTACTTTTTAACATCGCTGAGAGTTAGTTCTGAGCTCTGCACTCGGAACGATACTCTTACTATATAGCATTTTATTATTTATATTATTTATTATTTATACATTATTTCTGCATACTTATTACTATGTATATATATATATATAGTGTCGTAGTGGTAGGTAAAAAGAGGGAAAAGAACACTTTCACATTTGAATGTCTCCACGGGATATAATGCAAGACATTTGTTCTCTCTATTTTTTGCTATTAAAGTTACTTCACTGCGTTATTTCATTACAAAACGCTGAAGTTTACTAAGAAGGTTTGCCGTTTACCCAGCTAAAGCAGGCTTTTTCGTAAAGCATGAATACTTTACATTAATACATTATTCAAAAATATTTTAATTAACTTTTCGAAGAGAAAAGAAATCCTCACCTTAGACGATTGTCATATAAAGCTTCCTTGACTTTTACTCTAAGCACCCGATAATTGAAAAAATTTACATAAGGAATCTTATTTATCGGTATTCGCTAAATGCATAATCATTTTTCTCAAGTTTACTTAAACAGCCTTAGTATACTTGACAAAGACGCGCGCAGTTCTGTTTGTATTTAAAATATTTATTTACTAAAGAAAGAGACAACGAAAAACGTGTTTAAAATCTGATTTATATATCGTAGGACGAAGAATGGAATTTGAGAGCAAATCTTTAGACACATATACATACATATATACACATATATGGTGGTAGATATTTGTAATATACTGTCACCAATCTAAACCGTTTTAGTGCGACATGAATCACCATCAGATACCCTACATCACTTTAGAAAATATAGCTTTTCATCAATCTACGAAAGGTTTCTCACTTTTTTTTAGCTTAAAGGCTTCTTGTTTATGAGAAATAGTAGATTTTTTGGCAAGTCATTTTTATTATTTTCTTTTATGAAAATGAAAGACGATGATTTTCTTACAATAAATAAATATCGTATTCAATTATATTATGTCCATTCAGGCCCAATAAAATTTTTGTTCCTTGCTGATGCAGGTGGGCTTTTACCTCCTCATATGAAGTGACGGTTTTATCGTGCAAGACATTTTGTATACACCGGCGCAAATAATAATCACAAGGTGCTAGATTTGGAAAATATGCTGGATGCAGCAGAAAATCTCATCCATGCTGTAAAAATTCGTAGCTTTACAGCTCTTCTATTGATTAATTTTGTCTTTCAGAATTGATCGTTGTATTGTTCGGTAGAAGCTCAAAAAAAAGGACGATCCCTTTGAAATCGCACCAAACGGATTGATCAATATCGGCTTTCAAAATGCTTTGAGCCGGGTCATCTTTTTTATTCGATGATCTTTAGTATTTAACGTTGCTGTACGTTGCAATCCATTTCTCGTGGAATGAATCATTTTATCGATGTTTGACAAGAAAATCAGAGACATCAACGCGACGGTACAAATTTCTCCCCGTTAGAACATGAGGAATCCATATATCGCGTTTTGAGATTACCAATGATCATGAACTTAATCTCTCAGCGATCTCACGAGTCGGTCTAAAATACTAACATGTGACTGGCAAAAAGATAAATGGACGTTTAAATTGATCCCAAATTTTCTATCGTCGCATGAGTATATTGAATTTATTCTTAAGACAGCCGATATCAAATAATGGCGTCGTGAATTCTTCGTCTGCCCATATCTACTGACTGCAATTTACGACGAGTCGTAACATGCGATATTTGACCATAAATAATATCGCTTAGCGCATATTTTTGCATTTACAACCTGATTCTCTTTCAGACTTTTTTCTCTTTGTTGACATTTTTTCTCGCTTATTATTCTAGAAGATTGAAGAACGAAAATATAGCGAGATAAAGAAAGTTGAAGCAAGCATGCAACGTTTCTGTCAACCACAGTCAAGAGGAAAAAAGTTTTTTTTTAATTTCTAAATACAAGTGAGCATATGGAATATACGAGTACCTGATAAGGTCACCCAGATATATAATATCAGAACAATAATTTGAGAACTCTCTGAGTCTACTTGAATTCGTAGGATTGTTGGTTCGAAAAAAGCCCGAAATACGAAAAGTTAGAAGTAAATGAACTTAAGCTAAAGTCAGTAAACGCACCTTCGATGAAGGCTTCACGATTATAAATTGGCGTGACTTATGAAATTTTCAATTAGAAATTCGCCATGAACGTGTACTGGTGATGCAAGCATATTGTATTAACAAGTGGGCCGTCATCAAATGAAAGCAAAAACAACAGTGACAACAATGATAAAAGGGCAAGATTTTCGTCAATAAGAGATCAATAATTTCCTTCATCCCCTGCTGTGTTGCGTTTGTTCTCTTGTAAATTGGCATCATCAGTAACCCTATTAAATTATCACTTAAGTGTTATTGTGCTATAATTACACAGATATTCGTTGACATCATTCTTTCTATTATCTGATTGTTCACTTATTCAGACGAATCGATTTTTTTAAAATAATAAACACTACAACCATGAAATAATTTATTTTTAAAAGGCATCGTTGTGGTTAATCGCATGAGAGGTTCTCTTTCTTTCATTTTCAAATCGTTAATTGTCTTCACTGTTTGGCTTTGACAGGAAGTGAGTGACTACTGTTCAAAAATCTAATTGAATTCGCTTAAATTCAGTTCAAAACATTTTTACTATTCGTAATAAGCTTAACAACTTTGCCTTCTTTCTCCATCTAAGCATCGAGCGTTAGAATTGAAAGTTAATCGGTTGACAGTTACGAGAAAATGTTGTTTCTGGTTATCGTCTGACTTAAATTTAGTTGATATCAAAACCGACTAATACGCGGTTTTTCCTTTGAAAAAAGCATTTTTTTTTTTTCGAAATATTGGAAGGAAGGACATTTTTGAAAGTTCAAAGTTTTCAAGTTGTCCTATGTGTTGTTTTCAAAAATCACATTTCGCGTCCTCGTAATATTGACAGACAACTGTGTTCGGAAAATGAGATTTTTGTACCATAAAGACAAATTTCGTTGAAGCTTTCAATAGAAAATAATACGAAAATATTTCCAAATGTTAAGATTACATACTAATATGCTGCCATACATGTATGTGAAAATGAAATTTCTGTTATTTTACTCGAAACGCTTGGACAAGTCATGTTGTGACTGACAGTCAACAAAATCCGTCTCTTCACACACTTATCTATGAGGGGCATTTCTAAAAACAGAAAAATTGATATAGAAATCTAAAATTATCCTCGAATGGTTCCGATTTATAATTTCAGGGCCGACCAATTTATTTGTTAATCAATGTGGAAAAACACTTCGGGTACGAACATTACGTACACGGTTAAGAAATGCACAAAAGTTCCATGTTGGAGTGAATGAAGAGCGTTCTACAAGTCATGTGCCAGCAACTGACTAAAGCGCATAATACAAACACTTAAACAAGGTACGCTAGTGAACAAAAGCGACAACAGTACGGAAAGGGTTATGGTATAGGTTCCGCGCAATCTGCTCTGGGCTCGCTTCTCTTGAACATTACGTACGACGACCTACTGAAGCGGCCAATGTCCAGCGAAGTTTCCACAATATGCTTGGCAATTGAAATGGTCCTCGTTGACATAGTTGAAGCCAATGGGGTAGTGTGTAACGTGAAGCCATAGTTAGACGCAGTAGAGCTATACCTAGTTGAATATAAAACCAAGGGAGTACTCATAAGCAGCACGATGAGTGTCAAGAGTGTGTATGTGTAAGGGTTGGCAACCACATTATGCAATGCTTTCCTACATTAAAGCACCTTGGTGTGGTGTTTGACGACTACCCAAATTCCAAACAATATCATCAATTATCTTTAGTACATATTGCGGAAGCTTAAAAGGGACGTAAGGTGAAACTTTGAATGTGGAATCAAGAAGGAGAGCGGCTGCTACGATAACAGGGGCGATTCGTATGGGTGCCCTGAGATGCAAAGTACCTACGAAAAAGAACGGAGAGGGAATGAACCAGAATTCACCTGCAAGAAGCAGGTACGTTATTGGGCCGTATGACCTGCAATGTTCTGTTGCCTTACATTTAGTATTCTCCAGATGAGTTAAACCGCCTAAATAGCCGAGCAGCGATTGCCAAGTCAGTGTTCATTGTTCAAAGCTCAAGTACGATAGAAGTTTGTTTGATCGTAGCTAGAGTGAGTGCTCAGTCGGTAAAGGCATAACAGTTATCGATTGGGGACACACCTATTAGGCTGCGCCAATCACTTCCTTGTCTCTTTCTGACAGTTACCGTGTTACACGAATAGGCAACATTTGCTTGGCAACTGGCCATTGAAAGAGCAAAACACTCTTGGGTCTTGGAAGTTTAAATGGGCAATGGGGGAAAGTAAACGTTGCGACAGCTAAGCTAAGAAATAATTGAACGAATATATTGTTACGCCTTTCCTGTTTGCTTACCGGATCGTTTCATCAAATAGAAAGAACGAGAACAATGGAGACCGAGATCTTCTCATACTGCACGAATGTAAAAATGAATTGCTTTACAAAAAAATTGGGTCAATGCCCATTAAATTTTCAAGAAAGATTTGTACGACTAACAATAGTCTATCACAAAATCGTTTCATAATACTATAAAGTCCAAGGGTTATAATCCGTGTCAGCATATTGCTCACACCTATGCGCATCGTCTTACTTTTGAGGTAGTATGGACGATTTTCGATTAATAATAAACTCATTTTCTACCGCAGACGACAATTATAGTCTAATTAACTTGATCTGTGAAATCAATCAGTAATCCGTCGTTTGAAGCTTAATTTTAGTTTAGTTATGAACAAATATAGGGCAATAACTTTGTATGCTCTTGAAATTCTTATTGTTGAAAAAAAGTAAATAGCGCTGACTTGTTGAAATTGAAGTTGTTCGCAAGAAATATATTCAATTTACGTTAAGAAAATAATATCAGATAATAACTATTCAAAAAAGTTCAATTCCATCCCAGACTATTCTAGAAAGTTTAACAGCATCATCAAGAAGCTGTAAATAGCTTTAGTTAACTGCAGGGCGCTGCTTAACGATAGAGGCATAACTTTACCGATATTCAAAACGACGGGACTCTGCGATTTTATCAACATTAATAAAATCATTTGCTGCTGTTGCACTGTTAACTCATACCAAAGACATTCTATATAAATGTTAAGTAACAGCTTATCACTCTGAAAAATAAAGCAGAATTATATTTGATAATAGAGCAGAATGAACTGTGAAATGTGGATTTCGTACCGCTTTTTCAATCGTATAACCCAAGACGCAATAGACATACATTGCAGCTAAGGTGAAAATCAAATAAACGGGAGCCGCAGGCCATGCACTTAAACTTAAAACAATCGAAAACATCGTACAGCAAACGCCCAGACAACATAAGAGTATTTCAATAAATATTATTTCGTTATAGAGCTCGCTTATGTGCTCAATAAGTCTGCGAAAGAAATATAAAATATAATGAAAAAGAAAAACCCATTGGATTACATTGAAATCACAAGTTACAGCGTTGGTGCCATTCGAAGGTGTCCTTTAAAAGTTTGCTCCTCTTTTTGGGCTGGGTTCGATTTAATTCATGAAATTTTTCTGTTATTATGTCCTTGAGCAGAGGCACGTGCAACACCAATATGATGAGACATATATCACTGGAAAAATTGCCAAAGGCACCAAAAAATACACACATGAATTGAATGAGCATGTGAAGGAGATAGCCCATCGTAGAATTGGGATTCAGGCCAGGAATAAGGAAACGCATAATGAATAAACGTTTACCAAAAATTAATTGATAAAGGAGCGGAAATAGGACAAGCGATGTAGCTGTTATAGTGTAGAGGAAACCGATGAGTTTCATCCCTGTCATCGCTACACTCACGGTTTTCGCCAGGATCACCCGATAATTTTCAGATATATTTTGACATTCCAAATATATATCGTCGATGGATTTTATAATATTGACAATAAGCCGACGGCGTATCAATGAAAACATGTACTTGGCTAAGCCCTGAAATTCAAGATGTTTGCCGGTTGTAATAAACACGTAAGTAAGAATTCTTGTCAAAAACTAACCTGAAAGGCGCTGGAAGCCAAGCATAAGCTTTGCAAAATGACTGTCCAATCATTATCGTAGACTAAACCAGCATATATGGTATAACCGGTGCCTACAGTGAAAAACACTATTGATGATAAAGTGATGAAAACCAACGGATTCCAAGGGTTGTAGTTTTCATCCGCAACATCGGCCCCGCATATAGCTGCACAAATCCGAGCAACGCGAATCAATTTCCGATAACGATCAACACAAGCCACGACCATTATTACGGGTTTTACTATTTGAAAATGTTGTTAATAGTATCCGCTACACTGAACTTTCAGCGGTTAAATAAAATTTCTATTTCCCGTTACTGATATATATATACATATATATATATAGAAATGTAACAAGAGTGATGACAATCATTTAAGTTCTGAAAACAAGCTGGCGTATTTTATATCCATTAGTAAATTGCGTGATGTTGGAATAGATTTTTCACTGTCAGAAGTACGCATGACAAACGTTCGCACATAACCGTGATGTGTGTATCTGATGGTATTATAGCTGTCTTCGAAGAATGTATTCATTCAGCCAAAACGTTTGTACAGCCGAGAAGAACGCTTCAGAGTTCTACAAAGTATATATACATTCTGGATCGATGTAGGCACTCCCGTCAATGCAATGGACGTGGCAATCATATCGCGGAGATATCGCGGCAACAAAAACATTGTAGTTCTTGCACGCAGGTTAGCCTTGAAAATGACAAAATCGATTAAAAGACCTCTCTATATAGCAATGCAAGCTAGGAACTCTTCTGTTTTCAAGCGCAAAAAAAAAAAAAAAGAGTAGGGATTGGGATATTTCCTCATCAATAAACGATGCTAAAGTCAGGTGTACTGCGTGGAAAGTCTCAAAGTACCTGCACAAAAAAGAAAACCATGGCCCATGCCCATCCAATTCTATAAGATGGCGAAATTTCCGCACGCGTTTCGGTTCAGATGTCTAGTCAAGTAATCTCTTACTAAATATTGTCAAAACAGATATGGATTTAACTAACATTTATTCCGTGGAATGTAAATCAAATTCTTAAGCTTTTTTTGCTTGAATTGTGCAGAGCCCTTCGCAGTCGATCTGCGATCGGTTTGGAATTTTCATTAAAAATATAAATATGTTACGCCCTCGAACGTGATGTCCGTTCAGCCTAAATTTTATGTAATTAATAAACATTCTCCAAGCAAGCAAATGTCACTGCTCCCGGAGGATGGACATTAGCATAATTTACTCAAAGTTTACTTACCGAGTTTAGCTCATGCCTTATTATTTAACGTATAAGATACAAGAAATCGTTAGATTTAGCCGAAACATAGCTAAAATGATAACACTTTACAAAGAACAACTGAAACTATGTGTAAAGGCGATATGGACTTAATATCTTAATTTTTTTAATAACAACATCAATATGACAAGAAAATTGTTTTCATAATTAATTAATTCACTGCAATCATGGCCGATTTAAAATTCTGCAGCGCACAAAGCGTGTATTTATGGGAAAGTTCTTTATCATTTTTTATTTATTTATAAGCAATTGTTCGGTAGGTGCGTTTTTCTGTAGATAGAAAAACTTCTATTCACCGATGAGAACAACGCCTCCATAGCAGCAGTGGTAGAAAATCAGAACAATTTAACGTTAAAGCTAACCATCCGTGGTAACAGATTTTCTCTCACAATCGTAGAGAGAGAGAGAGAGGGAGAGATAGATAGATAGATAGATAGATAGATAGAGAAAGGGAAAGAAAGAAAGAAAGAAAGAAAGAAAGAAAGAGAGAGAAAGAGAGAGAGAGAGAGAGAGACGTGACAGAAACTATCAGTCTTGGCTCGGCGACCACGCAGTAGTATGTACCTTTCGATCAGAATTTCGTGAAAGATCTAGAAGATCTTAGAAAAATACTTGACAAAAGATCAGAATGGATGATATATGCCACGCACTGCCATCCCTCTATTCAACGCCTTTACCGACAAAGTCTCTAACTCTCTTTATCGAATAATAATTGGATTAGGAATATAATGACGTTGTTTATAAAAACGTGCAAGCTGTTCGTAATGAAGTGCATATGAAAAATAATTTCTCGTAACTGACTATAGTGGGATTAAGAAAAGTCGAAAACTTTTTCGATTACAAGGAATTACTTTTCAAAACAACTTTTATGTCATATCGAAGCTTGGATTGTGAATGTGATGCAAGTGTACTTAATGTTAATGCCCGATATGTGATAACTGTACATTTGGATCCAATCAGATAAGTGTAAAATTGTGCTTATTCCGGTTTTAGTAGCGTGTACAAAGTGTAATGGGGACGTTTATTTCACAAGCATCATTAACGTCCGCTAAACGTTTAATGTGGTTTGGCTCGTTATTTCGTTGTTTTGTAAATAATTTTTGGAAATTTTACATACGTTACCTCGTGGCCTAACATTCAAAAATGCTATTGCACTCATACACACTAAACAAATGTCTTTTTTGAGATTGTGCGAATTCGCATAATTCGTCTAATTTATCGAATTCATCGAATTTGTAAAGAAGACCATTACAAGACCATCCATCCCAAGATATTTAGGACGATCTAAAAATCTTAACTTGGAGGTTACCAATAATGGGAGACTTGAACAAACACATTTCCACATAAATCTGGTTTTATTTCATCAATCACACGAAAAATGTTGGTCAACAGAGGTCACTGAGGCAAAGCCAATGCTCCAACATAACTCGAAAGTAAAAAGTTCAATAGAGTTATATCTTATCGCATGATCTTAGTGGCACGCTCACATACTCATAGGCATTTTTGAAGATCATACACGATCATTTAATTTTTCTCTTAATAAATTGATTTTATCACGAAATGTATGGCATGTTGCACGACTTTGTTTAAACGACATGTCGTCCATGTCGACATAAAAACTCAGTTCTCATATTCCTCCAGCGTTGTATATACGACGTGGAGTATAAGACGTGTTCTTGCTTTATGCCAAACGGCCAATAATCCTTACTTACGAACTCATTTAACCAATGAGCTTCATTCCAAATGTACGGCACGCAACGGTGGGTTCACTGTTCCCATTATAAGCGTTAGCAATTTATGTACGCCGTACAACTATATAAACATACGTGTTGTATTTCGCAAATACTGACAAGTTCTAAATCGCATATTGAGAGAAAATATGGATCCGAATCTCGATCGAAGGTGTGTTTTATCCACATTAACTTTTAGAATCGCAAACTTATTAAGATCTCATATAACTTATAGTAACAATGATATGAAAGATTCCCAGACGGAGAACTTGAATACCCCTTAAAATGCTAAGGTTGAAAATTATCTAAAGCGCAATAGATTCAGTGTAAATTTGGCTATGCTTCGCGATTTGAAAGTCCCCACCCAGGCATGCGATAGGGAACAGTGTAAACGCTAAGAATAAATTCAATCAGAAAATTGTGAAACCGATATTGTCCTGTCATTCAAATGCATTCGACATGTTCTAAATGTAATTCTATCAAACCAGACATACTTCCCTTCTATGATAAGTGGGTTTAGGCAAGAAATATCATGAAAGGAAAAGTTAAAGGCTTCTATTTCCTCCTTGAAGATATTCCGATATTGAAATTTGACACAACCTTTGCTTTGAAATCAATTGAAAATTGAGTCAGAGTGTGTGTGCATTTTATTCAGCGTAGACATATAGACTATAGATTGGGATTTTAAATAAACGATAGAATATTTTAGATTTTACCTGATCTAGATTCCCACTGTAACAAAAGCAGAGAAGTTCTTATACGAGAAAATGATTATTTAATTTATATCCCACGGAGAAAATCATATGCAAATCATTCTCATGCTAATGTTAATTAGAATTATAATTGACTATGAAGTTCGAGGCAAAGAAACGTAACGATCGGTATTAAGTTCTTTTTACAAAAGTGAAAAAGAAAATATGAAAGCAGAAATGAACAAAGATGCGGCTTACGAGTCTAAGAGTGTAAGCAGAAGCCAATTAAACTTTGCTGATGAATTGAAAAATTTTATCGACATATGTTTTAATGCACAGAGTTATTATTATGTTACGAAAGATCAGTCAGTCAGTCATTCATCAAAGTAAATAGCCAGTAATAGCCATGAATGAATGAATGAATGAATGAATGAATGAATTTCATGCTAATATATTACTTGAGGTTAATTTTTTCTCATAAAATTTCACATTTTGGGGAAACAAATAGTTCCGTATAAATCTTAAAGGTTTACGATCGTTTCAATAAAGTTTCTGTTAAATTGTTGTTATTCATGTTCGTTCAATAAGGATTTCAATAAGTTTTTGTATGAATACTTAAGGAGAAATTACATTTCCTTCGGGGAGAGTGAGCGAACGAACAGAGAAAAGATTGCAAAGGAAAATAAAAAAGTAATGATAAAAGTTACAATAATTACAATTGAACTGAAATCCTCTTACAAATCACGGATGATAGTGATGGCAAGCAACCAAATGAATCACTTTCTTGTGCGAGGATTTTATTTGCGGTAATTTGTAAATACCGCCATGTATCGCTTCTACATTGGTAGCAAACGAATATTATACGATATATTAAAGTTATCTCTCGCTTTGACAGAGACTTAAGCTAGAATTAACAATAAATATAATAAGATTTATTAGATGTACTTTTCGATAAGTTGGCTGTAACGTGACAATGATGTTTTCCTTATCTTGAGCATGAAAGGATAAACTGAAAGTTGTTTCCATATCATCGTGAAGGGTATTTAAGAATCGTTTTACCCATGTATCCCGTTCGTTGATACTTTTGTACGTGAACTGCTGTTGCTTCATCTATCACGAATACCGAGCACATACAATGCATAAAATTGTCCGACAATTAATCCTCTTTAGGGAAACAGCCAAACGCTAAGGCAAAGATAAATGTGAGAGCGAGACCGACACCGAGAGCAAGAGCGAGAAAATGAAAGAGTAAAAGAGAAGTGAAAAAAGCAAAAGAAAAAAAAGAAATAAAAATAAGAATAAAAAGAGAGCAGAAAATAGGCTATCAATATTTACGAACAGAAATTACACATTAATTACTTTCGCCGAAAGGAGTTTTCCCTTGAAAAATGAAATGAAAACCCAATTGACGGCCAACGTAATACAGTGGGAATAACTACCATAAAAACAACGGGATAGATAGAGAGTGATGAGGAAAGAAACAAAAGTTTTAAATCCTCGTCGTAGGAATAGTTATTGTAAAAATCTCAACATATAAAATTAGCTTTTCAAATGAATCCGCAATAAGGCACTTACACAGACAACATCGCATAATACCGCCGTTAACGTTAGACGTTAACTTACAGTCGCGGAGAAAAGTATTCGCCCTCTTCATATCTATACATAATCAATAAGTTATTATTAATCACTTAAGAAATACGCAGAGCCGCAGGGCCACAGGGCCAAAATCAATGAAAAATATATGTGTGCGAGAAGTAAAAGTGGAATGTCCTTTGCAACGAAATTTCATCAACAATATAGTAGCGGTAGGGTTAATCATTGATATAGTAAATCTAGCGAATATAGTGATTAATAGATGACAAATGGTTTAAACGTAGTACTAAGTGTAGCGACTATAATAGGTGTAAAGAATAGGCGAAAGAGGTAGGTTTTGGAGCTAAAAGTCCGTAAACATTGATCTTAGCCTAAGGTGAAAGGATTCTCGGGATGCCTTTATTACAAGGTCATTGGGTCATTTGTGTTTGTCTTTTAAAACGAACAAAATATAAAACAGTAACCTACTAATCCATACTTAATTGTTATCTGCATGATGCTACCATTCCACTTAACTAGTGTCTGATCGATCGCAACTAATTTTTTTGCAATCTAACTAATGTACCCATAAGATTATTACATTGATAAAATCACCGGGTGAGGCAATTATATAATTAATGGAGGCATAACAATTGGCATATATATCAAGTTATCGAGGTAGAGACCTCGTTCTGATAATACCGCTAACAGCGTAAAGTTATCCTTGTTAGTAACTAACATAATGCGGTCGATGAAATGTGTTCCGTGATTTAGGTTAACATCATAGACATTTTAGTTAGACCAGTGTGTGTGTGTGTGCGATCTTGTGTATCGAATTACATGCGATATGAGAAAGTTTTTAACATGTACACACAGAAAGTGGATGCGGCATCTGGTACATTTTGAAAAACGTTTATATTATTTGTAATTGAATTTGCGGGTATGAAGGGACCGCAAAATGCGCTGAATCTGATTTTCTGTTTTCCAAACCGTAAAAATAAATGAGACAAAATTTTTAAAGATTGTTTCGTTCATCAATTTCTTGGAATCAAAGAGACATTTTATTATAAGATCACCAAGAAGAAAATATTAGTAAAGCTTTGTGGATCGACTGGAGGGTAAAAATTTCGACCGAAAATATTTGGTTTATTTACGAGTTTTATGAATTTCTTAGTCGGGTAATTACCAAAAAACAAATATGGGCCAAAAAACTTTCTCTGGAATAGTTAAAACTTGTTGATTGTAGGTCAGTCAGTCCTAATTGCTTTCATCAAATTATCCAATTATCAATCAAAATCCGATTCTTTGAAAATCCACTTCGTGACATAGCTAATGACAACACGATCGGCGTGTGTTTTTCTGCAGCATATTATTAATATTAGGAAACCCAGCGACGCGGGGTTTACGATTCTCTATACCAAGTAAGCTCGACAGTAAATGCGCTATCGAGAGATTTTTCATTCGATAGTAAAAAAAGTGTATAATATCAACGACAGCTGTAGACCCTCTGCTCGTTACAGCAAGATCCAGATGGTTGAATATTTTTGTAATATCCTGTGTGCATATATAAGCGAAATTAGTTGAAATTATAAAATCGTTGAAAAATAAAATGAAGGTATTAAAAAGCAATTAGCTTTTACAAGACAAGACAAAAGGGGAATAAGGAATAATGCGAGGAAGGAAGGGAAGAGAGGATCACTGAAAAGGTAAATGAAATCTTAAAGTTTTTGTAAACTAGATTGGGCAAAAAAAAAAAAAAAAATTAAATAAATTTGTCTGGCGAGAAAAAAAAAAAGACACAAAACTCTGGGAAATTACATTTCGACGTGTCAATCATGGTTACAATGAAATTAAAAATTAATAAAATAACAACAAACCTAAACATTGCACACAATTGATAGACATAGCACATAGCACATAGCACATAGCACACAATGTTAACACATGCATACACATAAGCATAACTGTCTCAGCGCTAGTAGTGGTAAGCGTAGGTAGGATGAGATTTACCCGACCCTAGTACAAAAATATTGATCAAATCAAATATGGTAAATAAATATAAATACGAACTACGGAAGCCATTAAAAAAAATTATACAAGCTACCCGTCTACGGAGCGTACGAACACCAGACAACGGCAACAACACAGCAATAACATACAGCAATAAGATACATACAACAGTAGTTATATTCTGATTTTCCACATTGCTGATGACGATGTTAGCTTTGCCCTTGCGTTCCAACTACGAGATACTGTCAATATCAATAAACCTCTCTGTACGCGACCATGTTATCCATATGAATATATTTACGCTACGTATCGTTTCTCTTCCTTTTCATATAGCTTTTGCAGTGAATATCTCGCCTTAGCAACATCAGGTAGGTATTAGATTATATATATACGTATATATGTAAGCGAAATATATTGATTCGTTTATTATTGAAAATATATATATATATATATATATAAAGAAAAAAGAAAGAACATCAAATATATAAGCGGCATACAACGAATCTTTTCGCATTTTCCGCCCCTTATAAGGACACTTTCTGATCTAAATATTTCCATCATGACAGCCATAATTAACCTAACTATGGACAATACCATTTATGTTGCTTTGTAAAAAACTAGCCATTATAATCAGTCTATTCAAGGATTTAGATGATAAATTAAAGCATACTGTTATATACATATATATATAAACACGGCCATACATGCCACTTGTAACGAGTTTTCTTGGACGAGGTATAACTCAGTCAATCCAGGATTCGTTGCAAGAAAATTTAGAATAAAAAAATAATCAGGACCTTCGGGGGGAATGGTGTACAACTTCCTTGATTTATTGTTTCCTCTTTACTGGGTAGAAGTACAGCAATGTGTGTAGAAATGGGCTATGGCAAGGTAACGAGTTCCCTTAGGCGGGGAATGACTCAGTCAATCCAGGATTCGTTGCAAGAAAATTTAGAAATAAA
>NW_023998415.1:40525159-40528564 GCF_014805625.2 Glossina fuscipes | reverse complement strand
TAATCCGGACCTTCGGGGGGAATGGTGTATAGTTTCCTAGATTTATGGTTTCCTCTTTACTGGATAGAAGTACAGCAATTTGTGTAGAACTGGGCTATGGCAAGCCCTATATATATATATATATATATATATATATATATGTATATATCTTTACATAATATAATATATGCTCGATTCATAGTATGGACTATTTTTTATACTCCTTTCGCCTACTATATGCCTATTACTGTCTTCAGATGAATTTTTAATTCTTTTTTTTTTTTTTTTTTTTTTTTTTTTTGTACCAACCAATCGATTTGCATTATTGATTGTTGTAGGCATTTACGGTGTATAAACGGATCAGAACCATTTCACAAATATTGCTGGCAAACAGAATTGGCTAAATTAGTTGACGGCCTCACGCGAATACAGAATGTACGTACGTACGTTGCAAGCAGAACGACAAGCTTAATATAATTCGTTTGCAGAAAGGGCGTATAAAAATCTAAATTATAAAATCGAATATTATGGAAATCGTAGGAAATTGTATGCTGGGAAGGTGCAGACTTTACAATAAATTTCGTACACTTATAGGATAACATTTACCCTTAGAGCTTACACACACGATGGCATACACGTATGCATAGCATGTACAGCGAGCACCCACACACACGCATATATATATATATATATATATATATATAAATATATAAATGTACACACACCAACACACAATTATGGCTGATTAATATAACAAACTGCCATCTTTTCGGTGTACCTTCAACTACCTCAACGAAAGAAAAAAAAGCAAAATTCAGTCAACCTTAACCTACCCCCTATAGGTATAACATTCAAAGCACTTGTGTATATTGTGTGCAAAAAATAAAGGAGAAAAAAAATTACACCCTACTGAAAAGACTGTATATGTGAGTGTCCTGTATGTTCCACACATTCCACCCTCAACTTTTTGCATATATTTTGCCTAAATCTTCACTTTAACCTCCAGTTTTTTTTCTTGCTCTTGTTGTTGCTACTGAATAGCGACTGAAAAAAAAAAAAAAAAAAAAAAAACTGTTCCAAAAGTTGCTCATCCGCAAGGAACCATTAAAATTTTTGAAAAATCCATCATTGTATTGCTAGTGACTTACGCGTACATACAACAAAACCATGTTTGTTTTCATTTCCATGCTTTCGTTAGTTTTGTTGCCTTTGTTGATATTGTTGTAATTTCTATTTCCATGATTTTGTTTTCGACCATATTTTTTGTTAAGCTTTTTTTTTTCCTCCTTTTTTTTTTTAACATTCCTTTTTTTTTGCTGCTTAGCGCAAGTTAGAGTAAGGGGGAGGAGTGCTTAGTGTATGGTTGTCAGAGTGACAGTAAGGCAAATTATATCTGCCAAGGATTTGTTTAGGATTTAATATAAATCTATATTGATATGTCTTCTTAGGGGAGCTTGAGTAATTTTTTTGTTGTTGTAAGAATTATTAAAATGTATTGAAAAAAACTTCAATAAAAAGCAACAGCAAGCAACGTAAATGTGGTTAAACAGTTTATTCCAAATTGATAAAAATATGCAGTTCAGTCTCGAAAAAAGAAAAAGATTTACTGCTTAAGGAGCTTTCAATGGTAGGGTAAAAGACGGACGCTGCTTGCAAAAGCCTGCTTATATTTCAGTAACTAACACATAGCGTTTTCATATAGATCGTTTGAATATTCATAGAACACAAACATTCCTATTCCTCAGATTTTATTGAGTGTTTTTTTCGTGTAGCCTACGGATTTCAGAAGACCACCTGTTGTAATTTCTCGCATTTTCGGCGAACTGCCTTAGAAGAAAACAATTCCAATAATTTCTGCATTGTCGTGCGATTAACGAGCATTTCGAATGAGAACTGGATCAACTGGCTGGTCGTCTAAGGCTAATGAGAGTAACACGAGGACAAGACCCTATTTTTTTTCTTCTTCGAGCAGCAGCTTAAAGGTATCTATTTTAAATTGGAGAAAGTAAATCCTCGTTACATTACAAAGCGCTTAACTTATAATTAACATAGGCCAGGGAAAGTTGTAAGCAAAATTATTTTATAATACGTTTTTTCTTTTCTGCGAAGATCGATTTTAATCTTCAAGATAGTCCTCTTTGAGTCGTATAAGGAAGGATACAGTGGATGGAGCAGCAATCCAAACTTCAGTTCATCATCCAATATTGGCTTTGACTTATATCATATTTATATTACTACTATAGGTACGGTCTTGATCAACGCAAGTTTTATGTACAATTCTATAATTGCTCCCTACTGTTTAGAAATCCACCTGTTGGCATTTGCCCCGAAATGGGCTTGTAGTGGCTAATCTAAGACTTGAAGAAGTCAGTGCAGTGCGCATTGTCCACCAATGGCTTACAACCTATAGTTGTTCTAAGAACTTGTATAAATATTTACTTGCATCCATCTAAGATAGTATTGGACGATCATTGGACGCTGCTTGTAACTACAAAAGAAAAGTTGGTTCGAGGTGATGGATATTGAAGATTCATTCTCAATCAAACTTTACGCCGGTTTTTTTTCCTTTTTTTTCTTTTAATTTTAATTAGAATACATCCGTAAGGTGTCTAGTGGATATGAATGCATCTTGCATTTCAAGACGAATACGATTTTTCTGTTAATTCTTTATGTGTATGAAGAAGAGAGTTATATGTGTTTTCTCTCCTTTCTCCAAATCAAAGCAACCGATTTGAACATATATTGCACTTGAATGTACAAAACAGAAAAAAAAAGAAAAAGAAAAAGAAAAAAAAAAAAAAAAAGAAAAGAAAAAGAAAACATGGATTGATGTTATGTATGTGCATTAATTTAAACATCGTTGCATTGCAATTAACTCAAGTGTCTGGCAGTGTAAAAGATATATGTACGTATACAGAAAAAGTTAAAAGAAAAAAGAAAGCTAGTAATTGTCCTTCGCCTTGTCGTCTGTTTTGAACTAAAAGAAGGCAAAAAGTGAATATTTGCATAAACGTGTTTAATATAAACATGAATAATGAAACATCTACAATCATATCATTACGGTTGAACCACTTAAAGGTTTACTCACACGTGCACATGTTACTTTGCTATATATGTGCGTGTGTTGCATGTATCGGTAGAGAAAGTCTTATTATCATGTGCATCTCTATAAATATCTGCATTCATAGGCATGTATGCGTGTATGCATGTGTGCCTACGTGACTGTATGAGTTGTGCTTGATGAGCTGAGCTGTATAAATATCACTTTACATCTAATTTGACAAACGTATCAACAACCCTTTCGTAGTGCTGCAAACCTTTATGCACGTACATATATATATCCGCTGACATTCTATTCATTTCACATTTTTTATTTATACAATTTTTTTCTTATTTTGTGTTTTTTTTTTTTTTTTTTTTTTTTTT
>NW_023998415.1:40506465-40525059 GCF_014805625.2 Glossina fuscipes | reverse complement strand
TTTTTTTTTTTTTTTTTTTTTTTTTTTTTCTTTTCTTCTGTCGCTATTGTATTCAGAAAAGACTCTTGTTAAAATAATATTGAAGGAGCAAAGCAAAAACAATTACTCTCATGTATACAACGTATGGATGTTTGAATCTAGCTAAGCGCGTCATACCACGTAAGGTGTTTATTAACAGATCGTTTGACATTGTAAAAAATTGCTGGTTAAAATAACAACAAGAACATCAGCAGCGGCAACAACAACGATAACGACAACGACAACGACAACGACAATAAATACAAAGGTATATAAAAAAAGAAAAAAAAAAAAAAAAAAAAAAAAAGAAGAAAACAAACTGAAAACCTTTGAAAACTTGAAAGCCTGGCAGCAGCACTTAATGATATGGAAATGCTAAAAAGGATAGAGACTGAACCAACCAGTAGCGATACATATGCATATGCATATGCATAAGCATAAGCATATGCAATGCTGCGTGCAATCACTTCAAAACTTCAACTCCTTGGATTTTGCGTCTTTTCATTAACAGCACTCCTCTGTGAGGACAAGGCCTTGCAGCATGTATCATTGGCGCGAGTGTTATTCATTTTGATTAACGGTTTGAGACAAGCCTTCAGAAATTTGCCTCTTAACCTTCATGACAAACATTTCATTGCCAATCAGAAGTGTATATCAAATATATATATAATATAGCGGTTTTCGCTGTGTATGTGTGTATGGCTAGGTGTCCGAATGTCTATTGAATATATTTCAAGTAAATTAAGATGAAATTGATATCAATTTATAAGCATATATCTAATGATAGGCCAATGGTAGGCATCGGAAAGTTCGGCTTAGGCCGAATACAACTTTTCGGTTCGAGTTTGCTTTTTTCCCCTTATCATTATATGTATTCAGCAAATTATTGTGCCCGCTTGTCTGCAGTAACTTTAAAAAATAAAACTCTTTTTAATTCTTTCAGTTTTTCTTTTCTTTCTTTCTTTCTTTCCTTCTTTCTTTCTTTTTTTCTTTTTTATTTTTCATTTTATATTTTTTGTTAAATTAATGAAAAGCATCTAAATTTTTATGATGTGAGATTGTATGGTTTCAAGTGGGCGTGTAGATCTCATTTATTCAAGTATCTAAATCACATGTGTCACGTCGGCATAAGTGGCATCCATTCACATCCAGCCTGTTAGCCTGTTAGCCCGTAAAGCCCGTAAGCTAGTCAGCCGCCATATAAATTCAACCACCATTTAACATTAACTAAATTGGTTAATGTATGATATATATGTGCGTGTCTGGGCTAATGCATACTTGATGCATTCGTAAACATTGTAACCAGAATTAATTATAAAGTTTGCGTGCATGCAATGTGATTATCAACGAGATGAAGAGATGTTGTCCAGAATATGCAAAATGTGTAAGTATTCTATAACGTATTATTGTCAAGTAGAAATTTGCATACGTATGCAAATAATTGAATATATATATATATACATATATATATATATATACTTGTTATGATGATAATATTATTTTAAATTATTTATATAATACATATGTAAACATCAATTGTAAACAAAATTTGATAAGATCTTGCATAGAATTTCATTAGAAAATTTCATACACTAAACTCTGCACACAGTTTACTTTATCGACTAATCGAAATCGTTAATAGATCTTATATACTTGTAATAGTCCTTGTACGCTTGACTCACTCTAATCGAGGTTTAGTTGTTTCGTTTTAGAAACAAAAACATCCTCATCGCTTATATATGCTATGAGTTTCTTTTTTCCACCTTTGAATTCTTTTGTCCATTGCACGTTTTGTACGCCTCCAGATAAAAGTTTCCAACTTATCTACGTTTCGTTAACTCATTCCAATGATTGTTGAATTTTTTATAATTTCATCACAGATCCTCAAATCAAAATACTTTTCTATAGACATACATATCTTCGTTGCACAATTTCTTCCTCGAACTAATGAAAATTTGATTTATGCAGATATGCTGTCAATTATTTAGGAGATAAACTATATACTAACATAAACGCATATCTGCGCTTTTCCCCATCGTCGTCTATTCATTGATGAAAATTTGATACGTTTGCATTTATGAGACTCTAACCAGCCAGGCCATCTATTATTCAATTGCAAATTTTACTTAACCATAGAATGATATGTAACCGTTTCAGGTCTTGAAAAATGCTGTCCGATAACTGCGTTATTTTAATGAAATAATTACATTTTGATATTTTTGTTTAAATTATTAAAAGCCATTCATCTGCAGCCTGCATCTGTATGCCGAATGCAAAAAATGTTTATAAATATTTAATTGTTAATTTTTAAACTTTAGAAACTCAATAGAATAATAAAACATTGCTGGCGAACATCATCAATCAATTGTTAACAAAAAAAAAAAAAAAAAAAAAAAAAAAAAATTATGTACAAAAAATCAACCGTATTTTTTACTTCAGACCGACTCATACATAATGCACATAGAATTAAATAAACAAACCTAAGGCATGTAGGGAAAATAAACAGGATTTAACTAAAGATAGAAAAGAAAAGAAGAATAAAAAACAAAAAAAAAAAAAACTATTTAAATAAAAGTGAAATCGTATTCTAGCCAATTTTCAGGCAGATGCTCGCTACATTAATCTCTGTAAATAGACACCGTCGGCGTGCTTTCATAAAAAAATTATTTTTTTTTTTTTTTTTTTTTAAAAATTTACCAAAAAAAAAAAATTTTTTTATTGCGGGCAAAAAAAGCCTAGAAAAAAAAAGCTTTAAAAATATGCAAATAAGTTTTTTTCTTGTCTCAAAAAATTTGAGAATTGAAACGGGATGTGATCTGAATTTAAGGGTTGTGTGTGTGACAGGCAGCCAGTAATTGATACTCAGAACATTTGTATATAAGCACGTGTGCATATGTTTGCGTAGCAAGATATCTGCCTGATTATGAACGATCAAAAGTTATTAATGTGTGTACTAATAACAAAAAAAAAAAAAAAAAAAATTCGTCGATTCATATAGAAAAGTAGAAGTAAAGCATTTATCGAAAATGAAATCAGAAGAAAGGTGTGTTCCAGCTTCTGTTTAGGGTAAGAAAGCAACAACAATAACACGCACAGCGAAAGAGATTAACGTTTTCAATTTATGTTACGTTTTACACCAGATCTAACAAATCGGGATCCACATTTCTTGGGATTACGGGACGTATAAGTTGTCTCTAACAAAAAATCCCTATTAAATCCACATCAAAAATACCGAGCAAAATATCGGACAAACAACATCTATTAAAAAATTCAAATACTTTTGATTCGGTTTCCTACACATTGCAGTTGTTTTATTATTATCGTCGGTACGTCGGATACTTTTCGAATAAGGTAAGAATACGAATTGTTGTCGCATTCATCGTTTTTGCCAAATCTGTCCTCTGGCGATGATAATTCTAAAGCTTATTTTGAAGCTTCTCATCTGTACTGTTCCATAAAAATCCGAATCGAAATGGCAGATAGAGTCGGATTGGTTGCGTTAGCCTTAAAGGAGGCTGGAAAATTGAATATTTTTGTCCTGTCTGACAATTTATGCCGAAAAGATTGCTTCACCGACGTAAACCGTTTATCGAGCTGTTTTCATAAGAAATGAAACGTTGCTCGCTGCTCGCTGCTCGCTGCTAGTGTGTGTCTCCATCGATGCAAATCAATTGCAGTCGGAATCGTCATGTAAAAAATTCCCATTTATTGTTTTTCATGATGCTCTTATCCTTTTCTCCTTCTTCTTTTTTAAACACCTGAAATCGATTAAGGGACGTTATTAACAGCCGGTAGTACACGCCACATCCCACTGATCTGACTAGTGCCAGGAGTATCGTCATTTTGTCATACGGATTCGATATTGCGATTCAGTTTTCATCCTCTCCGGCTTCGTTCTGTCACGTTCCGGATCACGTTCTTTGTTTGGGATATAAACTGATATTTCATTGCACGAAGGCATATATTTGGCATTACGTCTGACAATTGCTTAAACTATGGAAAAAAAAAAACATTCAACTATAGATATGTATGTCATTTATATAGACAGCTATAGCCGTCTATGGCAAATTCTGGTTACGTTCTGGTATTGTATCTGGTGGATACAATAGATGGTGTACTTAAAAAAAAAGATATCCTACTTTGTCCTCGGAAATTTTTAATTATGCATAACCCAGTTGTAGGTCTGGCCTGAGTGAATTTTTCAAAACCTCGACGTATCTACCCAACCAGGAGTAAATAAAAAAAGATTGTTTCATCCCACTATTTTCTTGAAAATACTTTTTATTGTTAGCGCATTAAGCAATAACGACATTGCAATTAACGTTAATTGAGAAGACATACCACCAAACAATTGCATATATATATATATATATATATATAAGTATGGCTATAACTGTTTCGTTTTTAAATTTCTGATCAGTGTGATTATTGCCTAAGAATGCGTACAGAGATTGAAACTGATTAGGTGCAAGGTTCTTAGATGATAGCTGGAAGCTAAATTTTCGAGTGAAACGCACACAACCTATCAAAACTAGGTAAACTACTGGAACTTATAATGCATAAATTATTGATCTTAAATGCGATATAATATATATTTTCCAAAATCGGTCTGTAGTTTTGCAGATAGATATTAATCGAAAACTTAATATAAATATTTATGTATAGCGGCGTTAAAAATTGATAGCAGATGTTGAAATTTCGCATATAACCTCTGAGTTGATGACTACACAAAAAATTGACATATTGATGTCATACATCTACTTGTCGGTGGCTAAAAAATGGGCGCGATACGTCAATAAGTTCAAATGCTACGCTGCTCGCTTAAGAATAGATGGATGAATTGAGTGATGCAAGGCAATTATCAGAACATCATAGGAGGTGGTTTACATTCGGGGTTCTCCCTAGATTTCTTATACGTTATGTTACACCAATATTATTAGAATAGAGAAAAATTATTATTATTTAGGGAAATGTTTTTCATTAATGGATCGTTCTTTAAATTAAGGCAAGGCAAAGAAAAGCCAACCGATAATCGCTTGGCTTTTTCTAATGAAAGCTGTTGAACTGTAAGAATATCTGGGTGAATAACTGAGGCCACCGTTCAAGCCTTTAAGATAACTTTGCGTATAATGAGTAAGTGAAATAAAATCACTTTCAAGTTTAATGTACGATAAGTTTGATTACAAATTTCTAGTCATGTTTTCTCAATATTTACCCAAGTGTTACACATGTAAAACATCACTTAATAAGTCTGCCATCCGGCACATATATGGCATTAATGTTGAGAAGAACGGGATAGTATCAATCTTCGAGCGATACGTGTCCAGGTTCTATGATATTCTGACAATTCGTTTACAAGGTACATTTATAAAGGTACGGCCAAGTATGTAGCGTGGCATTATTGCGTTGCTGAGTTGATTTCCTATAAACGCACACCGAACGCTTCGGCAGTGTTTGAGAGCAGCCTTTTGAAAACGGAATAATTTCTCTTTTTCCATATTTGCTTTTAAAGGCACGTAAAGGAACTTTTCACTTGACGCAAGAAATTTAGAAAAGTGTGAAATTGAGAAAGATATATGAGATCGTAACTCAAGAAAAAGGAGAAACAATGATGGGATTTGTATGCCTCTTTTTTTCAAAGAAACTCTTGAGCCATTAGTTGCGAATTCAAAAGACTGCCTACACCGCCATGCAGATGTATAATGTCATTCATGTACGAAAGCGTTGGCGTACTACTTGCTGCAAAGGTTTCCATTACGCAATATATGTTGGTTGTAGGCTGTGTAAAAGCTCAGCGCTGAAAGCGCGGCCAATATGATTGAACACGCAATCGATATGGCGTTGCTTCAGTTCTTATCGATTTCGATGTTAACTGCCTCTTTTATTTAATGCAATATTGACTGTTTAAGTGGACGACGTAGTAGATAGTAAACAGGCTCAATTGAAGCGATAATCGACGCTTTGTAATGAGCTGGACAATTTTGCTCCACTTACGGAGGCCTATTACCTCTGGAGGGCCATATGTGAGCATATGGTTGTGGATCAATTTGCGCCCGGGAGGCCGCCGTAATTTTAGGCTGACCGAAACTCCCTGTAAAGATATCCCGCAAGCAGTGGCAACTTCGCAAAGCGGCCTTATGAGCGGCCAGTCTACATCCGTTGCACCCATAGTTCGGACTATATTGCTTTTGGCCAATCAGTTTTGCCAAGCAATGTCTACTTTGAGATTCGCATTATCCACGCACCCTGCACTACGACGGAAAATGTGTGGAGAACTACATCTATATATGGAGAACTAGATCTCTGTATGGAGAACTAGATCTATATATGTATATATAATAAAAGTTTTTCATTTAAATCGCGTGGGCTTGTACAAAAGAGTAGTCCCCTTCTGACGACAAGATACGTGGTTACGGTTTTATCCGAAAAAAAAGTGTACATTCCGTTTCGGTTTTGTGTCTTCGATTGACTCAGTACGTTATTCCTCGAACCATTTGCCAAAAGACAGGCGAATCTAAATCAGGAGAATGCGATCAAAGGGAATGCGAAGTGCCATGATTTCAATTTCTGGTGAGAAAATCTCGAAGAAGCAACGTAATCGACGCAGTCGAATTATTGTAATGCAAAGGCCAAGAGTGGCGTGCCCACAAATCTGGTGATTAGCTTTGGGCAAGCAGCCCGCAACACTCAAATAATATATCTTAGTGACAGCTGTGGAGCGAGTATTTGTAACGTACCACAATACGATAATCGAGGGAAAATTGGTCTTACTATTTTTTGATCGCTTTAATATACGTATTATTTATACCTATACTTGGGGGATTAATATCGGGTCTCTGACAACTAGTCTTATAAACTTGAAAAAAAAAATTTGAAATAAACTTGATATATTGACCCACTATGTTCGCTGGAAGGTGTTTCCCTTCAGCAAATGTTTCCAAAAAAGCTTTATACCGTTATAAAGAGAGGACAAGAAAAAGAAATAAAAAATCAAATCAAAATTTGCTAAGACCTTTTTCGTCATATATTCGTATACGTAAGTATGTAGGTTAACTATTTTGTAACATGAATGTGAATATCGTTTAGAGTGAAGTGTGATCGTGACGTTCAGTAGGCCAATAAAAGCGATGATAAGATATTTTTAATTATTTTTTGATACTCCTTAGGACGGAAACCATTTTTTTTTTTGTGTGTAACAAGTAAATAAACCGTTAACCGGTATTAAAAAATTGTTACATACACATTTGGATTAACTGTAAATGGGTTCTTAAATAGTCGTTAACATGGTGATATTCAGAGCACGACTTTAATACCCGCCACCATATCCTTTTAACTTTTTCTATTTGCTTCTTTGCGTCTTTCACTCACCGCTTTTTTTTTTGTTTTTTTTGCTTTAAAACCTAAATAACTTTGAATGCATTTGTTTGCATGAACACAGATAAATGCGGATGTTTGAGCATACTTGGCCAACGAACGGTACATCCAGGTATGCGTTTATCTGTATATATATGCGTGTATGTGTATGTAAGTGTGCTTTTATCTGTATATAACTAATCGATTGTCGATTAAATTAATCGGCATGGTTGAGACTTTAAGCCTTTTAAAGTGTGTGGTTAAATCAACAAAATCGATCTTCTTGTTCTTAAACAAGTAACAAAAAACAAATGAAAAAAAAAAAAAAACCGAAATGAAGAAAAAGAAAAAGAAAAGGAGAAAAGAACAGCACGTCGAAAAATTTAATGATAAGTAACTGACTGAATGTTTAGCAATTGATGTTCGCGTGTGTGCATGAGCTAAGTGAAGGGCCAACATACATCTTTCAAGCTGACACATAAGGCATAAAAGCGATCAGTTAAATGGCGAGAAGAAGAAAGATAAAGGAAAGCTAAAACAAAACAAACAAACATTTCGTTTAATATTCAAAGCAAACGAGCGAGCACCTTGAACAACACAAATTAGTTCCTTTTTATACTTCTCGATCAGACATATAAACATAAGTATATTTAGATTAATAGTCTGTTCGTAACATCTTTACATGCAGGCGTCAAAGATCCTCTAAATATATGCATATGATTGATGTATATGATTGTGTGTGTGTGTATGTGTGTGTATGAGAGCAGGCTTGTGCGAATATGTGTGCATGTATGTCTCTTTATTCAAATGACAATATGACATTCCAAGACGATTTATTTCTTTTCAAGTCTACCTGCGCGCCACGTCGACTAAATTCATAACTTGCCTCAAGTCGTACCACAAACTGCACGTAGTATGCAAAATAACTCGATAAGTTCTCTTATAACAATACCACTTAATATTGCGCTAGGCTTCTAGAGTAAAAGCTTAACATTTTAGACTTGTGTTGCTTTTCTATCTAATTAATGCGTTATAAAAGCAATTAATCTATGATTTCATCCATTAGATATTCATCTTCACATGTATTCGCCTTATTATGCATAAGAGATATCATCGAAGAAGGATTCTAGAGCCAATTATTGTTGCTATACTATGTAAACCTATGGATGTTAAGTTTTGTCGGATGTTAAGATTTTTAGAAAATAGCTTTATTGCATTCGTATTCGCCTAACGGACGACGGAATAAGCGACAATCTATGCAACATCTAACTTAAGCCAACCTCAGCCTCGATTGTTTCGCATCAAAGTAAAATACAGCCCTTACTTTCAACTTATAAAGCATAGCCTCCATTACCGCGGGCGATGAATTCCAATATTATTTAAATGCAAATTTAATCCATAGTAGTAATCAGGGATTAGCCAGACAACTTAACGTGTACTAAGTAACAAAAGTTCGCATTTAAACCTAAAAATTGTGATTATTTACTACTTTGTCATAAAATGTCGTAAAATACAAATTTCGTTTAAGATATTTGCGGGAGATTTTTATAACTTATCATCTGACAATTAATAAAAACTCCATAGATTGAAGGTAAGAATTGTTGATGACTTATTGTCACATTAATGCCGGTCTACTGGTATCAATCCAGAAAGCTGAAGATTTTTGTTTTTTTTTCCGAATTTTTATACTCGCGCTTCGCTTAAGTTTCGTGATATCTATCATCCATGAATGATTCCTATTATTTGCTTATATGACATCTCATAGCACTTTTCTTCTTAATTCATATTTATTTACGCAGACGTGATTTTCGCGTTACGTATATCGCAATAAGATGCGATACATTGTTGCAGGAACTGCTTTAAGATCTTCGAGAAAGGATTTTTTTGTTCTTTTGAAATGGATGAAGAGAGTTTCAGAGTGTGCCGTATTTAGTTAAAAAGATCAGCCATTATATCATATGTGTAAGGTCTTAAACAGTTAGCTTTTACTCAATCATACTTGTCTCTTTTGCTTTCGATCGATTTATTGGTTTGTTTGTTTGTTTTTTTGTTTTTTTTTTTTGCCCGTCTCGTATAATCATCGAGTTAACACAATGTGCACTAAAGTGCATAATAATACGTAGGTATGTAAGCGTGTTTATATATAATTTTATAGACACTTAAAGTTCTTTAAAGCATTAGTTTCGTACTCAGTAAGAGCAAGAAGAGTAACAACAATAACTAGCTGGCTAACTAAATGCAAACACTGAAAAACTCACTTTATTACTTTAAAAGAAAAGAAAAAAAGGAACGAACGAAACAAAATTACCTTTCAAAATGTTGCAAATGATCGCAAAAGTAAGTAAGTGACTGAGTATAAGTTAAGTTGAGATGACGCCACGACTGACTTGAACGAAAATCGATTTTTTTTTGATTGTTAACTGTTAATTGAGTGACGTAGCAACAACAAAACAACATCAGCATATCCATTAAAATAACTCCAAAATAATGCGGTTTTAATATTTATTTTAAATTATGTATAATCATCTCTTGAAGAGTAATAATAATAATAATAACAATAACAATAATAATAATAATAATAGTATGGGGAGAGAGTAAGTATTAAGAGATTGTTTTGTTACTTTTTCAAAACAAATCTATTTTAATATAAAGCTATTCGATTACCCATTAACATCTAATGACGAATGATCTCCTAATAATTTTTTTTTTGGCTGCCGTGCGACATTCAGCAACAAGTCTCCGGTCCGACGACGCACATATAACAAAGCACAACAAAGTGTTGATAGACGCATATAATTTCTTCTTGCAATTAGGTTACAGTTACAGTTACAGTTACAGTGATTTTACTGCGACTACATTCGTTACTCGCATCACAATGTGAAACTCGAAGTTTAAGTTTGTTGCTTGCATCTTGCTTTCTGATAAGATAAAATGTCGTTGCTTCGTCGACTTGTGACGAAAAAATTAATTTGTAAGTGGTTTGCTAATTTTAAACCAAATCACATGGATATTGATGGGGGTCAAAACGCCCTGATTCCATCCCCAATTTGGCGATGCTTCCAAACGACAAACAAAGAAAGTGCATAAAATGGTGACACAAGGCAGACCATCGAAGATTTTGCATGAACACATATCCATGAGAAAAGTCTGTTTGAGACGGCGTCCCGGCGTGTTTGTTTACTTTAGACTAAACTCAATAACGCGACACGGAACCGTTTAGACGAAATAGAAACAATGCTTCCATGCAATGAATATGACAATGATGGATAAAATATGGAATCATCACGATACTCTAGAGTCGAGTAGGTACTGGGATCAAAGGTAAAGGGACCAAAAATGCAAAAGCACACTAGGATTGCGCGATATTTTTGAATTTAGCGTCCGGTGTGTGGAATAGCGGATCAATAATTAATATTATTATGTAGCATTATGATGATGGCAAGCTAGACCGCACGCTTATTAAGAGATATGATATGACATATACCTGCATGGGTCCATGTGTACGTCCGAATTCTTACATAATGGCCAATAACAATATGAATTAAAAAAAAAAAAAAAAAAAAAAAAAAAACAACACTATAATAATAGTAATAAGAATAATTTATTTGTCACAATTTTTTTGATAAGCATTTTATCACTTGTCATTCATTCTTTCATACTCTTGGCGAAGCATATTATTTTACACTTCAAATTCATGATTATTATATATTTTTTCTTTTATATATGTAGTTTTTCGCGCTATTTCTTGTCCAAGGTATCGTTCGACCAAGATCCTTCGGCGATTATTATCGGCATGTAAACACCAGTCATTCGCCATCATTTGTCTCTTAATGGTCAGCAAAGTGGTCAGTGGCCCGCATTCATTACAATGTTTTTTCATTGTTTTTTTACTTTCATTTTTTTATTATTTTGGCTTTTAGTTGCATTTGCGCTGCGACTGGCGGCACGTCAACCCCTTCAAACTGCTGATATATCTTGCAAGATAGATATTCATAAAGTTTATGAATATTATATGAACTCAGCCTTACATTGCTGTAAATTTAACGTTCGCTCATATAATTTATTTAACAATTTTTAATTTAAGAAAAAGAAAAAAAAAAAACTAAATTAGCAAACACAGCGTCGAAAATGAAAAGGCATAAGCTTAAGTGAACGAAAGCTTTTTATATTTGCTTTAAATTTTCTATGAAGCGATAAGTAGAAGTTGCAAAGCAAACTGAAAAAAGCAAATCGGGACGCAGCTATTTACTGTCTTACCCACGGACTGCTTGATAAATTTACAAAACCCTTGATGTTCGTTTTATTGCTATCCAACCATTTGCAGCGCTTTCTTCATATGACAACAATTATCGAAGAGATCGTAATGATCACTGACGCCTAAGCTTATTTAATTAACTTTCAATCCGCCGTCCAAACGACGTTTCTATTGTCTTCAATTACGTCGAAAGGTCGTTTTATCCTTTTCAGTTAATTTCCAATTGTATCATCAAACGTCTCAATTGACTTTCACGAATTTTATTTATCAAATTTCGCTATCTCCTGATCTAAAAAGTTAAAACACTAGACCGCTCTACCGTAACTCATATGATGATAGTTTAAAATAAGGCATTATATGGAAAGTGAATGATAAAGTAATTCGATCCGAATTATTTCCGATAGTATCGTCTGTCCTTATATCAAAAATTTGCGAACTGATAGATTAGGAGCGTAGTCGATCAGACGCACAGATAACGTATTGAATCGATCAATATAATAAAATGTGTGTCTGTCGCAAGCTCTTCTGTATGTTGCTTACATCCGTACAAACTTAATGTACCCGTGCACTTTGTACGTTATGTTTTCGTAAAAACTCTTAAAGAAGAAGAAAAATATTTTTCTGTCTAATGATAATATCCTGACATATGTGATTAACATATATATATATATAAAACATTCATACGCTTTCCTCAACTTCGATGATGGTCGTACGAGGATAATAGCTGCTGACGAGACAGATGGACTTTCGTTCTATTGCCAGTATTCAGGTACAAATATCTGAATCATATCAGTATCGCGATCAAAATGCATTAAAATTCTCTAACATCTATCGCCACCAACTAACTATCTATGTCTTGCATTTATTATTATGCCCAAGTGGGTCGATCTATTTAATAATTGAAGAATTTGAATCTTTGGTTACACTTTCGATTCGACTACGTTAGGCGACAAAAATCTTTCACGAAATTCTATGCTAACACTAAACTATGTAAACATGATTGATTACATTATCTCAATGTTATCTATGTATTTGTTATCAAAAATCTTTTGTCATACAATCTAGATCTGCATTCGATCGAAACTTAATTGATAAATCGTATATGTACCTCATCTTATTGTTATCATATTTGATTATTCGGAAGCGATATTAAGAAGAAAATTTTTTGATTTTTCGTTATACAAATCTTCGGATAATAATTTGATATAATGAACTCCTGTTTAAAAATTTGTACTATTGTTTCGATAATGGAAATAATCCGTCCGTCGCTCGAGTCTCGTTGTATTCTCTTTTCATTTCTTCTTCTTCTTCTTCTGTTTTTAGCTTACGGTAAAAGTAACATTGGCATTTGAATGAACGTTGAACGTGACCATAAATTCACGTAAACTCGTACATTTCTCAAGAAAATTCAACTTTTTTTTTTTTTGTTTTTGTTAAGTCATAATTTCAACAGCAAACGATCTACGATTTAATTTAGAAGAAATTTTAATGCTTTACCGTTTTTCTTGTCAAGCAACTAGGGACATACAAAATTATGAAAACATTCATTATTACAATACGTTAGCAATGCAATTTGTAACATTATACGGTTACAAATACGCGAATACATTTGTGTGTGTGTGTGTGTGTGTGTGTGTGTGTGCGTATATATATATGTGTTTATGTAGACATATGTGTGCTGCATAGTTATTTATTTATTAAGCGTTCATAGCGTTAAGGTTTAAAATGTTCTTCTACGGTGTGAAAATTCTAGATAAAAATTTTATTTATTATTTCTTAAGAAACTTCTTCTTGGAAACATGATAAAAGAATACAAACAATATAAACTTAGTAAATGTAATCCTGCTACCAAGAATTAAGAGCAACATATTTTGTTGAATTCAACTTTACCACACGATGGCGGATAAATTCACACACTACTCTTCTGCGGTGACTGTGACATATATACATATATATATATATATATATATATATATATATATATATATATATTACAACACATTTTAATGACAACTGACTTGATTGTGAACCTCGCAATTGATGACGTATTCGCTAGCAGACTAAGTGACTGATTGGCGGGCTAATTCATTGGATAGCTACGTAGCTGCCTTATCCGGTTAGTTGGTTAGTTTGTTTTCCTCATAAAACTCAACCACAATTAATTAATAACTGATGTAAAGCTGATGGCAGTCACTCACTCAGTCATTGTTTGTGTCGATACTGGACGGATTTGTATCGTAATGAAATGCCATTAACTGGGCCTTTGCCATTAGCGTACACATGAAGAGAATGGGAAAATTACACTTTAAACATAACATAGCGCAGTCAGCAATGATATGAAATAAATGCCAAAAGTGAAGAAGAAAACGCAGCTGTTATATGTAATAGACTGCAATACATAAGCTTTTAGCTAACTCTGATGCGTACGGGTTTTTGTATGTATGTGTCGAAGAGTTTGTAAGCTTATCCATTAATAATTTACAACAAGTGCGGATATGATGAGCATTTGCGGTATTCGTGTTCATTAAAATTACATTATGAAATGGGAAAAATATAAAGAAGTGGAAGTGGAAACCTAAACCAGTCGTTGTGTTTTTTTATTTCTTATTTTTTTTATTTTTTGTTCTTTTTCTTTTTTTCCTTTTTATTTTTACTTATTTTGTTCGTTTGTTTGCTTTTAACGTCTTTTAACTTGAATTACTTAAGTGCATCACACACAAATGAACATTTGCGCATACACGTGCTTACCGACTTTTCATATCACTTCACGTTTACAATGCATTACAATGCTATTGATCGATCATCGGACGAATGGACATATCAACGGACGGCAGTGAAAAAATTAGTTACATATATATACATATATATTTTCCACATGTTCCACTACTTGATTAAATATGAATTTATGCTTTAATAATTTCAAGGATATTCACGCACGCGCATACTCACTCATATATATATATACATACCTAGCAAAATAAGTTAAACCTGTGTGTCTCTGCAACTTACTGCTATAATTCATTCATTTCATGCATACATATTTCCAGTGAATGTCTAAACATTTCAGTTAATAAATAATTTGTCTCATCTTTCATGTTGGCATGTGTGTAATTTGTTAAAAAAAACACTTCTGCTGTGTGCCTAAAGAATTCCTTTAGCATCCAATTATAAATTTTTGTTGTTTACTTTTTTTTTTTTTTTGTTGTTCTCCTTTTCCTCTCATTTTCTAGTCACATTCTGATTAGTATCTATTTTGATTAGAAATTTTTTCTAATCTAATGGTGCTTTATACCAATAGAACAGCATTATCGACGTTGGTTGGGTTTTCTTTTACAGCTTAACATGCTTATGATGCTGTAGTGTGCTTCTCTCAAGGTTATATACATCACATAATGTTAAAGCTTTGCAAGAGATGTCACCACTGGTATATGTCAGCAAAAAACTAAAGTTAAGGGTAATTTCTTTTTGCTCGTACATGTTTCCCCTTCAAGCATAGCGATAAGTTGAATTTGAAAAATTGAAAACCTTTTATTATTATAATTGTTATTATTAGCATCGTTATCATAATGAATTTGGCCAGAGGAATAAAAATTCAAAGACTAAAGTCTTAGAGTACAAGCAACTTAGGCTTAGGCTATCGGCTTGAATGAACACTCTACCGCACTTAAGATTTGAACCCACGACTATTGAATTGTTAGACGATATCCTTAGCCTGCTCGACCATTTAAGAAATGTAAATTTTTATCGATAGTATAACGAAGCGGGATAAACGGATATAGCATCCAGCACCCAGACAAATATTTCAGAGAATGCTTTAAATTTTTCATATTTACAGCAAAGAGAAAATCCCATGTTCTACTGATGTTCGCGAGCAAGTCTCTCCGTCTGCTTAGGCTTAAGCGGTGGAGATGGAAACTACAAAATGATATAGAAGTAAAAAAAAAATTGTAGTACCACCAAGCACTCTACGCCACTTTGTTGAACGCAATATTATATACATAACGACTATTCAAAATAAGGCGTTACGTGGAGAGTTGCCGGAAAAGTGTTCAATATCGCTCGTCATGACGCTAAAATATCTCGGTGTACTTAACTTTATCGAAATATCTCAAAATATTGACCTGTTGGTTGAACTCAAGAATATATAGACAGACAGACAAACAGACAGACAGACAAACAAGCTAAAATCGATTCAGAGTCCGATGCTGAATCCGAGATTTATTGCAAATCTATTTGAGTGGTGTATACATTCGCACGAACTTAATATATCTTTGCATCACAACTGATGTAGGGTATAAAAAAGATTAAAAAGCAAGACAAAGGCTTCTTATAGATTAGAAGTGTAAAATATTGGGTTCACTAGAACCCGTAGTACCAAAGTATAGAAAGTATATTACATTGACTCGCTGAGAGCTTAATATTTTCTAGATCAATTAACATGTTCACTCGGATTTGTACAAAAATTTTTGGATGGTATCAGAATTCGATTAAAGATTCATTTAAATTACTAAGTCCTTTAAAATGTATCGAGCCTATGGAATTTCACATCTGATAACCTACTCACATCTGATTAACTACAATCATACTATCATCATTATTATTATTAGATTGAAAATATATTAAAGCTTATGTAATACGTGTATAAACCCCTTAAAGACCAATTAGACAAGCTTGAGCGAAGATTGCGACGATGATACACAAACACTAAGATTGATTTGAAACTTTTCTATTCTTCAATTTCATTAAATTATAATAAAATTTTGGCATTGAGTATAAGAGTTCTAACGCATTGCTGACCGCTGTTGAGGACATGTCACGAGCAAACACACGGTCAATTCGCTCTTGTTTAATCACGCATCACTGTTGTGGCTCTTTGCTTTATGCATTTGAAATGCGCTATAGCTTTCAGTTACAATATTAACTAAGGTACAAAAGATTGTGGATCATGGAGATCTTTTCTAGTGTTTTGACATGTTTGCGTCCTTACAACGATTCATCGCAGAGTTTTCTCGGATTGCTTGCGGCAGATTAAGGCTTAGAGAAGAAATGCTCAAATTCAAAAATAAACGCCAACTAGAACGTATAGATTATGTCATCCAAAAGCAAAATGAAGCGAAACAAATTATATTTACAGGACCGGTCTTATAGCGTTACACGCAGATGGTTGTTGCACCGTTTAAAAGTTGAATATTAAGTAAAATTTATTTATGCTGGACTATCACAAAAAAAGTTTACTTACGTATATATATATATATATTTACTTGAATCAAAGTATATTGGTGACGTTTGTGTGAAGAATGGTATTTTTCCTTTTTCGCCGGCCTGGCATAACTAACCAACCGAGTTTCCTATTCCTCCATCCATTTACTTTCAAAATACTTACTGTCAAATGTCTTCTTCTTCTTTTTCTTGTCTTTAAATGTAATGTTAGTGCCTTCACGTGATATATTGTTACGCACATAGGAATGTTTCAAGCGATCTTTCCACAGAGGACGTTCAAAAATCGATGTAAGACGTCATTGCAGAAAACACAAGCTTAGAATTAAAAGTTGACAATTTTTATTTATCCACATAAACACATATACAGTATAGAATTAAATACGGAATGACATTGGGTAAGCACTCCTTCCAACGCATCAAGATGAAAGTGATACTATATCGTGAGGATGCTTTTATTCGAAAAGCGAGTAACTATTTGTCGTTATTCAATATGCTGTGCATGGCCAGTAGGCTTCGGTCCTTGAGTAAAATGGCGTTTTATAAATATGAAAGTGAGTTAATCTTTTGTGTGAATAGGCTGTAGAGAGCTTCTCCATATGCCCTATTTTTGATCCTAGTCTCTCACCAGTACTTTTGGCAACACGCTCATGAACTGCTCGAATGGTTGGTGTTGAAGGATGGCCAGAGTGGTTAACATCATTAATCGGTTCCGTCTCTACACAGTTGATAAAATTAACCCACCGTACATCTCTTAGAAATACCAATGGTCTTAATGCAACGCTTTGTAAGCTTCCAAAGTGTTGTAAGTCGCAATAGTTCCACGTTTCACTTATAGGAATAGATTCACTTTTATTATAAAATTCAGTTCAGAATTAAGTCTAGCTAATGCCTGTCCACGATGTTTGAAACGCTCACATATTCTACCCCAGGGATAAACACTATTAAAAATTGTTTGGATCACAAAATGATGTGTATGCCCTCTTTAGTTATCGACTTGAGGATTATCTTACCGTGGGTTTCGGTTGTACACGCGAGTGCGTGAAAATGGCTAAATGCCATAGGGCGTCTTGCATTTGGGTTCAATGTAGATATTTTCCATAGACTGCCCAAAGGTTGTTCGTTAAAAGCTAACGGGTAAATTTGACGGCGGGCAATACCTCGTGTTGTCATTTTCGAGAGAATTCGATGGACGACCTCTTGAGAATGTCGCCTTAAAACTAGAAATTGTAAGAGAAACAATTTATAGAAATATTTACTAAAGCGGAGCAAAGATCCGTTGCACTGATCCGTCAGGTTACGCACTCTCGTTTCGCGAAATGCTTTTACAATTTTTATGTCGGCCCCAAATGAATATATGCCTGTCCTACTATAAACTTTTACCCGAGATAGACAACAACGATCCTATTAAATACTCAAATATTCTTGATTATCTTACGATTTGTAGTCAATTTTAACACGTGCCCTCGTATTTCCATTCCTGGCGGGCATCTGTTTTCTTTAATTAATATACTCATTGTCTTCAAGTTTGAGAAATTGAACCAAGTTACACACCTAGTTGATGGCCCCGTACTTGTAGTTCCGACCTGTGCCGACCAGTGTGCGTGTAATGTTTATCGCATAAATTCTTAGCTTCACTTCTCTAGATTGATTCTGTGAGTTTTAGAATAAGACGGCGGGTTTCAGAGATTGTTGAGTATGGTTTGTTTGCTTGTTAAGAGTGAATTGTTTAGAAAATGAACTCTTACCTC
>NW_023998415.1:40471465-40501465 GCF_014805625.2 Glossina fuscipes | reverse complement strand
TTATTATTATTATTATTATTATTATTATTAGTAATACTGGCAGGGAAATGATTTTAAGATGAAAGTCTTAAAGGAGTAGCTTAATTGAAAGCTCCACCCCTTTTGGGATTTCCAATTTCATTATTATATTAGTAGTAGTTTTCATTCATTTTAAAGAGCATGCACGCTTATGCTTTGCGATCATTTTTAATTAATGTAAGGTAATTCGATTTTGATTTACAAGCTAAACTTGCGATTCTAAGCTAAGTCCTCTAAAGCTAAGAAATTGGTACTTTTTGTTAATCGTGTATGGACCGTCGGACCCATTGAACGACAATGAAAAGAACAAATATCAAAACCATGTTTGTTCATTTGCATTGCGCAAAGCTGCGATATCGTCGTGTAGGTGGGCAGAGAAACAGACAGACAGACAAATAAGGCTAAATCGTTTCCATTCAATGTGTTGATTATCAATACATATATAATATACTATATATTTTTTGCATCAAAACTAATACACGCCCCCAACGTGACAAGATAATACAACAAGTATACTCAAGAAGTGAGAACACTATCTAGATTAATATCAACATTTCCCATATTGATCGTGCGTTTCATAAGCGTCGCAAAACTAATATCCTAAGCAAGCAAATAAATATATTATGCGAAGAATACAACGCTACAAATATTGCTTACATTCAAATTCATTGGCTACATTTTTCAAAACGCACTGTAAATTGATAAAATTGACATAACACATACTCGAGGTGCATTTAGCACAACGATTCGATACCAAGAGGCACAATCATACGTCATTCAGAGACTTGGCAGCGTAAGAATGCAATGTTTATTGTCTCATGGAAATCTTCCTAACTATAATTTGCTTGCTCAAGCAATTTTCTAAAGCATTGATGCCATCATTTAGCTTCGGAAGATTTTCTTTAAGAAAATACCCATAAATTATTGGTTCGACGAAAGAACGCTTGAAACGCAAAAAACTTTTCAAGTTTAGAAACGCGTTAAAATTAAAGAAGACCAGATTTACCAAATTTGATGAATGCTCAACAAAACAGCAACAACTTCTTATGTCGATGGATTCGTCTTGATGAAAACTTACGATTTTTGCACTAACATAGATCTTTTCTACTAAATTTCGTCTTCCAAAACTGAACTGAAGAACAGTTCCTCGCACACGGTGCATTCTCCGCGCGTCAAATTTGTCGTCATATGGCATTGAGTTGCCACCCGAATTCATAAATTTTCAATTATTTTGTGATTAGCTTTCTCGTAAAATGCGCTCGTGTTCTGATCGAATTAAAATGCCTCTGGTTTCAATTAAACCAATCACGGCTAATAGCCAGTGCTAAACGTGTATACGATCTTGTCTCGAATTTTTTATCCCCCAAAAATCCCTTGTGCGAGTGGTGCCAGGGTATATGTTAATTAGAACGACATAACATACACCGGCATTTCGTTATATGAATCGAATCAGAATCATTTGTTCAACTTTACTTTAGGCTTGTCGGTCCGTTTGTCCGTCCATCTGTCCTTCTAAAGTCTGTCTACGTATTTTTTTGGCGATATGTTTTAGTCGAGGGATGAACGCTATTGAATCGAATCATTTTTAGCATTACTTTGCGTATAAGACGTTATTTTGACAAAGTCATTCATTATATGAAAAGAATTTTTCCTTTTTAATATATCTTGAGCAATAATCGGATCGTTCTTTAAACGCCCTCCGCTACGGAAGCTCTTACAAAAAATAAGTCTTTGGATATCATAAAAGTCCACTTTTTTTTACAGCTTGATGAATACAAATATGGTAATAATATCGGTGGAAATTAAATACTGGTCTGGTTTTCGAAGTAACGCAATCAGAACAGAAGATGACATTAAGAGAATACACTACTGGGAGAGTACAAGTACAAAAAAATATTTTTCTTATAATGTTTTTCGCTAACAGGAAGGAACCTAAAAAGGAACAGTGTACACGCTCGTAAACTTATCCCTCCAGCTTTAGGATCCTTATGAATGCCACCATCTTCTCAGGGTTGGAGCACCATACGGTTCTCGCCAAACACCTGGCATCTAATCCTGAACATGACACGCGCATTCGCACAGGATATGATGGGACGTTTTCTTCGTCCCTTCGCAGAATCTGCATGAATCGGTATTTAATCGGTATTCAATATTCTTCAGGCGGTACCTGAGGGCGTTATCACCGGTAGTAGGCAGTTATGAGACGTATGTCTCTTCTAGGCAGTTCTAGTAATTCTGAAAGAAAACATAATAACACACTGGCGGGAAGTCAGTCCAGTATACGTAGTCTAGACTTTTGTCTTTGCTGAAAGGTAGGCTATCTTCATACTTGGTGCACGCTTCTGATGAGGTAATTGATAATTGAACGATATTGAAAGGATAACAAAATGATGCGAATAACCAAAAAAAAAAAGAAAAGCACAAACAAAGTAGAAAATTAAAAGGACATCATACTTGATGTTATAAAAAATTAAAAACAAATTTATTGTTATTGTATTCTTACTATTTACCATATAGCGAATATAGAGTATTGGCGAAAAGTTGCAATACAATGCAAAGTGTGTGTAAAAAAAAACGAATTTATTCGAGCGCAGTTTTTTTCATATGTTTTAAAGGACGTTTGAGAAAACCCCAGGGTCTATGAACGCCAAAACCGCTCCTTATATATGGCAACAAAAATTATATTTGAATGAAATAAGAAGAGCAGCATAATCGAAATTGTTCCAGCAACACGTCTTTCATTCAAAAGACTCTGCCACACATCAGTCAATTAATGCAAATTCTATATATATTCATCTACCGAAATAATTAAAAATTCTCTCCTGTACTTATCTTTAAAAAATTATTTTCAAAATATTGTAGAAAAAAATTTAAATCAAAGGAACGAAAAGTTTAAGTGGTTTAAGTGGTTTTAAAAAATCGTATTTCGAGGAGAAGGGCTTTAAAGTTTTCAATATTTATTCTAATAAACTTTTTCTTGATTTGTATCGTTGATCTAGGTGGTCCCAGGATCATAAAACTACCGATCTTAGCTCAAACGTACTTTTTTTATCAATCTCTTCTCTCAAAGGTTTTGTATTAAAAGCTGCCGCTTTTTACTGCCGCATCTGTCAAAAGCGACGCGAAAAAGAAAACTTTGGAAACAATTTATAATTCCATAGCTGAATTCGTTATTAAGATAAGGGATTTTATCTTAAGCTTAGTTTATTAGCAAAAGCATCGGCACCTTTTGAATCGCGCTCAACTTCATATCTATACAGTGTCAGTCATTTCGGTGAAGTTACGCTAACGTGTTTTTGTTTGAAAATACTTTCAAACACATAATGCATTGTATAGGTGTCTGTTAATGCATCAGAGAAGTTACAAATTCCTTCTTCCTAGCGATTATTCCTTTCGAAGTGTTTAGGCAAGACATCATAATTCCAAAAAAAAAAATATCTTACACGTATTAAACTTTTCTTTTCATATGATAATCGATACAAAACATCTATCTATCTGTTAAGTGAAAGAAAGAAAAAAATTTGATTCTCTGAAAAAGCTATGCCAGCGCTCCTAGCGCTTAAGCGTAATAGCGCTCAAATCAAACACTCTCCAAAGGTAAACTTTGGTAGCTCTGGTGATATAATTTAGCAACCATCTAACGCTTAAAAGTAAGAATGCAAAATGTCGAACTTTGAATAATCCCAATACTCCGAATACTCGAAATAATTGAACTACCGATTATGACGGCATCAGTATGTCACACATGTCAGTTGAGAGAGATATCGTCTTTGAGAAATTTTGCGCAGTCCATAACCATCGATCGGATAAATGATTGAAATGTAATTTCCTTAACACTTGCAAAGTACACTGCAAAGCTATCTCATACCTTTCATAACAACTTCCAATTGATAACATCATCACAGCCACTATAACTATTCATACAAGGTGCGAGTATTCGAAATTTCGCTTTTTCATAAAACGAAACGGAACTGCAAACGCATTGCTAACGCAACGCACACACACACACACACACACATTGTACACATTATAATGAAACTTGCATATACATTGTACACATATAAATAAAAAGTACAAAAACGATACATACACATTAAGAAGAGGAAAGAAAGAGAAGTGGAAGGGATAAGATAACATAACACGCAACGGCACCACGCACAGGCACTGCATCCAAGTAGACATCGTTTGAGCAGCATGGAAATAGCTAGGTAGTGTAGATATGGGATCGTACAGACACATAGACACAGAAACATACAAATGCAAAAACAAATTTGATATGTATATGCGTAGATGCGAGCGTATAAACAAAGGAAGCAACAAAGCTAATACACGAAAATTTGCATATATTTATTCATCAAATTGATGGATATGCTTGCTTTACGGTTGGAAATGAGACTGCGGTTCTAAGTATTGCTGTCACTGTCATGGCTTAAAGGTGTACACACTATAGATACGTATACATACATATATTTATATATATTTATATATATATATGCGTGTGCATGTGCGTGTAATTTGCATGAGTATGTGTTATATCGTCGTGTACTTTGCTTGCTTGAACATATATATACAATGTCTAGAAATTGTCTATATATTTACATTGTAGACGAACGGGAAGGTATGACTGAGTGTACAAATTTTAAAGCCTTATCTTGACATTTTACGTAAAGAGTAATAACCAACGCCGGCACAATCAATATTTTTCACATTTAAACTCCCTTCAAGAATTTGCGAAATTATGAAAAATAACGCGTTAGGAAATAATGCCCTAACACTTTCAACGTGTATTTGCGGGTGAGCGAGCAAGTCTCCGCATTATACAAAACGAAAGTTTCTGCTGTTGTTCATAATATTGACATTTTTGTACGTCAGCTCTCTCGAGTTTCGCTAGGCTAGCCGAATAATCAAAAGATTCCGTTCCTTATACAACTTAGGCCAATAATATCTTCCCTTGTATTCGCAGTCGTTGCACTGCAAAAGACATCAAGTTGTCGATGAACTTTTAGTGTCAAAATGAAAATTACATTTTCACCGGAAACCCCCCTTCAGACTGACTCGTATACATTTTCTATGGTCGCGAGAGGAGCGAGGGAGTCTGAACGAGGGTGGTGAATGGATTTGTGAATGTAAATAGACAAGCGCGTTTACAATACACAAAATACATTTTACCGTCAACTGTTGTGTTCAACTATTTATTCAACATATAAATTTTTTTATCAAATTGTTCGTACTTTTCTTTATTAATTTAACTTACGTATTTCAGCGAACTAGAGATCGAAATTGAAAATATACATATAATTATTATTTTGATGGATAGCCTTGTGCCACATTTTTTGCAAAGTCACAATTGCGTAGCCCTAGACTTAAGGAGCTTTTGCCTTAACCGTCTCGGATAAGATTTCTTAATAGTCGACTATTAAGATATCTCTACGTTGGCATTTGTATATGCATGTTTAAGTTGATCTTATCCCATGTCACACGGAGTGAAGAGTAACCGGCGCCGGATAATGGGCAGGACGAACTGTGCGACTTAGCGGACTATGCTACTTATAGAATGCCAGATGGAAGAAAATGACCCATTCAGCATCTCAATATATAATGCTCTCGTCATTTTAGACGGTCCCCGTAGGTCCATTGCCCGCAATCCGTTAACAATCATTCTCTACATAGGAGTTCGATAAGCAGCCCAATGACAAGAAGCAGTGGATTTGATCCAAGATGAACTGTCGTCCAACTATGTCGCCATAAATTTTGAATATGCAAGATAAGGTATAGACCATAACGCAATGCCACGCTGTCAACTACATTAATACTTTTCTACTCTCGAAAATTTTATATTTATATGGATTTGTTGAAATCATGCTACCCATAGATGGCCATAGTATCTGACTAGATAGAAAAGAAATCTCAAAGTATATATCTTCTAATTTTCGCTATGGCCTCTCTATGCAGAGTTCTTGTCACCGGATCATTTTAAAATCATATGCAATGGCCTGGTGTATGACAGGCAAGCTTTCTATTAAAAAGCCAGTCCAGTTCTTAATTTTGATTTGATATATACAGGCGCCTTGCATCCCTGTGCATAGCGTTAGGTCGTCATATCAAATCATGCATCATGTTCTTTCAAACCCAGGAAACGCACAGCGTTATTTGGTTGTGAATTCGATTTCCAGGGCCTTTCTAAGGTTGTTCTACATCACCCGAACATTTCAATTCCAAAAAATCTCTCTCTATTGTTTATGAGTTGTGTACTCTGAGATTTGAATCGAGTTGTCTGTCGGTCAGCCAAAGGCATATTTTCATATTTTACTGCCTAATGTTTGCCTGACGTTGACTATGAAGTTAATAAGGATTTTTGTTGTTGTTATAATACAAATTTAAGACGAAATTCGAGTTCATGAATATGAATATGAATCAAGCATGACATGTATTATTCTTCTTAGAGCAAAACTGCAATGCACTGAATGCGTCGCGAATCGTGGGAGTCACTTAATATATTTCAAATTTTATACAACAGCAAAACGTTATAAAGATAACAAGTCAATTACTTACTTAGTTTTATAACAATTATTTTGATCAAACTTACATTTATTTCCCATTCCATAGAGTGCCAGAAGTGCCGTTGAATGGCAAAAATGCCATCTTATTAGCGTTTACTTACGATGAGTTGAATAGAGGAATAGAGGAAAGTGCATATAATTTATTGTGAAAGGGGCACATACCGTTTATTAGACAGGAGTTTACACACAAATACTTCTGTCTCGTATCAATAACTGTATGGCCTAAATTTTTGTGTGGAGCAATTAACATAAATAAATTCATTGATATACTATATATATATATATATATAATATATAATATTATAACAATAATAATAATAATAATAATAATAATAAAAAGAAGCAAAACTATTGCCGATGGTTGCCTTTATTGTCTGTTGATTAAGCATAAGTGAGATACTTTTACTCTCTTTGTAAATATCGCATCCAAGAGCCGTATGTGACCGTGTGCATGAGCAGAGTAGTGGAAGCCAATTAATATCTATAAAATATGTTCTTTCTCGTCCTCCGCTTTGGATGTTGGTGGTGGCTCTTATGTTTATTGCAATTTTTATTTTTTTTTGTTTTTGTTTTTAAGGTTAATGACTTTTCGTTGATGTTGACGCTGTTATGTTACGGCTGAGTCTGTAAAGCATACTGACGACGACAGCCTTGAACTTGAAACCTACTTAATTTAACTGTTGCTTAATTGAGTTTCCTTGGACTACCTCACACAGTGTGTTACGTCATTAAAATCTGGTTGACTGGCTGGTAGTCTATATGATGGGCTGCAACATAGATGCTGCTCTCAACTTTATACACATAGAACGAAGATGGTGTAGATTTGAACACCGTAGTTACTGTTACTGTTCATGTTGCTGTTATTGCCGTTGCTGTTGTACAATTCGTACTGTGTTATGTTTTTACTCTAGTATTTTTAATTTTTACTTCTCATTTCCCATAACGACTGTATGAGTTAATTTGCATGTTTCAATTCCATTTTGTTTCCATTTCATTGCAATCAAGTAATTATGTCTGTCATCCATTCAATGTTCATATTCATATACATCATGTACATATATAAATGTATTCATGTACATACATAGGTATATATATATATATATATATATATATGTATATGTATATCTACGTATACGCTTACAATTGTATTAATGTGCGTGGAGAGGGTTTGTGGTGCGAAACATATAGTTTGCGAGACTCTACTGCAAAAAGAAGAACAAAGAAAAAACAAAAAACGATATCAAATGTTTAATACGTTTACGGTTAATAAGAAAGAGTGAGTTATATACATATTATATGCTTTTGTTGTAAAATTTCAATTCTACTCTTAATTTCTTTCGCTAAGGATCTCAAGGCATGCGCATTGGTGTTTTTTTTGTTGGAAGTCACATTTCCCCTTGGCTAAAGAAAATTGAGAAAATTTCGAAATAAACCGAATAATCGGTGAAACGTGTAGAAGAGTGAAGAGAATGTTATAAAAGGATTTTATCTCATCGTTACAGTACTTTTTACATTTCAAGGAAAAAAAAAAGAAGCAAATTAAACGTTTTTTCCTTTTCGATTCCATTAAAAGATTTACCCAAATTTTTAATAACATATTTTACAGTTAGTCAGAAGATAATTGATAATAGATTTTCCATTAGCTAGAATAGTCCGCTGGATAACTTGAAATTTCCCAAAGGCACACTTCACACTTTACTAGCTAAAATTACCTCTCTTTTCCCTCTCATAGGCAAAGTGATATTATCGTGATAGCGAACGTCTTTCACAATCTATTCTTTACGCTCTTGAGAACTTAAGGCCGGCATTTACAAGTTTTATAGATTATATTTAGGAATGATCGCTTGTTTGTTTGGCGATTTAGAAAGAGGAAGCGTTTGCTTTGCATCCATTCAGGATGCTATTAATATGCCTTCTAAAGTAACCTGTAAAATGTCTTCACTTCCGCCTTGTCTTTCGAATTATCTATGACAGGATTTGAAAAGAAAACCCGACAATTTTTTCTTTCATTTCCCCGATGAAGTTCACATTCATACATCAGAGCGTACACAGTTGTAACTGTTACTAAAACTATCTATTGTATTATTATTATAAAATATAACATGAGCAAGTGAGCGGCAATGCGTTCAAGTCCCTATTAAACATTGTTCCTCCAAACACCTGAATGAAATGACTAGACATTACTATGTATACAACCAAGCATCATTTGCTATTTCAGATCTTAATAAACCCATATATACGATGGTCTTTTATATTCCAATAACGGGATAGCAAATTTGTCGTAACAATTGAGAATTATTTATCCTCATCTAGTTGAAACTAAACTATTTTGTTAAATGTGTGCTTAGGCAACCGATCCGAATTATATCTTTACTTTTGCATTTTGCATGATCTTAGTATATAGTTGTGTATCGGGTTATGCCAATATTTGGAAGCAAAATAATGAATGAATTGCGGGTATCTGCCGCACATTTTTTTAATGTGTGTGTAACAAGCACGCAGACAAATCTGATGTATTCTTATAATATAAATGACTTTGATAAGATAACACTTTGAGACTATTTTACAGATAGATCCGCTTAAATAGAAACTACTGTAAATACAAATGGCTTATATAGCCTGAAGAAGAATCTATAATATATATGTATTGCACTTAGAAGAGAGGGAGAATAAATTCTCAAGCATAGACAAACGCATACACACACACACACACACACACACACACACACACACACACACACACAAACAAACAAACAAACAAACAAATGAATAAACATACACATCAAAATACACATATACAGACGTATAAGCGCACACAAACACAAAAACGCGTAACATACGCGCAAACACATTTTACGTTCAGAGCCAAAGGGCTTTTTACTACTGCGGCAACTTCATATGCCCTATGTCGGAGTAACAGAGTAACAATGGCAGAACGGGTTATAACTTATGCTATATGTGTATATAGCAAGCATTGGGAATATATCGTCTGATGTGTGGTTGAAAGAGAGTAATAGCTTGTATACTAGCAGAGAAATGAAAGAAAATTTAATAAGGGTTGAGGGTATACATACATTGAAACGCATACACAACCTAATGCATATGTGTACACATTTACATAAACATTTATATATACATTTGAACAAACATGAAAGAATTGATATTATATTCCACAGAAATTCCAATTTGCATACATAAAGCACAGAATAATATGAAAAGAAAAAAAAAAAGAACGAAAAACTCAAGAATGACAATATCTCACATCAACTTATAAATATTAAGAATTTCAATTTACAATTTAAAAGATTTTACTGGAAAATGTTCGTCTTACTTAAGTATTTTATGTACATAAACTATTTATCATCATTTAGGAGTTAGTTGTGTTAGTGAAGTTTATCGCATTTCAGCAGTAGTCGTCATAAGGCCCATAATATATAAAGATCTAGTTTTTGTGCCAGCCGCCTAACTCGCATACACAAAAATCGCAATTCTATTCATTCACTTGGAGCGCTCGAATTTCAAAATTTTTCTTGCCTCATTGACGCCTAACAACATTTTATAACATTTTCCAAAGCATCATTGCATCAACGCATTATGCCAATCAAACTTGTCACATCGCCTCATCCTGGCCAGCAATCTTGGACTCTCCCAGATTTAGCCGGATCTATCTATCATTAACTTTATCTTCATTGTAGCGGTAAGAGCGAAGAACGAGTTCCATATTCATCCAGTGCTTACTACTTTCCAATTTTAGACAGATCTGGACAGCATTATAAGTGGAATGTAAACTTTTTAATTGGTGTAACAACTTTTGTTGCCGGAGTTTCGTTGGTTTTAAATAATGTCGTACTGACATTGATAATGCGAACGCGAATATGAAACGCGGCGAACCTCTAGCGGAGAAAGCATCAAAAACTTGTCGCGCTAAACGCGAAAGTGAACTTGACAAAAATAACTGACATATTAGGGATATCAAGAGAAAGTTTATTCAATGTGATTGCATCGTATAACGAGTCAATAGTTACAATGGCTCAATTACATGTATTAGATCATAGCCCTGAACGGCTATTATCTGCTTGCAAACCTCAAAACGATGCGTTAAGGAAAAGCATTTCAATCAAATGATGGATGAGACTGTTGCGTGGACTTAAGCGTATTTTGAAGAATAAAGTCGACTTTTGAAAAGAGACAATAGAAAAATTTCTTTAGAAATTATCGGCCCCAGTATTGTATGCTCTTTTAGAATAACGTTTAGCTTTAAATATTTCCGGTACAAAATGGAACTTACTTTTAAAATCAACCGTTCATGTTTAGGTCATTTCTGTATTACATAATAGTTGCGGATTATCAAAAAAAAAAAACAAAAAACAAAAACAAACACTTTCCGGGAAAAGGAACGACTTCCATATGCTGTGTTGACAAGACCACTGGGTGTTGGCGTGAACTGTCCCATACATGTGTGGTTAACAAATTATATTTAATATCCTTAAAATTTAGAACAACTTTTTCTGAACGACGAATGAATGAGTTCGTGTCAAAACAAGAAATAACATGGAATTTTCTGAATCGCCTTAAGTCAACACCGTTCGGATACTTAATTAGATGTTCAATGTCTAATCAGTTAATTTGATGAGATTTGAACTTTCGGCGAAAGTGTTCTGTGTGTGCGAATGGATTTCTTTTATGAGAAGCCATCAATCGCATACACACTCTGATGGAGGCTTTCTCTCTCTCTCTCTCTCTCTCTCTCTGTCTCTCTCTCTTTGAAAAGATCTTAAGCAAATGTAAGCTGCGGTTAGTGCTTTTGGAAATTTTTAGGCAACAGTCTAAAGAAGTCCTTCACTTTTCCATTCCAGACATTCCAGAGTTTCCTAAATATACCGTAAAAGCTCCTTATTCACGCTTCCCTCATTCGCATTTTCACTATTCGCGGATTAAAAAAATTTAAAAAAATTCCTATATTTGCGTCTATAAATTTCTTTATTCCCAGATCTAATAGGTACATACATAATAATAAAAGGATTCCAATAGGTATCCAATTACCATTTCGTATTCACGGTTTCTGTATTCGCGGCACCTATACCCCGCGAATAAAGAACTTTTACTGCATTACCAAGTCTCAAAGATGCTGTAAAAACTTAAGTAAAGGGGTACTTTTCGATTCCCATGTCATCAAAGAAGATCGCACTTTTAGTAAATATTCTCTAAATCATCGTTGAACTCATGAAAAATGCAATTAAAAATCGTAGTATGAAAATCAATTACTTTACAATTACTTACATAAAATTTTAACTTGCATTAAATAACCAAAAAAAAAAAAAAAAAAAATTACAAAAGCGATTAGAAATAATGGGCAGCGCCTTTCCTATCGAAAAAATATGTTTTCCCATCCCCCTTTACCCATCAGCTAATCGACTTGGGTTCTTTATTTTTCTTTGTCTCTCTCGTAAAATTCAAGAATAGGCAAAAGAAAGGAGCGTAGTGCAGTGACTTCCTTCTTTCATAGAATCCTAAATCATTTCACTCGTATATGGGTTGGTATACACATTGCCGCTATTTGCCTTTCGAGGTGGACCGAATACGACACGGCATTGAACACTAAGAGCATTTCATGAATAGTTTATCTAAATCAAAAGTAATCAATCGCTCTGACTGGAAATGTGTCGCTTTACGATTGGTATTTAACCAAAAGAGCCAGAAGTCCACTGAACAACTCAAAATTTCTCTTCACTTGGAAATTAATAAGAAAGATATTCTTAGTAAAAGCGGAAAAATAAAAATTCGCTTTCGAAAATAAACGAATACGAAACATTTATTATATTAAGATTTAAAGCGGTAAACGCTGCTTTTCCACTCAGAATCTTTCCTCAGAGTATTTTCCTATGAATTCAAGACCTTACGTTTTTCATAAAGTGTTCTTAATTATCCGGTATTTATAATATCTCAGATCTACTAAGTGTAATAGTAGTAACCGGTAAAATTATTTATTAAGCAAAGCAAAACAAAAATAAATAAATAAATAAATAAATAAATAAAAAACATTACAGAGAAAAAAAAAATCTATAATAACGACGGCAGCCGCCACACCATAAGCAACAAATTGCAATTACTAAATAAATGATAATGAGGGCATGAATGATAAAACGGGGAATCAAGCAATACGAAAGCATGCACAGCCACAGCCAACATTACCTTGACCTTGAAACCTATATTTAAAATAATTCATTCGTTAGCGAGAAAAACATAATCATCGTCGTCATCAGTTGGAGCAATGAGCACCAAAACAACAGTAACAAAAACAACAAAAAACAATAACAACAACCATACATTCGAAGCAAAGACAGAGAAAGTCATTATTTCATCAACAAATGAGCCCACACTTAGCCAGCCAGCCAGCCATCCAGGCAGCCAGGCAGCCAGGCAGCGAGGCATCTACACCATCAACCACCACCACCACCACCACCACCACCACCACCATCATCATCATCACCTCTACTAACATTAGCACCACCACCGCACAACTTTACTGGCAACGGTTGGACGTCAGCTATGCCAGCTTCATTACTTCATTTGCATGCAATTGTATCTGAAAAAATACTGAGAAGAAAAAAAAAAAAAAAAGAAATAAATAAATGAAAAAATAAAAAGAAAACCTTATACAGTACTTTTTAATTAAGTACGGAGGCGAATTTCGACGACTTTACTCATTTAATTCAGATATTTGTTTGAAGCATGAAAAGCATGAAAATTAACGATGGAAAGCCGTTCGAAAGCCAGAATATTTTGATTGGTGAACTTTTAATTAATTTACTTTGATAGCAAAACGTTAAGTAAAACGTACTGTACTCGGCGACTGTTATTGTGCTGATGCTGCTACTGCTATATCCTATTACCACTACTACTACTACCACCGCTACTACTACTACTACAACTACTAATATCACTACTACTACTACTACTACTATTACGACTACTACTACTGCTACTACTACCACCATCAGTACTAATTTTTCAGTCTACTACTGCACACTATACGAACAATGTTCCCAATCTTTAGTTTTACTCCATATAAAGCCGGTGCACTCCTAATTTACATCAGCTGCAAATGCTCTCATTATCATTTATTCATTTCATTTCGTTTCATTCATTTCATTCATTACGTAGCTGCTGCCGGTGATGCTGCAGTTGAGTTGTGCGGTTAGCCTTTGTTTTTGTTTTCGTTGTTGCTGCTACTGTGTTATTACTATACTGTAGTTGCTGTTGCTGCTGCTACTGCTACTGTTCAACGTTGTTGCGGCTTCGCGTACTCTCTTTGTATTTTATTCATTTTTAACTCAACAACTCTGTTGTGCATGGACGGCACCTTACGTCATGGCGATAGTAGCGGTGGGGTGATAATGGAAAGCGGAGACCGAAGGAAAGAAGCGCTCTTTTCTTTGTTCTTTTTATTTTCTTCTTTTTGTTTTTCCTCTTCACTTTTTTACGAACCATGTGCTATGATGTGCTTCAGATTTTAACTACAATTCGGATTAAAATAAGATAGAATAAAAAAAAAAAAAAAAAAAAAGAAAAGAAGCTAGGAAAGATAGAAAGGAAACCGCGCAAATTTTGAATAAACCGTAATAAACTAAGCTTACTATCGGGAAATGTAGAAGGCCGCTGGAAAAGTACAAGCGTTGCTACGATATGAATCTTTCGCTTTTTCTCAAATATTTTGATGGTATTTTTTTTTTTTTTTAATTTTTTTCTTTAATGAATTGCTACACATACACACATACACACATACACACATACACACATCATTTTTAATGCGTACATTGCCGAAAAATTGCGGATGTGAAGGCATCAACTTGGCTTTTTTTCTCTAGCAGGATCTTAACGGACATTTGAATAACCAAACAGCCCGAGTAGTAGTTGTATCTAATATTGCAAGCGAAAGTCAATAATACATTAAAACTTGAATATCAGGGCTTACCCTGTCCTGTCATGTCTCTTCAGTTAAAATGGATGGCTGCATCTTGGCAGCAGCAAAGCGTATGCCAAGTAAACTTAGCATTCATCAATTACGACCATAATCATAAGCTCTCTCTACGGTAGAGCACACTTCTGAAAAAAGAAACCTATATACTCGGTGGACTGGACCTATTAAAAATAATTTAAAAAATTTGTAGATGGAATTAAATATTTTATATACAAATTGACACAAGTATCATTTTAATTCGGTCAAATGAACAGTCAATGATAACGCTGATGCATTTGGATTTTTTGCAGCCATAAGATCGAAGGTTGCCGGCATACTTATTTAATTAAATCACTTGGAGCATCCAGAAGGAAGGCTTCAGACACCTTACGAAAGCTATATATATTTTTAATTAGTATTAGGTTTTGAATCGATCGAAGCATGTCTGCTCGTCCATCTACGTGTCTGCGCGTGTGGTAAGCATGTTTCCGCGCGACATCGTTGCGTAAGAGCAAAATGACACTTCTGTTTTCAAAAGCTGAACTTAATGTCGCTTGAATTAAGATTTTATGTCAATAAATCCTACACGCTGACAATACTTCAAGAATGGTATCAACTTTCAGTTCTACAAATTGCTTCTATTAATACATTTCCTTAGGTACTTTCTTTAACTAATCTATTCGTAAAGAGATTTGTAAAAAATTTATTCCCATACATTGATTGGTGTTTCGTAGATAAAATCGACAAAGTTATCTTCATTTTCGAGCCTACAAGATAGCGTTACACCTTATGTCAATTGTACGCGACTTTGCAAATGATGTGAAATATCTGTTATGCGCTATATATATACCATATGCGACACTTTTAATCAAAGGCAAAATTAGAGGCGCCATAGGTAAAATTTGACAGATTAATAGCACAAATACAAGCGCATTTAACATGTCCGAATATGAAGCTACACCTAATGCTAAGTGCCCGCAATGTACATGGAAATATATATACACATATATATATATATATATATATATATATATATATATAGAATACATTTCTTTCTTTTTTTGTATTTTAATATAACCAATGATTTAGGTAAGAGAAGACAAAAAGAAAGAGGGAAGTGGTCACGTAGATGTGTTACGCAATCTGACTTATCTATCGCCAAAGTTGAGATTTTCTAAACACTATTTCATCGGAATGCGAACGAGAATTGTTTTCTCATTTTATGGAACAGGAAACTTCATCTCTACCAAGCGCATGAACACGTCTCTCTTCAGTTATGATTTCTTTGGCGAACAATTTACTTTGGTGAATAGGAAAATTCTACACAAACTCACTGTATATTAAAGGATCAGTAGTTTGAATCGTATGTATAGTGTAGGGCGCAGAAGTGACTGAAGTTAATATCGAGACCAGGCACGAACTGAGGGACTTGCCGCCTGATCTCGGCATTCTTGTTCGTAAACACAAGTTGATTTTTATAATAAGGCACAAATCAAATACCATAAGAGATTGTGGATCGCGCAATTTGTTATTGCATGCAATAGGTTAGTGTTGCGACCTCTTCTTGCTTTGAGATTGATTCATGCAATTTGTTATTGCATGCAATAGGTTAGTGTTGCGATTTTTTCGAACTTTTTAATCAAATTTTTGTTTTTGTTTTTTCGTTTATCCTATTTTAAAGAAATAATAATAATTGGTTTAGCGGCACGCTCTTGATTTCAGAGAAGCGATAAATTCAACATTCAGACAGATGGACATAATTATATGAAAATGAAATATGATTGTGATTAAGAAATATTAGATTGATGAGCGAGTGCTGAATAATGAATTGAAATGGAAAAGTTTAAAATAATTTCAACTTGAAATTAATTTTGTTTTTCTTGTTTTTTTTGTTTTTCTTTTAAATCTTAAATTTTCTTCTTGTTCTTCTTCTTCTTTTTGTAACAAAGCAATCTGTCAGACATGTGTACACAAGAAACATATAATCTTATTGAAAATTGATTTGTGACATTTGTAACGTAATAGAATAGGTAGCAGAAAGTGTGTTTAACTCGGAAAGTGTTTTTTAGGGTAAGACGAGCATTATATTCGCATGGTTTGAGGAAATGCCAACTACCGCCATTTGAGTATATGTTTAGATATGTTTGCACGTGCCGCATTTACAAACAGTACCCGTAATTTTCCATTTGTAAGCTTTCTTTCTCCTTTTCGTTTTCCTTTCCTACTTGACTACTACAGTGAATTTGAAATTTTTCACGCTTCCGGCGCGAAAGAAAGAAAGAATACGAGAAAATTTGGCAATAATTTTTGCTTGCAGAAAAAAAGTCGCCTAAATGAGTGAACGGCTTGCACACGTATGTACGAAAGTGGAGTGGGATGGGTGGGGGAAAGAAAAGGGTGTCAATTTACACACAATATTTTACACAATGCATATATATATATATATATATATATATATATATATATATATACATACATATGCGTATTTGTGCATATATGAGTGAATGGAAATATTGCCTGCAATGTTGGCGAATATGTTCATATATTTCTTATACTTGAAGCAAAATATCTCAACCATTATTGTTTCGTAACGGTATTGTAAATAGTTGATACAGTAACATTTTTTTCGTAAATTTTTCACAAATTGAAAGAATTGTGAATAAAATAAAATTTTAGAGAAATTTAGATTTATTTTGTAAAGAAAACCCTTTGTTTCCAAATTAATTGATTTCAAAGAGGTAATCAATCAACTTTGCTTTCGATTTTCCAATACATATGCATATCAATTAATATTAAACTTAATATTATCACTTTTATCAAACTACCCTTGAGTTGTTGGCGCCACGCTTACACGCTTGCATAAATTATAAAGCTTTAATGAATATAGCAAAAGCATTATAGTGGGTCACGATGTTCCGGTTGATGTACGGTGTAATGAAAACAGTCTTTCATGCTTCCTAACCTTGACAATGAATTCATATGTGGAAAATTGCATCACGGACGGACAATTTCTATTTTTTATATGAAAGTCTTTTTATCTTTTCGAGGTGCGTGCGAACCGTGTCACAGACAATAAAACGAAAGTCCGGACTTGACATTTGAAAAAAGGTGACATCGATATTGGTAAAAATTCATAAGTGATCCGCTAAAAGTTCATTGTAATGAAAAATCATCCGATGATCGATCAAATTTACTTATTCGAAAAATTCCTCCATCTCTTAGGTATATGCGAATCATGAATAATTTGTAAAACAATATTTTTAGAAAAGAAAAGATCATTAAATAACAATACCGGAGAAGGTTATTAAGCACGTATTCAAATAAATTAAAATAGATTATGTTTGCAAAATATTAGAAACTGGCAACATTGCAAATGTTCTCGGAAGACATCTGCAATTAAATGTATCCCCCGCGGCAGCTGGATAGTAGCTGTTGGAAATTTGAATCCAAACAAAAATCGCTTAATCTACTTGTCCATGTGTGGCTGCAGAAGTACGGGAGATTTTCAAAATATTGATATTTATGTAATTGGTTTGAGTGAACAAACTCATTTTCCGCCCAAAGGAACAAAGCAATAAAAAACAATCCGTCGATGTTTACATTAACTTAATGCATTTTGAAATGGTTCTCAAGCAAACCGCCTTTAAAAATTTCATTTAATTCATAATAATATTGTTTGACACGCCTACGATTATGTTGTACATCGTTCTTGACGTCGTTCTAAACGATCATTGAAGTTAACAGAAAAACACAGAGTAGGGACAAAAGCTCTCAAAGGGACAAAGCACTAGTTTGGAAGATTTTCCGATCTTTGAAATCTTCTTCGAATAGAACAGTGCCTTGGTATACATATAGACGGGTATATGTATCTGAGTCTTTGTTTATGCTCTCTTCTTCTTTTCGTTTTTTAAAGCCCAGATATATTTTACACAAATATATTCATGCCTACGTGTTTTTCACATACACATAATCATATGAGTGTGTGGAGTTTTAAGTAGCGAGAGTAGTATGGTGGCGGGTGCGTATGTTTGCTTTATTTTGGCAAATGTCACTTGCATGAAATAAAAAAAAAAAAAAAGAGAAAACTCCGGGATGGTAACAGAAAAGCAATGGCTGCCTGCGCAAATTTTCTAATAAGATACAGTATTAGTGAACAGTGAGTCCATGTGTGTGTCGCATGCTAAAAATCCTTCTCAAATGTTAAATATTGAAGACACTTTTGTGAATAAATGTGATCTATTGTTATTGTTGTTGTTTCTGTTACTGTTACTGATGTGTGCTATACGTTTGTTACTTTTTCACTTCATCCTTTAGAAGTCTTTTTGTAATGATATCACACTTCAATTGAGTTAAAGTCAAAGTTTAGTGACAAGTTTCAAATTTAACATATGTACGTGTATATGTATAAGTCTATATATATACACACAATTATATATATGTATATACATAGTATAAATTTCTATCATGTACTATGAAGCGAATGTATCAATCATACTTTAATGAGATGCGAATATATCGCTTAGTCGACTATGTCTCGAGTGGAAAGGACGCTGATTTCTGTACACATGTCGTCTATACATATACGTATATATGCACATATATACTATTTAGTTCAAGGAATAGTTTAAGCGTATGGTAAGCGCTCTTTGTTTTTTTTTGCATAATATGTGTATTTGTCGGTGGGTTTACCAGGTATTGAAATATTTTTAATGCAAGCCAGTGAGAGGTGCAAGAAAGCTTTGAGTTTTGCTTAACAGTACACAGTTTCGACAATATATTCGCAAATATTCCAAAAATGCATAAATAATTGTCCCACTCACAAGTAGTCACGAGAAAAGATATTCGTTCCTTATATATCACAATGTTATTGTGAATCGATCCTGGCGGGCTTGCTCGCAAGAAATGTGAGAAACAATATGAAGAAGTCATGTCAGTACGACGCCACTATCATAATCTTTCCCGAGCTCGTTGCTAAAAAGTAGGCGAACGTGAAGTTTAGCAGTGTTCTTCCATTGAGCTTTTCATTCACTTCAAGTATATTGTGAGCTTAAAGCCTGCAATTCTGTTAAGCAGCGTTACTTTAACATGCGGCCAGCGAAAGGTATTATTGACTTCCTTAGGAGAGGGCGAAACAAGTGCTACAAATTGCTGGCTTTCGAAGGAACCGAGGGCAGGTCCGTACAGATTATTTACCATAAGTTCCGTCTCTGCTTTCGACATAAGCTTGTGCTATGTACCTATTCGTTGTTAATTTTCCAAAATAGATATAGTGAGGGAGGAAATTTGAATGCCTGGCCGAATGAAAATTTGGATATAGATTGTTTTTTTCGTTTCACTTGGCGTCCAGCGCGTTCACGTGTTAAAAAGCTAAATTTTTAATATCTGATTCCGTTTGGAAATTCTTGGTTCAAAACGCTTTATCCCCCTTACGTTATCTTATCGATAAACATCGGTGTATTGACATGATCTCCCCGTATACTCAACATGTTTGCCAATATTTATTAATAAGTTTACAATTTTTTTGAGTAACGAGATTGGATGTTGCACAACACTTTGCCAGTTTAACTTATTAACTATTCACGCAAAGTAAAGAAATGAGAAAGCGATACGAGTAAAAGGTGTAAAGCAGTCGACTGTAGTCTCAGCACAATTTCTCACTTTTTCCGTTTTTCGTTTTCTTTCAATAATTGAATTGTACTGACTGGATATGTCTGTCACATATTGATTGCCTTTTACTTCGTTGTGACTTGTGCTAGAAGGTAGACAAGCTGGCTGCATATAAATATTTACAGGGAACATGAAAGCCGTTCTAACTTAAATAAAAGTATAAATAAAACGAAAATTGGTTTTATAAGAGAATATGCATTGACATTAAAAAATTATATAAAGAGTAATAGTAATATGATTGACTTTTTAAAAACGAGAAACAAAGAACTCTCAGTAATAAAAAATTTTCAAAGAAATGAAAAATGATATCTGCACGATGTCAAACATGGTTTCGCGTTTTTTCCATTACTCAATTGATTGCAATTATTTGAGAAGTGCTTTCACGCTTGAAAAATAAATATGAAATTGTGTATTTTGACGCTTACGCCTGCAGACAAATGCAATGTAAAGCTTTCCATGCGAGCGGTAAAGTGTTAAGGGCTCGTTTCTTTTTTACTTTACGTGGCGCTGTCTAATTTTTCGTTAACTAACTGCGGTGCTAGGTGCTCGGTTCCTATAATTTCACGAATTGAAAGGATGGGACACAAGATATATGTGTGATCGCAGCAGTGACAGTTTTCACATTTTTAACCCCTTTTGATTTGCAAGCGAATTTCTCAAAAGACGTTTTGAACGCCAGGAAAACAATCGAAAATAAACCTTCGAAGCTTGACACAGTGGATGGATAAAATAATATGAACTCTTGACACATAAGATATTGGGCCACCATTTGTTTATATAAAAAGTGTAATTCGTAGCATGTCGGAATGGCATCCAACGGAATGTTGTCCCATTGTTTTTCTAGCAAAACATCCGCCAGATGTTCCAATGCGGTTGGAAATCGAAAATTGCTCTTTACTTGCTACTTTAAAACTCCTCACAACGATTCAATTACGTTCAGATTTGAAAATTGTGTTAGCTGAGTAAGATGTTTGATGTTAGTCCGATGCTCCTCAAATCAAGACCGAACTTTTTTCGATGTATGTATGGCCGCGTTATCATCTTGGAATGCGATAGTGTTTGGCAGCAATATACCGACCAAAGTAGGAGCTTCAGCATTGAAGATGGCGAGATATTCATTCGCAGTAATATGAGAGGACCAACTAAACCACTAGCGAAACCTTCTCCGATCGTAGAGTTTTTTGGGTTGCCCCACACATAAACCTGGCCTGAATTATTATTCACTGGACCCTATCGCATTCTTTCAATCATCAAGTGTCCAAGTTTTATGCTCGTGGCGTCACTTCTTTCGCAGCTTGGAATTGGCTTCCACATTAATGGGTTTCGCAACTGTAGCCGTTTTGTGAATATTAGTTTTTTAAAGCTCCCGCCCCGCTATCTTTACGGGAACAATATTATCCATGTGAGCGTTATCCGTTCTGCTGTCACTCTTGCCGCGCCACAAATCTCCTATTGTTTCTGTTAGATTTGGGTTCCAGTGATGTTATGTCATAGTTTGTGTATGCCGTCATTACCGCTGACTATCGCCCGTGAAACTTTAAACAATTTAGCTGTTTTCGTCGCGGAGGGTCTCGCCAAGAGAGCACTACCCACTTGCCCTCTTTCGACGGCTATGGGATATCACATTTTACTGATAGCTTGTTACGACATTGCACATGTCCACGTAATTTGGCGAAAGTGGACGTAGCTAGTGCTAATGTATTGACTACGACTGTGACTCTTCCAAATAACTGTTATGTGAAAGTGTACAGAATATAGTTTTCATAATTTTTGATTAGATCAAGTTCGGGAAGTGTACTTCTCGTGTCGCAGCCCCGGTGAACAGTTATTAGCGGCGATAAATCTGAACAACCATGACAGGCTCATTTTGGAAGCCAGCTCATGCTCAATTTGAGCCAGAGAAGGCCATTATTTTCAAAAGTTATCAACAACAATTAATGCAATGGACATAATATACTAAGTTTTCAATATGGCGAACTTCAAACTCATACAGTGAAGCTTATTTAGGAAACGTTAGCGGCAATAATCTGACAATTTGTACAACACGCAAAGCACATAATGCAATCATTGCGTTTAGCGTCTTAAAGCGTCAGATGTTGTTTCTGGAAGGAAATCATATTCTGCCCGAAATGTGGCAAAGAGAAATTTAAATTTTTTTAATAATACACGTTCAAGTTTGCTACACAACAGAAAGTTATTCGCAATTTCGATATTATGATAAGATTTTGAAGTCTCTGAGTCCATTTATCCCACTTGTTTATTTACTAGGGTGTAAACTCCCAATATATTCGTTCATTTTCTTTCCCACATATACTTTTTTTTGTCAACATGTCGCCTAATCGTTCTCTTCTCAATTCGTCTGTATACTTGCCTTACCGTTTGTCTGCCTTTCTTGTCGAACTCGCACACATAGAAAATATTTGCAAACTTTCTTCGGATAGCTTTTTTGGTTGATATAGAAGGGAAGAATAGTCATGCATTACTTAACTGTAACCGTAAGACTTTCTTTACACTTTAATCGGGTGTCTGGACGGTCCACTTCTTAAGTGATTGTAGATTTTTGTTTAATGTTTGTCGAGTAAACACATTCTCTACTCTATGTTCCTTCTAGGTGCAGTTTGCGTAGAGCCTTTCGTTAGGCGCGTAGAGGGAGACAACTGCCTTTAAGGATCTCTATATTTATCTCTAACGTTCTTTTTTCCGTTTCTTTATTACGCACGTTTGCCGTAATCGAACTCCTCATCCAATCATTCTTCTTTTCGCTTCGTCTTTTTATCTGTCTTTTTATTTGATTACCTATTTTCGATTTCTATTCTTTCAGTTGTCTAATTCTCTCTTTATATATATATATCCTTGAAACATTTAATAAATCGCGGCAGATTTATCCAATAGGGATTACGTTACGTATAATGCGAGAGATCTTTATATATATATTTAAAGAGATATATATAAATATGTTTTTGGTTTGGATCATCTGTTTGATTAGAGATTTAAATAAAGATTTTTCATATCGTGTCTAACCAAGATTTCTCAATAATTGTTCCTTGTTATCGCTCTGCGTCGCTCTCTTTCATTTCTTTCGCCTTTAATGAAGGCGTCATATTTATGCCCATGAAAAGCGTATAATTTTTATAATTTAAGCGTATCAACGATACAATAAAATACTTTGTGTCGGCTGCTGCTTTAGGCCAATATATTTTCTTACTAACTTAACCTATAATGGATTTTTAAGTATATTTCCGAAAAGAAAAAAAAAAAAAACATATCAATCAATTTTGATTTAAATAACATCATCTCTTTAAGCGCTTAGAGAACCGTCATAGTAATGCAAGCGAAACTTTGTTAAGTTTTGCATACATAAGTGCGTATATAGGTATGTCGTTACTTATAAAACCTTTTTGGTTTCTTTTTGCTCTTCCACATATTTGTCTATAAAGTTAATAATAATGCAGCAATCACTTCAACTGCAATGTATGTATGAAACTTAATAACAAAAGAAAGTAAAACTTTTATAAAAGTTTCTGTTAAAGAAAGGAAAGAGAGAAACCATATACGTATGTATTGCCTTTGAGACTACTGAGACTGATCCGTGTTTACTCACAAGCTTACCAAGCAACTACCCATGTAATATAGAGCCGCAGATGAATCTGTGTGCATACATGTTCTTCACTTAAATATATATCAAACAATTGCGTTTTTGTATATGTGCGAAACTAGGAAAACAGTAGCAAAGCCAACAACAACGACAACAACAACAATAACAACAACAACAATATCAGCAACAACAATAATAATAATAATAATAATAATAACAATCAACGGCATTAACAGTAAAAAGAAATAAAACTTTTAAATAAAAAGGCTTATAAGCCAGTATAAGTGGCGCATATTTGCATGGACGCATGTGTACATTCATGTATGTGGTTAATATGTACATTTGTATATTGTGTGTATAGTTTCTAAATATTCACATATTCATATATGTAAGTCGTGAAAACTTTTTACTTTGTTTTCTTAGAAAAGCATTTCATGAGAGTTGCTTTTCTTTCTGGCGTTATTTCTTTGAAAAGTTTTTCACAAAAGAATTTCTAACAAAAAAAAAAAAAAAAGAAAAAAAAAATTTTAAATAAAAATAAAAGTAAAAAAAAAAAAATAACGTAGAAAGAAGAAGATATACGCGCATGATATTCCGCCATTTTGTCTATTCGGTCCTGTTTGATCAGGCATATGTGCTCCGTTCCACCTGAAAGGGCTGCATATACTCTTCCACGTATAGCTTCAATTTCTTTTGTAGATTTTCTTAATTTTATGGCTAAATAAATTTTTTGTAAGAAAGCGAAATAACATCAAATCAATTGACATTCGACCCTTTTTTTTTTCCTTTCAATACGTGTGGCAGGTTCATGATAAATACGTGAAGATATGAGAAAAATAAAAAGAGAAAAGAAAAACTACGCCATGCATAGAAAAGGTTGACGGAACGCTTTACTTCCCAGCACAATACTTACACAATACCTTGAATACATTATTTTCTTTCCACTGCCCCGCATAGTCCATGATATTGATTGGTAGCAAATTTCTTCTCTTTTCCTTATTTTTATTGGTTTTTTTTTTTTTTTTTTTTTTAATTTTTTTTTTTTTTGTTTTTTTTAAATTTTTTTTTTTTTTTCTTCTTTTTACGATTTTTTTTTTTTTTTTTTTGTTAACATCTTCCGCTTGAAATGATTCTTGCATAAAATTTTGATTAAAAAATGTTTTATGAATTTTTCGGATCTCGATCTACGAACGGAGTAAGGGAAATTTGGTCAGATAGTAGTCGACATTAATAAAATCATTCCAGAATAGCATTCCACGTTTTTTCTAAACCATTGCACAACGATCATCCACGGGACCATATACGGCGGCTCGGTTTATTTTAATTTAAGACTTAATTATCTATCACGTTAGGGTTGATCCCATTCGTCTTATTTCACCAAAACCTCTTAATGCCGTTTACATCGCTTAGCTTAAACCTTTTATTTTCGGTTGCGGAAACAGGGTAAGGCGAAATGGAACCATATTAGTTAGGTACCATTTTTGGTGATACAGTTTGTGGTTGAAAATTGTGAAACAATTTGGGAAATAAAATAAGTTTTCTCCATAGCAGCATAACAGTCAGTGAACATCTCATTTCGTGCCACGCATTGAAATATAATTGAGAATGTACTTGAGAACGGACTAAACTCTTGAGCGGATTCTCAAAAGCAAGTTTTTAATTTTGCCGTTTGTGCCGTCGAATGTTGACCAGAAAATGATAAATCAATTTTCGGCCATCTTTAAATACTTTCTTCATACGTCCGCGTTCTTGGCACAGATAGGTGACATGTCATTTGAAGATTAGGTCCTACCCTTTGTTTAATTGGTTATCCAATTCTCAAAGTTGCAAAATAACGAAAATGGAAGTAAAAAAATTACGTTGAGTTACGGATCGGGCTTAAACGCTGCACTATATCTTAGTGTAGTGGGGTCAATTTGCGGAGAAATGAAACAAAAGTTTTGTTCCCCTTGGGATGAAGAATGTTTCATATTTATCCAAACATTGTGGCAGGCGTACAACCTCAAACTCGACTTGACAATTTTGATCCGATTTGGCATTCCAATGGGCAAATAGATTGACCACGAAGCAGGCATGAACAAATCTTTCGAGAATTTCAAGCAGATCAAGAGCGTGCCCTTTAGAATTTATGATTGGCAGCTTCTGCAATCGGACAATGAAATTAATATGCATAAGCCTTTCGATGAAGAGTGAAAATGTTGAGACTATTTTTGCTCTAAACTTCTCGATCAATTTCATGTTTAATTGCATAATTTTTGGATTAATCTCTGCGTTTCAACATTTTAATGATGGCTATCAGCGGATCATGTCTGCTTCCAAATATATCCACGAAAAGTACATTCACCAAACTTTAGTTCTCTAACTCGAACCTTTGCGGCGATAGGCATTTCAGCAACATGCAGTAAATAGAGGAATAAATGGGGAGAAAGTGTAGCCAAATCGACTACGAATTTTATCCACCATGTGGTCTGTCCGTCTATCCGTCAGATCCAACTGTGTGATATATCCGTCCATCCGGTATGTTCGTCTATGTGCTATGTCCGACTACGCAGCATTTCCGTCTATCCGTCATGCCCGACTGTGTGGTATGTCCGTCTATCCGTCATATCCATCTATGCATTTTCGCATTCTCGTCTATGTGGCATTCCCATCTATCCATCATATTCGGTTGCTGATCTTTTAACCTACACTATGATGTCTGCTGTGGACGATATTCAAAAAATTGAACATTCACACGCCAACTCGTAAGTTAAATCAATATGTGAACAGGATTCTCGTTGAGACGAAATGTTACGTTTTAGAACTCGGAAACGAACGAAGTATTAGGTCTAGCGGTCATTTCGTTTTAATAAAAATTCTAATTATTTCTTTTTTGTTTTCCCGCATAACCAAAGGAACACAAAATTCTCGACCTAAGTACGGATATAAATTACATGCATTTAGTTGTTTATTATATCTTAATTAATTTTAAATAATTTTACCATTAGCCATGACTTTTATTTATTAAATCAGCGGAGCATAACTATTTGGGTATTTTAAAATTTCACTATACTAAATATAATACACGGACAAGCACACGCATACGCACACACACACATGCATAAACAGATGCGTGAGCTTGTAAATATTTTATTATTATAATTTTTGAAAATGTTTTATTTTTCTCTTAATAATAACTGAACACACGACTACACCGCACACGGTATACAGTATACTACTAGTATTACTACTATTACAATATTGCAGCGTGCACTGCATATTATACTGCATTTTACTTTATAATTATAATAATATGCATTTATAATTTAAAGTGCATAAATATGTATATTATGCATGCAGTCATGTACGCGCTTATGTGTTTGTGCCTATCAAGTCTAGTATCGCTTCTATGCATATAGAAAATAAAGATATGTCGTCGGTTTGTGTGCACCAAACTTGTACAATCTTTCAACAACACATGTCGACAATGTCCAATCACTCTATGTTTGAGACTATGTGAACACACTGTTATATAACTATTGCAATATAAAAGACATATTTATTTAAGATACACATGTATATGTATGTGCATATTGTGTAAGTGAACGTTAAAGAATGCTTTGTACCCCACATGCTCGTACTTGTGCAAACACATATGCGTATATTATATGCTTGTCTTCACTAAATCATTGTTGTTTGATACATACACACACATATATAAATTTATATATGTTTGTTGTTTTGACAAGCACGACAGTCATGTAATGCTGAAGGTGTTCATTTGATGCCTACCTACCTACCTACCTACCTACCTACCTACTTACCTACCTATCTATCTACCTAGCTACCCAATCTACCTAACTAACCAACTACCAATCTCTTCTATCTAACCCATGCGCTAACTAAAACAAGTTGGCAATAAAGAAATTACGACGACTATAGGGGTAACGCATGCCAAGCGACAGTTAGTCACTTGGGTCAGGCGGAAAGACTGTCTATGAATTGCTTAAATATATAATATTTCTATATGTGTTTGTGTATGGGTCGATTGCTTAATATATATGCTTGGTATTTTACTTACTAAGCTGTTTTTAATTATGCAAATAAAAATTTTTTTGCTCTAATGGCTTTTTATTCTTAATTACGGGTGTCTAGGATGATGTATAGCGTTTCAATTAATATGAGAGAAGTGTTAAATTTTATATTTTGACAAAACTTTATACATAAATAATAAAGTAATTCCGTACACATATACATGCACATGACTATAGACCATACAATCATTCGTGCAGTGGTGGTACAGAGTGCAGAGAGGCTGTACGAGTTAAACTTATGCACACCCATACCCAATGCCCAGACATACACGAATACGTACGCATTTGTATTAGTAAATATTTAATTGTTATTGTATAAATTATTCAAAAATTGTTGAATAGAACATATTTTATCTAAAATGTAACATTGTAACCATTCATTAGAGAGTACAGCCACGCACGACCCACTCTATAATATAAAATCATTTGCTTATAAGGTAATTAAATGTGAAAATTCCCAATTTTCTCTTGCATATAAAAAGTCAAAAAGATTTATTGATTTATTATCGTAACATTGTCTTACATGTTGTTGCTTTTTTTTTATTTTATTTTTTTCTTTTTTTTATAAGAAATCAGTGCCAGCAAGAAAGATGTTAGTTAACACTCGCTATTGATTTTTAGTTAAGGTGATTAAAACTGTTTTCTTCTTTTTTTTTCGATTTAATATTTAATTTTTTTAGAGCCCAAATTCTGAGCTTAAGAAATACCAAATATATCCACATATACACTTAACGCAGGGCGTACATTAAATTTGCAACGGTCCGAAGCATGAATCGGAGATCCCGCAAATTGTACTACGTCAGGGAAAAAGGTCACGGTATGGTTTGTTCAATATTTTTAATAAACTTTATTCAACGAAATATATCCCCCTTTGCTCGATAATCTTTTGCATTTGTTTCCATACGTAATCCACTTTTCAGCGCTCGTTGTTAGTTCCTTCGAAATTGTTTCGAATTTCGTTTCGTTTGAATAGCGATTTTCAGATGGAAATTTCGTCCATTACACTTTTAACTGTTCTTGTGTTCTTGTGTGTGCATTGTTTTCGTGACCAGTCCTGTGCAACTGCGTGAAGACTGTTTTATGGCAAACGTTTAATTTTGGGGACGATGTCGCGAGACGAAAAATGCCGGCCTCATGCAGTTTATGGTAAAATTGATTTTCACAACGATTGATCGAGTATAGAACCTGTTAAATATTTATAGCATCACTTCATAGGGTCAAGCAGCTCTAAGGCATATACTCCGAATAACGCCATGAAGTTTATTTCTCTTGACATATTTTTAATCGGGATGAACGAACTATGGTGCTGGGTCGGTAAGAATCGCGATTCGCGAGTTCACATCTCAAATGCTATAGAGTTTACTTTGATCATTGCCGTAGTGATTTGAGCATACAACCATACTACGACAATGCACAACAAAATAAAATTAATATTTTCGCTGCTATTAGGCTTAGTTGATAAATCGGCTATCGATCGGTCGATCATCGATTCGCAATTAATCCACAGAAAATAGTGTTTTTCCGCTTTTCAGGCAAAGACCTCAAAATTGAAGTTTAATTTCGGATACTGGACTCAAAATTTTCTTTCATACAACTTGTCTGCTGGTTGAGTCTCACTTTGAAATACACCTTCAAGCAAATATATCAAACCCATAACTCACATATGTCGAAATGTAGGCGGGTCTACCTCCAAATGATTTTACGATTTTAGATCGCTTTAATCTATAAATTGTATTGAAAATTTCGTTAATGGATCATGGACTGATCATGTTACTTTCCAAACTGAACTACAAACAAGATATGCCAAGACAAGAGGATTAGCGCTTCGTTCTAGTAATTTGAGTAATGGTAACACTTGAGAGAGGCATAGATAAGTTGAAGAATAGATCGACCGATTGACGTAAATATGGGCGGATCGATAGATAGATGAATGGATGGATGAATGGATGGTTGCGTAAATTGACATGACAATTCATCGAGAATAGGTAATGGAGAGCCTGAAAAACATTGAAATACATATAAAGGGGCGCGCTCTGCTTGCAATATAAAAACAGTGAAAAAAAGGGGTAACTAAAGAGATGAGATGATAAAAGAGATATCAGTCTAAAATTTTGTAAAAGTATTTAC
>NW_023998415.1:40453965-40466465 GCF_014805625.2 Glossina fuscipes | reverse complement strand
CGGAATTTTTAAGTGAAACGGATTTTCATTTCATCTCTTTTTTTTGTTAAAAAAAAAAAAAAAGGAAAAAAAAAAAAAAGCTAAATAAAAAGAGAGAAGAAGCTGTTAAATGTTTGGCCATAAATCAAGAATTACAAAACAAACAAATAAACCAAACAAAACAATAGATTAGAAAAAGAAAAATTGTCTGCACCCAGCAAGAATAACCCTTCAAATCAAAAATGAAACATAACCATAGCAAAAGCAATATGTAGTAGCAGTGGCAGTAGCAAAGCAATGCACGCATATATAGGCATGTGATTATGAATATTCATAAAAATCATGGAAGCATAAACAATGCTTCGAAAAAATTGAAATCATATGCAAAAAATTAAAAAAAAAAAAAAAAAAAAAATTAAAAAGAAAAAAGAAAATCCGATGAACCGAACTATTAAAAGGCAAATTTATATTAATATGAAGCACGCAGTGAAAGCGGAATAGACAGACGGGCAGGCAGTATTAGAGAGGCGATGAAATGAAGCAAAGGCAACCCTTAACCTATTGAACACTTTTAGCAAAACTGATAAACAGTTATCTATTTTAATATCCTTTCGTTGTTATTGTTGTTGTTATTGTTGTTATTGTTACTTACGACATCTAACCAACATAAAATGAGTTTAAAGGCCTAACAAAACCACTTACAATGATTTCTCGATTTTTTCATCATTCGCTTTTTGTTAACACATGTATCTCTGATTTTTTCAAAATCAAAAGCAATAAATCGCACATTAAAAACATGTGATCCTTTTTTTATTCGATTTGTCTGTCCCGGACTCTGATGACTGCTATGCAAACATTTTAGATTACCGTTATCGATACAATAAAATCGTACATAAAATCACACATTATCTAACAAAAGGCTTGAGTGCTTCAAGTATTTTCACGTAATATGTTCTATAATAAGTCGTTGTCGTTGTCGTTGTCGTTGTCGTTGTTGACGTTGTTGTACGTACAATTTTTCTCTTTTTCTAAAAATGCCAGTTAAACTATATCAGTATTTATTCGAGAAAGCTACCGGCAAAGATATGCCGGAAATTATTCGGAAAAGAGGGGTTACTTCAAGTGTTTATTGAAGAAAGCAAAAATCAATTCAAGAATTCATTTAAGACACACATTTAATTAAACTTAATTGATTTACCAAGTAACTGTAACTAATTTTCAAATTTTATATTACTTCAAGCACCAGGTACAGAGCGATAATATATATATATATATATATAAATTTCGAAAACTAATTTGATCGAGTTATTTGAGTGTCAATTGAGCTCATCTCGATGAGCGTGCCTGCTCAACTTTATGGACCGATATAATCATCTTAGTGAATCAAGAGGTCATACGATTACATAGAATTTTGAAAAGACGGATCGGATAACTTTTCAATATGCTCGTCCCAGCGCAGGCACAATGATTTCAAATAGTCAACAAAAGTTCAAAAAAGTTGACTACGCATAGTTCATTAGTTCTCTCCCCTTCTCCCCCTCTCCCCCCTCTCTGTTACATCATTTATCAGTTAAAGTACTTAACAAATAGCTGTATGGGGATTAAGGCCAATTTTAGATATGAATGCAATCAATTAGTACATCGGTCAATAAGTTCTAGGATTAAATGGGAAGGAAAATATTTATTTATTTATTTATGATTATATATAAGGCAAAATGCCTTTGCCTTATAATCATTTTAATGTTCCTCTGATTTTCTATACATCGGTCAAACAAGAATCTGAAAATACACTTCAAGGGTTAACCCTTTTTTTTAAAGCGTCCTTCTGAGACTTGCAGAGAGGTATTAGTCGCTGAAGGCCCGGCCTGGAGACCTCAGAATTATGAGATAAACAGCGCCGTTATGGTGTTCTGCCATTGATTTATGATGCGATGCACTTTTTCTAATACGAGTAAGCACGATGTCCTCGAAACCTCCTTTTTGTGCAAAAATTGCTTTGCGATGTCCTTAAAGAGGTCAGCTATCTCGTTAAGCTTCACTTTTCGTTCAACGATACATAGCCGATGCAACCAAATCTTTTGGCCGTTCACTAGTTCAACACCATTGGTATCCGTTGCTACCTCAGTTAAAAGTGGCCAACCATCGGAAAATTCTTGTTTTCGAACAAGAAGAGTTGTGATGACACTATTTACCCCATTGCTGAGTTTTTTATGCAAGCAGCACGTTTGCTTACTCAAAAAGCAAGGTATATTTTCCCATTGTTTTGAAGATGAGAAGACCAGCCTCACCAATGTCATCATATAATATCGCATCGCAATCAAGAGATCGAAATGGCATGAAATTTCGACAGGCGAGGTTTACAAGTCGATATTATTAGAAATGAAGATAATACGATTCTTGGTTAGAGACAGTATCTGTATGGGAATCCCAATACTTTTTGATCGTCCATTACGCTATGTAGATGCTATGCAACGAAAACGTATTTAAATTTTCCACAGTTCATTTTAGTGCATGGAAATCTTAAGAAGTGATTAGGAGAGACATAGCTTTGCGCCTGCCAAAGTAATTCTGAACACTTATCTTAAAGATTTTTTAATTAACCTTTCATTATTATGTGGTTAACGCTTCAATTTCTCCTCATTGACATGTAGCTGATGATGTTACGAGCTGAGCTCTTTGTTGCGAAATTCACTCTGAATTAAACGCTTAAATGACTATAAAGGTTGTTATGGCTTTGATGACTTTCTCTTTTCGAAATATTCCTACCGCACACATTTAATGCATATAAATACTCTCACTTTTCAATTTTTTTCATTTCATTTAAAAGCCTTCCGAAAACAGAAAATGCATAAAAGAAGGGTTAATGCATTACATATTTACATATATATATATATATATATATATATATATACCAAATAAACAATAGACTCCATCCGTTAGCTTATCATCTGCATATTTATTATTTCGATCCTAACAATAGACAACGGCACACGGACACATATGTTTGTGTTGTAGTCGAGTGAACCTTATTATTCTCCTAGTAATCATTTAAATATAAAAAAAAAAAAATAAAAATAAAAAAAAAAACAAGAAATCTATCTATTCTGCGTAACAACATTTGCCCCGCATCGCTTTTTCATCGCATTTTTCATGCTTTATAATTTTTGATTAGAGATTTTATGGTTATTTTCTCTTCTCTATATATTTGTTTGTTTGTATCCTTGAAGTATAATTTTGCTTTTGTACTGTGCTTTTTTTTTTTGTTTTTTTTTAATTTTATTGCTGTGTTGCTGTAGTTACATCGCTTTATTGTTTGCGTTTGTTCGGTTTATTTGTTTATTTGCCTTAGCAATACTCTAATGATATTATTGATGAAGCTTTCCTTTTCCAAGAATTACGTGCACGAACTAACTGACTTGAATTCAATAAGAAATTCACTCAACATTTGAAATATTACTTCATTTCATCAGATGTTCGCCAAGTTGGCCATTGCTTTTAATTATCGATCACAGATCGTATATATTGCACATTGTGCGACCGAAATGTCAATGGCAAACTTTTACGAAACAATTTCATTCTACGACTTATGTAACTGAAACTGTATATATCGATACGGCTTGTTGTATATGCATATCGCTTGCAATATCTCTGGCGATGAGACTATCAAAGTTTTTGCGTTTCTCATATTTCATTGAATCAATTAACAGATCAAACTGTGTAATGGCTTTAGACCTTTTTCCCCCCCTTTCCTTTCGCCTTAAAATACTCCTTGGAATTCCTGCAGGACCTTTTGATAGTGCCAGACCATTTTCATTTTCTCTGTTGGCATTTGTGCTTGGCATTGTCAAAAATTTTCGTTCAATGATTTGCGTAGGGAGTGCAGAGAACAAAAGCAATCAATTATCTCAAATCATTTGCGAGAGCATTAGACTTGGAGAACGAATTTTTCGTGAATATAATAAATTTAAGAGAACTACAAGAAAAGAAAAAAAAAAAAAAAAGAAAAGAAATTCTATCATGGACTTGAAGCAAACCTCTTGACATCTACCTGCTTTCGAACTTGGTGTTGAGATTTTCTTGAAATTTTGATGAGAGGTAAAGAGAATTTTTAAATAATTTCATAATAATGTTGTTGTAAACGTGATTAGGCGTAAAAAGAAATTTAGCTTTCCCACCGTACCTGGCATCTTCATTTTCAAGATTAACGTTCACAATCACCACTTACCCTTCCCTTCGTTCTTCGTTCCACCCGTATAGGGGATATTACCCGAGTGGATGGTGGATGGTTGAAAAAAACAAAAAAAAAAAAAAATTTGCCTGAGATAACTTGCTAAAGCAAAATATTTAATAATGTGGCCGAATTATTACCATTCACAAGAGTCGAAACGAAATAGTAATTGGCTCGGACGATATTATGATACATAGTCTATATCCTGTTTTCTGCAACACCATGTTCAAATCGAAAGTGAAGAGAAGATTACACGCTATTAACCAAAATAGGAAAATGTAAAATATTCAGTTGAAAGGCAGGTCTTTAGTTCTACAACAATAATCACATTTCGCAATACTGATGAACGCCCGAAAAGCGATATTTCAGTCAATTCTGTCTAAGATCAATTTTGCTGCGTAAATGAGTAAATCTTTGTAAAAATCGCCCGTATTTGGCAAATTTGACTATGAAAAGCCTAGAGAAAAACTTGCGATCCTTTTGCTCAAGATGCTTTATGGAACGCAATAGCATGTAAATGGTTTGTCTGCTTCCGTCCAATCATTGAAAATCGCCGCGAAATTATTGTCGCCGTGACATTGCAAACTATTTTTAAACCATTCGTAAAATGTCGGTCAATAGCTCGATAAACGGAGACTTGATTGATCGATTTAACATCATTCAATCATTGGAATGGGACCCGCCCATTTGGTGTCGCCTCAGAGCCAAAATACGCGATCTCTAAGGTTAAGGTTGTGTGTGTCTGTGCTGCTGGCATACATTATTTTGGAGCCTGATGAAACAATGGATTGTGATATCGTGTGTTAGCAATTAGACTGCAGTAAGCAGTAAGTGATTCAAAATGAAAACGAATAACATTTGATTAATACGATGCAAGCGTATGTTCCACAATGCAATGAAAAAATTGCCGACAAAAAGATCTGTCACTACGAATCAAACTTATTATGTTATAAGCTTAGTGACGACGACAAGTGTGCGTGTGAGTAAAACAAGATGCAGTACTTCCGTCATTTCTTCTAATCAACTTAAATTTGATATCTTAGACATCGATTTCGATAAATATCGCTTAAGCTAAGCTAAAAATCCAATTAAAATCGAAACGACAAGAAAAATTTCGCACCTTAAAAAACCTAATGACCTTGTTTCCTCATTTCTTTTTTTATTTTAATGAATAACCTTCAGACGAGAAAAAAAAAAGCATATATATACACATAAATGCAAAGTTAAAGAAAACAGAATTGAAAAGGCGCGCGCGAAATTCTTTTTCCTTTTTCACATACAAATAAACTAAATTCACTCATTAATCCCTTTACCGCACTTCATACTTACTTTGCAAGTTGTGTTTGTGTGTGTGTGTGTGTGTGTGTGTGTTTATGAAAAAAATTTTTTTTTCTTGGCAACAACATCATCCAATACCAATGACATTCTCTGCTTTACCAATCTCATACCAACAACAATATGAACCAAGCCAAACCAAATAAGCCATCCCAGCCAGCTAGTCAGCCAACGAAGCAACCAAGACGCAAAGAAAAAAAGAAAAAAAGAAAAAAAAAAAATACATAAGAAAGGAACAGAACTTCCATTAATAAGAAAAGAAAGGCGAAAATAAAAAGTAAAAACTCATTATAATGAGTTAAAAACGCGAGACGGGAGAACGCATGTGGTTTGTGTGGGTGGTCGGCGAGTTCATTAACCTTTTCTGCTAGAAAAAAAGAAGGAAAAAAAAAAAAAAAAAAAAAAGGGAAAAAACAACGAAACACAAGTTCCTGCAAGTATGAAGATGCTACAGAGCGGTAGTGTGCTTAAATGAGACGATTTCAAGCTAGAAATAAATTGTCAGAGTGTGAGAAATACTCTATATAAAAATCTGAAGCCAAGCAAGAAATGAGGAAGAAAAGAAAATATGGCGCGAAAAATTCTTAGTCATGGGTAAATAGGAAGGTAAGCGAGCGGTTGCTCGTTTTTAATCACGAAACAGTTAAGAAAACAACAAAATATGTATTTGCAAATGCATGTATATGCTATAGTATGCGTGTCTGTTAGGTGTATATAACTATCTATAGCCCGCATACCCAATACAATCATCGTGTACAGCAACAAGAAGGCGGAAATGAATTCTGCTAAGGCTTAAATACATGACGTAAGGGGTATACATGTATTTATTGCCTTCGTACTATCACCGACATAATAATAATGGAGCCGGGGTAAGGGAGTAGTGCTTTTAATGAAAGTAAAATGAATACGTATACGTATGCGTATGTATGCCTGTGTAAAACAGTGGGTGGGCTGTTTTTTGTTTCTAAATGAAAATGAATAAAAATAAAAATGAAAATAAAACACAAGAGTGTCGATGCTTTTCCTAAAATGAACTAAAAAGGAAAAAAAACAAAAAAAAAAAAGAGAAGAAATAACAAACTTTTATAAACATTGTTGGCAATGAATTTTCTTTTTTCTTTATTGGAATGATGGAGATGCTGATACTACTTTGGGTGTTACTGTGTGAAAATTACTCAACTTTTCTTCTCTTTCGGTATTTTATGCTGCTTGCGCTCATTTCGTACGCAATTAATTAAAACTTTGTTGGGGTTGGTTATGGTTGTTAGCATATATGAAGATATATATATATATATATATATATATATATGTATATATGTAAAATATGAATTTTGTGTGTGTCTCTTATCAGCCTTTCAGCAGATTGGAAAGTAGAAATACAGGCGCTGGCTTGGGAGTGGGAGTTGAGAAATTGCAAACGCATGCAGAGACAAAAATATTTGTCTGCAAAAATTATGTCAAACTGTCTGGTTTGTTAAACTTTTGTTTTCTCTTCATGGGAATTCCCTAATTATTTATTGTTTTTATTGCTATTGTTGCTGCTGCTACTGTTACATGTCTGCTCTTCAATTAGTTTCATTATGATGACGATGCTTGTTGTTCTTGCTTTTATTTACTTATAAACAGTAAATAATTATTTCATTGGGTTATTTAACAACTGAAAATGAAAGTGTTTTGTTTATAGTTTTCTTCTCAACATATTCTGACTAACGCTATGTTATATTGCTTTAAAAATTTCAAAATTTCAAATGAATTATTTGAATATCTCTTCTATACATATAAACTATTAGACCAGATTAACTATTTGCGCAAAATCGTACTAAAAAAATTCAATGTCCCGCTTGCATCGGAACGTGTGGGGGGCTATGCGAGCTTGAGACACAGCTGGGCGTAACACCTCTTTCTATAGCTACGGGAAGACGGCGAACTAAAACCGGTATATCTTAATGGTCGTCTAGAACGGCCGAAAACCTTCACTGGTAAGGATCAAGTTTTTGAATTCATAGAGAAAGCATAGAAGCTATACACCGACAGTTCAAAACTGGGAAATGGGGAAACTGGGGTCGGTATGTAGGACCCAAGCTTTGAAAAGGCCACGTAACCGAGATATATTTCCACTGTATTTCCGATATATCTTCGACGGCAAGAAGAAGAAGAAGGTAGCTAATCTGCATTCATTGTGCTGACACTCGAGCCACCTTGAACGCCCTAAAAGGTCAAACAATGAGGTCTGAGCTAGTGTTAAAGTGCCTCCAGCCTTGGAACGAGCTGTGTAACCACGATGAAAAGTAGTTGATATGGGCACCTGAGCATTCGCATATCGAAGTCAACGAATGGAGGAACAAAAGAAGATCCGAACTTTTTCTGTGGTATACTAAAGAGCAAAACCAAGTTCGTGTATTTTTCAAATTAAGGGCACGACAAACTGCGATTTCTCCCTGTAATAGTGCTACTTCTAAAATTTTACATAACAATATGAATTTAGGTCACCTGGCTCTTGAAAGTTTTTAACGAGTTCAGTTCTTTACCAAAAAAAGAGCAAATTGCTGAAGCGTCGTTTGCTCTGCTTTCAAAGCAAAAAAATGTTGTTCACCTAAAGCGGCCAATAGAAAAATGGACACGATATTGAAAGCGTGAAAGAGGATAAAGCGCGTCAAAGGAACCATTAGCAATAACGAAAAAGTCGGACAACCTTTCAATTTTCATCGATGCAATATGGCCGACCATTAAAGTAAGAATTGTGCTAATATGCGAAAAGGCATTGTATAGCGATTTTTCAGCATGGCACCGAGCTCGCTGTGGTCATCTCCCTCCACACATCAGACGTAAATTTTCTAATCAAATCTTTAATGCCTGCCAAAGCTTTTATTGCGCTAACGACACCGAAACGAAATATATATCCCTAAGGACACAGTCTCAAAAGAGCAGTTGCCCCATCGGCAGCAAATACAAAAAGGGGGAAACATGTAGCAAAGACAACGGCCTGCCTTAACTTATTTGCACTTCTGGTAGTCTCATGCAGGAAAGATCTAGAAGTTAGCCTACTATGTCTTAGTGCCATTTGCTTAATAAGTTTTCTGCACTGTTATTAAATTAAAAAAGTTGTTCGAGTGATGCCATGATTTTCTATATCACGTATGTTACATCAGCTGGACGAGGGTGTGTGTTATGGTTTAGTTATATCTATCTTATATCCGAGATTTAACTGATAATTTCCGCCCATCTGGGGAGGCTCCACTTATTTCAAGCCGATCTACCAACATTTGTTGTGTTCATATTTATTTCATGAAATTTGAGCTGCACGTGATAATGCGATGACTGAAAAAACAAAAAGAACAAATAATGAAATACCACCAAAAAACGCCACTTAAGCTGTTGACGGCTTAGAAGTCGAAATACAAAAGAATTCTGTTTCCACAGCAACACGTAATACAGCATACAGGTTGAAAATCTCTGGCTTACGTAACAAGTGGCATCTACGTCGATCCTTTATATATTTTGTTGTTGTTGAGAATCGACACTATCATCCGCCTTGAACAGTTCTAGAGCCAGTACGTTGTTATTGCATGTTCTCTGATTGTAATTTTTCATTATTTTATATTATTTGAATTTAATACGATTTGAATTTTAATAGGAACTCATTAGCGAATATTGAGATATCTTTTACTGCATTTCTAGTGTGCATTTATTTCCGCCGTTATATAAAAATGCTGCTCAGAGAACTTCTATAGAAGGCAATTATATGTAAACAGGATATGTCACATTATTGTCACAAGAAACTTGAACGAAAACAATATTTCTGCACCTGAATAAGTGAGGCGGGGTAAAAAATGAAAAAAAATAAAAAAAAAAAATAAATAAATAAATAAAAAATAAATAATCAAAATAAAAAAGAATATATGCGATTGAACGATTCTATTATTCAAGTAATCATAGATCGACATATACCTACACACTATGATTGACAAAAAAAAAGAAAAGAAAAAAGTTTGTTTTCTTCAAGTACAACACTGAAGTACATGTAGTTCGAGTACCGGCTGTTAAGTAAGGCTAAGCATAAAAAGGAAGAACACAAAGCAAAGTTGAAGGAGTAAAGACTTTTCATATAGGTACATACGTAAGTAACGCATATATGAGGGTAATAAAAATATTAAACGCCATCAACAACAACTTTAACAACAATAGAGGTAATTTCTGAGAAGGTCTCTCTCAACTACCGTTTACTAATACTTTTGAACAAAAATGAAATAAAAAATTATTTGCGTAAAAAAAAAAAAAAAAAAAAAAAAAAAAAAAAATACAATCGGAACAGAGGTTTTTGTATATAGAAATACTTTTTGTCACCAACACTTACAAGCAATCATACAAAAATGTATTTAGTATGCAGTTACTGGTACTCACGTGCGCCGGCATACATGTGTTTTGTTTGTTACGTGTGGGTAGCGCGAAAATAACAACAATAATAATAATAATAATAATATTCGTATGAAAATGTCTTTGAATGTATTGTGCAAAAAAAAATATCTCGCATCCTGTACCTTGACATACGTACATTATATGTAATGATGTGCCTGTGTGTATGGTTATTTATTTATTTGTATGCGTGTGTATGTGTGTGTGTGTGTGTGTGTGTTGTTCCTATGCAATGTATGACAATAATGCTTATTATAATATTTAGCGTGTTTATGATTGTTTTCAATTTTTGCATTTTTATTTTTCATTTTTTATTTATTTATTTATTTTTTTTGTAATTTTTTTTAAATACAAATAAAAGAGAAGAATTAAAGAAAAGAAAAACATCCATGTTTTTTTTTTTCTTGTTTTTTTTGTGTTGATTGTTATCGCCACATATTGTGTTCACCGAATAATATACAAAACATATAAACATACGAGACATTTAGATGTGTATGTTTGTATAACGAATGATTCTCTTATACAAACTTTTTATTATTACACCTGATTGTTGTGTGCTGTCAGTGAACTGAATTAAAAGACTTGCCAAAGCCAACTTAATTTGATGATTCTCATCGCTGCTGTTGGAGATGTAGATATCAATCTCTCAATGGCACTAAAAAATCTTTACGAAGTTAATGATCATTAATGCTAGACGTTGAATACTTGTTTATGGCTTTGTTTCTCCAATACTCTCACTACGTGATCAAGCCAGTCTTAGAGTAACAACCAGGGTCAAGTATATGAAAAAACAGTGAAGACGATTACGAATTATAACTTGAAGACAGCGGAAGCTTCCAGTTTACATCTGTAACTTGGATCTTAAGTTTTGTCAATGTTTTGAGCTCGAAAGCCAACTAAATCTGATAATCGGCACCTCTTTGATGCAAATTCGTCGATTGCAGGTTTTATCGAACTATTATTTACGAAGCTCGACATGAATCGAGTAACATTGTTGTCGGCCCCAAAAACATCGCATTGTGCTCTGACAAATATCTCGAAAATATCGAAAGTGATAGCTCCATTTTTGCGGGAACGTCGTGTAGCTCAGTTCCACTGCTCTCGCCGGATCGTAATAGATTTTCTTTGCATAATCTGCTTCACTAGCCGATTTCCTATGATCCCCTAGGTATTCACACCCGAAAGACTTGTGCACGCGATTCAATCCCTTAAGCGAACGGTATAGAAAAGAATTGATATGTTGTCTACTATTGTCGACTTGATCTTCGTCAAATATCGTAAGAAGAAAAAAAATTTCACGCACGAAAGAATTTACTGTACATCGCAAAGACGAATCTAATGCTAAATATGATGATATCTATGGCTGCTAATGAAGACTATAAACGGCGGATGGGTTTAGCTCTTTTTGCAGCATTCCCTTGGATGGATCACAGCCCGATTGTGCGATGCAAATAATGCAAATAATCGATTATATAACTGATTGTAAGATGCAACTTTGGCATAGCTCTTAGTGATTACAAAATTTGTAGCCACATTTTACTATGCCTTAACGTATTGATATTAAATAGTTATCCCCGCGACTCACATACATACGCATAACTCTTATCGCTATTAATTTAAAAAGTTGAGATTTGTGGTCCTCATCTTCTCAACAACTAACAACTGATTTTGTATAAATGTTTTTCCTTTTTTAACCTCATCCAAAATCAGAAGAAAATATCCTTAAATTTGAATATAAAATATATGTATGAACATAAGCAAAATGGTTTATGCATAAATAAGAAGATTGGCAGAAGATGAATGAAGATTTAAATGACAGGAAATTGCAAAGACTTTATCAACAATCGTTATAGGAAATTAAGCCTCTCCATGATGTTATGCTAATACTGAATGAACATTTCGAAACGGTATCGAACAGTTTAAGGCGCTAATTAAAAACCCTTCCTTGCAGTTTATAAGCATTTCTTCATTTTCCAAAACAGTTCTATACTGATATCATCGTGCACCTAAGGGCTATATAAACGGCTTTCGCGACACATAACTAATACCGTTTGTCTTTTCAATAATCTCAGCATTTCACAGATTTCACTTTTATGTTGTTACAAATGCTTGCCTGTATTTTTATGTCATTGCGTACAACTGCACCACTGTAAGTAATAAAATGAAAGCAAACAATTACCTGAGCATGCAACCAACATCGCCATAGTGAAATGAAATCTGTAAGAAACCTCATTGCAAGAATAGTCAGAAATCGATGTTTTTTTTTTATTTTACGCTCCTTCTCCTTAACTATAATTATAGATCGATCTATAATGAACTTTTTTTTTTTTTTGGTTTGGTCCTTTTTTTCTCTCTTACTTTCTCTTAATGAGTGTATTGTTAAGTTGAAGATATTTTTTTAATTTCGATAACCTTTGTAATGCCTTTTACACGGTCAAAGCTTAGATATTTAACGCATAAATGAAAAGATCGTATAACAAATATTTAATGACTTTCTCTTTTAAGATTTACATATTTAAACAGAGATGATTTCATCTTTATTATA
>NW_023998415.1:40440339-40453865 GCF_014805625.2 Glossina fuscipes | reverse complement strand
AATATGTTTATATTATAATATTTGCTTAATGGGACATTTTTATCTTAGAGGATGAAGTCGGCTAAAGTGAGAAACACCAGCAGCGAATAACGGCGCAGCAGCAGTAATGTCATCATCATCATCATCAACATCATCATATCATTACAGTCACCACCGTCTCTATCAGCTACCGCCATTATCGTCATATGGAAACAAATTTCAACGCTACATTTTGTTTCTTTGTTTAGATTTCAGTTTAGTATGAAAATTTAGCAAAACGTCTCCACATAAATATGCACACGCACATGCCGATACAAATATTATATATACATATATATATATATATAACATATTGATGATTGCCATGTGTATAACTAATTAATCCCGTTTATAAAGGATATCTTGTTCATCTTCATATGTATGTATGTATGTATGTATGTGTGTATTTATATGTAGATATATATATATATATATATATATCTATATATATATATATATATATATGTATGTGCGTATATGAGTTCTAATAATTTAAATTACTTCTCCACCCACTTTGACTTACTTTCCAAATTTCATATGCATTCAATATTTTCGTTAACAATGCTTGGTCTTTCCATACACATGCATACGCATCTATCAATATATATGTTTGTGTGTGCGTGCATTTGTGTATCTATATGATCAACCCTTATCCATGCTTTATTTATATATTGAACAGTAACAAATACAAGCTTAAGAAATATAAAACATATTTTTGAATTTGTTGTTATTGTTGGTATTGTTATTGTTGTCAGTGTATTTCGTTGTGTCAACGTTGTCGAACATTTGGCAAAATAAATTTCACCATCTATGCAAACTAATGTATGCGGCATGTGTGTGTACGCATATATGTATATATATGTACGCGCAAAATATGAAGAAATAGTAAAGAAATATAGCAATAGGACAACACTAGATACACACAAACTCAGTCAGTCACCCGTTCGCGTATGCAGAATACTTTTTGGGTGTTTTCTGTTTTGTTTTTGTTTTTTTTTTTTTTTAGTTTTTTTGCTCCTTTTGTGACAGCAAGAAAGATTTTTGTATAAAATGAAATTCTTTCTCAATATGAGAGAAAAAATAAAAGAAATATTTAGATACACACACACACACACACACAGACACACACATGTATATGAATGAACGTGATTTACAAGCTATACAATCGACTGACAATCCAAGAAAGCAGTCGAGTATCTCCAAAGAGCAATACTTGTCAAAACAGTTACGTACGAAGTAGCAAACGTCTATTAATATCAGACTATCAGCGGTTATGCCAATTATTAGTGACTTAGTCTTTCATATCTTCAAGTCTATCATAACTTTGTTCCTTATATCTTTCGTTGATTGGCTTCGAAATTTCCTTAGAAAGTTTTAATCAACGGATTTAATGCGTCTCGATCCTTATAGAAGACTTAGTTTAACTTTCTATGTTTTTGTGCAGGCATTTTTCTAGGCGCCCTTTTCATGGCACCCTTAATATTGACGATCTTGTAGCACAATCCGAATCAACTAGTGATATAAGAATTTGTGTTACCGTCTATTACACCAAAAAAAAAAAAAAAAATGATTCTTTATATTTTATAATTCAAAAGAAGCGGTTTCAACTTCTTAATGGGTCAAATAAGGATCAATACGACGTTCATGCCCCTAAAAGCCTTGAACTAAGAATAAACCGATACGAAACCATTTTCAAATCCCTCCACTTCCCAATGGTAGAAAATGTTGATAGCACCATGTTTGTGATAAGAGACGTCATTGTCCTCGCCACTGATATACTCACTGCGGTTAAGAGAAGGTCATAAAAGTTTTCGTTCAATCTGAAGGTAAAAGTGTTTTCATTTAATTGTTGTTAGATTCTATGAGATTTGTTTCTTGGTCTTTTACGATTGCATTGACTGTTTGCAAGATCTCCTACAACTGAATGAATGAAGCTTTTCTTTTTCGCTCATACGACCAATCACTCGGGGAATATCGCCCATGTGTTGGACGCTTTTACCGATTGAGCGTTCGCTAAGGTTATCTACCCAAGTATGATCGAATCGCCCTGCGATTGGAACCTAGGAGTGCTTGTATCTTTTGATTTGTTTTAAAGAAAAATGTCGACCTATCTCTCGTTCGTTCACTCGTTCACGTGTAACGAGGAGATGTATAACGTTTTGTAATAACTAATATTTGTAAGAGAAGCATTAACGATCAGTGACTGTATTAGAATTTGAAACTAACTTAGGTACGCAAATAGCAGTTGGATATATTCTCCTTAATGATCATAGCTTTTCTTAAATTATAAGCCGACAAACAATGCTAGGGGAACGGAAGCGTTATTTAATTCTATAATCATCGTTTTATACCTTCCATATATAGCTTATATGGGAAACTTTTCGAATTGATTGATATTATATTACAGTAAAAAAGATCAAAGACCAAAAAGGCTTTGCTAATTTTTATCTTCGCAGTAGTATTCGATGCAAATTCTGTATCGCGGACAAATGTTAAGACAAACTTATTATAAATATTGGCTTTATAGGTGATTGGAGATATAAGCAAATTCCTTATATGGCATTAAGAAAATTTTATAATCACAACAACAATGTTAATATCCACATATATATATATATATATATATATACAAACCTTAAACCGTAAAGAGATAAAAATAAAGAAAATATAACACTAGCGAATAGCAAATAAAATCTAAGAGAGTTGGAGATTTTGCTAAGATTTAATAATAAATTTAAAGAAATTCTTCTACGAAAAAAATACTACAAAATAAAAGAAAAGTTTTCATTTCATTTATATATCAAGTCAATCAATTTTTCACGGCGTTTATATTATCTTTCAAATAGTTATCATAAAAAAAATAAAAAAGAAAAGAGAAAAAAAAACAACTTGAACAATAAGAATTGCGAAGAGTGTATTTCTTCTTATCAGTAGCTGACACGCATATTTCTATAATTTTTTTTTTCTTCATTTTAAGCACTTTAGATGCTCGTCGCAACACCCTTTAGATATGCATTGAGAAAGGAAATTATATAGTAGAGTTTATGATTCGGGGATGTTTTCCATACTCCGCTGTGTTCCGTGTTCCGTGTTCCGTATTATGATGACTGTAAAATTTCACATTTGTCTCAAGTGCGCCAGCATAACTATTACGGACTACTACTACTACTGTAGGCTAGATCTTCGCTTGCTGCGCTGCAGTTTAAGTTCTAACTAAAGTTTTCTTAGTATTTTCACTCTAAGCCACTACCAATATGCGAATAAATGATGATAGATGGATTATGTTTCCCTCGTTGACGTGTAAATTAAATTTTATTTCCATTTTATTCTTTTTGATAGTTGTGGATATAGCACAAAAAAAAAAAAAAAAAAAATGAAACGATAAAAAGACAAACAGCCAGACAATCACGCATGCATTCACTGAGAGGGAAATGATTGACAAAATTCCCCTTTTTTAGTGTAAATTTAGAAAAACCTCTCGATAATTTTACAAAATTTCGAGCAGACAGATAATATGATATATGCCAGAATGCGTTAATTCCTTAGGTTCGTTCATAGAAGATTTTTAATTTTTCACTTTTTAAAAAAATATATTCTTTGTGCTTAGAACTTTAGTTACAATTAAAGGACACAAATAAGTAAAATAAAATAATCATAAAGTTAGATTAACAAAATTGCGCTTAGGTTGAATCACTTTGTTTCTTGTTTTCAAGCGAAACGTTGCAAAACACTAAATATCGCCAATCGAAACGACTAACTCAGCAAGAGTTTTAAAATCACACTCATCTTTGTCTAAAACTTGTTGTTGTGCTGTCTTTTCGATATTATCAATTGTAACGGTAAATGTTAATCACAGCTTTAGCCGAAGAAAAAGAGCGAATTGCTAACCATTTGTTTGGGACAATTTCAGCGAAATTGCTGAGCTTCTTCAAGCTTTTCACAATTACAACAAAAAATATATGAAAAGCCCTTTCGAATTTGTTGGATTAGCATCAAAAAAAAAAAAAACAGAATCACATCAGTTACATATCCCTTGCTTATATCATTTCAGCTCCTTAACCAAAGCACTCACTGCACGCATAAGCTCCGCTTTCTCTCTTCGAGTAATAGGGACCGAAGAATCAGTTATATCTATCTTATACTCGTTTTATATACATGTAGGGGATACCTTATAGTGTGGGAAGTGAGAAAGAGATAGTGTCTCTACACACGTACTCATGCGGACAATCGTCCTTCTTATCTTTTATTAATGCGTGAGAAACCAACTTGTTAGCACGAAATGATTAGTCATTCTCCCGAACTTATTTACGAAAGACTTATCAATGTATTGTAAGAAACTTGTTCCTTAATAACTATACAAGAGCAAACAGTGGCGCAAGAGCTCCCGCAGAAGAAACCTTTTTTTTTTTTTTTTTGTAGATAACCATCTTCACTTTGTCTCCAATATGCATCAACTCTCACTTTCAAATTTCATCTGTTGCTTTGTGATAACATTTCGTAGTGTTTTTTGAAAACAAACGTAATCTAAAACAATTTCTTCTCTTTTCAAAAACATCTGACGAAATCTTTTCCATTGAACCCAACAAAATATTTTACCTTAAGTTTGCTTTTTATTTACATTGCGGAGACATCACTTAGCTTCCGTTTGTGTTGCACTCAACACGTACATCTATCGTAGTTTTCGTATATTATCTGATAGCAAAAACTCTTCTACGTCTAAGAAGTTACTGCCTTACATATCGGAGTTTATGAAACATTTACATTTACAAAGTCTTAAGTTTTATCCTTATGATAGCGACAGGCAGTGTATTCAGTATGAATATTTAGGCAGGGAAAAGCTTTTCCCATTACGCTCACAAAGGAGCAAAAACCTTAACCCAAGTTGGTTCAAGTTGGTTAAGCGCAATAAAGAGACTTTTGTCATGCAGTATATAGCAATGGACAAAACGTGAACCTGTAACCACAGTCCACATCTCTGAATCGTCAACCGACTAGAAAGGATCTTGTACGAAATTCCTTGAAATGAATTTCGCATTAGTACTTGAGGCCCCTGTATTCTCTAGGCCTAGCCTAGCTGTAGTGACGGCTATTTGTACACAAATCTGAAAAGGACACTTCAAGGAATGAGTCTTTGATGAAATGAAGAGACCATCGCATAACTTGAGAGCCTTGAAAACTCGTTCTATAAAAAGTTGCTCCAAATTATTAGAGACGAATTGTTGAACGAATTGTGTCTCTCTTACAAAAAATTGCTGACGAAAAAAACGGCTTGCGCAAAACACTTCCTTAGCCCCCAGGAATTATTCACTCGCGTACGATGTAAATAAATAAAGAAAATTCCGTTGTCGCATCAACCTTTTAATCCAAGTCAACGAAACTCAGGCCTATCTAAGTGCTAAAAAGAATCCTTTTAAAAAATGATATTTTTCTACTTTTTTATTAAATATCGCGTATATGAACATTGCTAGGAGCAATGCAGAAATTCAAATAGATCCCCACAAAGGATATAACCGATGGATTATAGTCATAGAAAGCATTTGCTTAGTTGAATGTGATGCCATGGAAATCAATACAAAATACTTAGCAATCAGCCAATAAGTCTATTTTAATGATAGCTGCCGTCTAATTTTCCTCTAATTTCCTTGTTTATCTATATATGCGTATGAATGTATTGTCGATCTTTTCTAAGTTGATTCTTATTTTTCTTCTTCTGCTTGAATAACAAGTTTTTCTTAGTAGTTTTTGTATTACAAATCTAAAGAAAAGCAAAAAAAAACAAATTATGAATCATGGAAAAACTCTTCGCTTTCACATATATATACATACATATACATATATATATATAAAAACACAATAACTAGCAGATAGAATAACAAGCGAAAAAAAACTATGCAAGCATTAAAGCGAATCTTGGATGCGCACCAACTGTGGATTGAATTGAATTTAAATTTTAAATATTTTTTAATTTTCGCCGATGGAAGGAAAATTTCAGATTTCCGAATTTAATTCGCTCAAAGAAGTTTTTTCCATCTTGTGGTTAAAATGATCCGTTCAGCTTGAAAATAATGGATTCAGCCGTTTCTTTTAAATGCATGACAATATTCAGAATATTTTAGCTAGAGTATCATCTTTTAATTCGTAGTTAAAAACATTTACTCAAGAATATTCTGAGTATGAATGCATCCGAGATTCCTGTCAAAGACTTAAGAAGAAATGTCGCAAACATGATTACATGTAAAATGTAATCTGTTCCCCGATACTATCGTCAACACGAGCTGAGAAACATAGGAGAGATAAAAAGTTTTGCTCATCGCTGGGATGATGAGTCCAGTCATTCTATACTATTTAGCAATTTGGCGAAATTCTCTTTCGATATTTTTTGAGCCAAGAGCCTCTGAGTGCCTGAAAACAGATCATAGATCTGTGGTAATCTTCAAAGGACCAATATGGTAAGATCGGTTTGCTCCTGATAAATGGAACTTCACAACAGCATTGAGTAGTGGGCCCCCGCATAGCTGACATAATGAATTTCACATCTATATTATGCAATTTTAAAACAATCATGGCTGCCGTAAACTTCACTTATACACATTTAAAATTGAAAATATTTCACTTAAAAAATGTTGCGACCGAGGATGCGGAACATGTAACTGTGGCTGAACAAGATGTTTTGATACTCACTCAGTGCTCACTCACTCTCTGACGCTGTTCTCACCTATTTAGCGAATGACCAATGCAATATTTATTGTAATCCCTCCGAAGAAGTAAAGAAGAGAAGAATGGAGCCGCAGGTCGAATAGTTCAGGTCAAGGATTGCTGTCAAGCACTTTGTCTTAGGTATTTTTTCAGTAATAAAAAAAGGAAAACAGCATACCTCCCAAAGATTAGTATTAGATTGTCTAAAAAGTATTAAGCTTGCCAAGAAAGATTTGTTTACATCACCATGAATTGAACGAAGGAAATTTTCTCTCCCCTGCTCACTACCATAAAGATATTTTAATATGAAGAATATCACACGGTATAAGCATCACAAGTGGATTACAAGAAGAAGTATGCTTTTCTGTTGCGGTGATGACTATATAAAAAGCCGTATGCATACATAATATGAAATTTTCATCAACATCATTATCATCGTACCACCAAACTGTAGGAAATTCCTTTAGTATTAATAGCTAGAAAAACATAAAAAAGGAAATTTTTTTTTCCATTTTTCACTTACAAAATTTTCTTTTATAACCCTTACAATTCCGTAGCTTTCAATAGGATATTCTGGAATGCGTATTAAAAAATAGATGCTAAAATATTTTATGAGAGATGCGTCTCAAACTTATAACGAATTATAGATACCTTAATATCAATTTACTATTAACTATAACAACAACTGGCAAGCAAACGATTCCGCCACTAAATGGCAGTAAAAATATTTTAAAGCCTATATGCATTAATTTAGATAAGGTGGCAGTTAATGGCAAGAGTAATGATTATGATACTTCGTTAGTCGCAACTGAAGAAAGGCTGAGAAATTCAAAATGAATAGAACTTAAGTAAATTCTGTTGGAAGAGCACATACCAGTAGTGAATGGCCAGAAATATGTTTGTTCCTTAATAAAATAAAAAATAAAAAATAAAAAAAACAAGTCTAACAAGTAATGCTTTCTGCTCTTATGCTGATTTTCACGAACATTTTAAGGATATATGAAAGCATGTGCATATATCCTTTATTTTTTATTTATTTACATTTGAAATTTTTTTCCTATCAAGTACGATGCTTACTATGTATACAAATCGCAAAAAAAAAAAAAAAAAAAAATCTCTCTTATATATAAGCGAATTTATATGTGTGCATATGTCTATGCGTGTGCCTACATATATGAGCAGCATATCAACCTAAAAGTATACCATACGAGCAATACATACAAAGAACATTCATTCATTCATTCACTATAGTATATAGTAATAGTTGAAGTATAGTTTCATTAGAAGTTCTTATGAGTATTTGTTGTTGTTCTTAATATTGTTGTTGCTGTTATATTTCTTTCATGCTCAAGATTTTGATGGATGTAAGTGTTCCAAGTTTTTTACAACATTTCTATCACAGCCTTTGTGTGTTTACGGCGCGTTTACATTTATACATTCGTTAATATGTGTGTGCAGTTATGATCGTTGGTATGGCAAAGTATTTTTACTGAGCTTATTTGATATCATTCATGTTGTTGTTTGTTAGTTATACACGCATACAATATACATTTCGCTTGCTGCTCGTTTAGTTGTTCTTTGGCTGAGAATATTTGTGTTGAGTGGTGTGTTCGTGTGTATGTTATGGGTTATTGAGTTATAGAAGCGGATTATTATTATATAACAAGAAATTTTCTCTAACTTATTACAAAGAAATAAAAGAAAAAAATTTTTTAAACGAGAGAATAGAAATTATTCAAAGCATTTGCATTTCTTGCAATAAAATTAAGTTTAGTTAGTGAGTTTATAAAAAAAAAAAAAAAAAAAAAAAAAAAAAAACAAGCAAAAGAGATTTAAAAAAAAAAATCCAGAGAAGGTATAGCAACAACAGCAACAACAATAAAAAAACAACAACAACAGTAGAAACGACACATACACACACGCATACTTCACTTGACATGTATGTTGTATGTTGTTGCTTGCATCTATGCTCAAGTATATGATGAACGGTTATTGAACAGCAATACATTTTTTCTTTTCTTTTTTTTTAATTCTAAGCTTCCTAATAATAATTGTGAGAATTTAAAAAAAAAAAAAAAAAAAAAATTTACATAAATTGGAAAACTCTTTACTATACTTTCGCTCGTACTCACTCATTCATCAATGCAATTCGATTAAATTATTACGCATCAATTTTTCCAAGGGATACACAGAATCGAATAATTTTGTATTTACCAGCTATGAGGTAATGTTAAGCAACCCCAATGCTTAGTTGAAATTTATAAAGAGGCCAAAACTGAAGATTGGCAGTTTATATGGTCCGTGCTGGAATCGATAATTTCATTTCTGGTGCTCACTCTTCAAATTTTGAAGGAGCAGCAACGTTATTGTTCATTCATAACATCGAAAATATTCTATGCACGATTTACGGTAATGTCTTAAAAGAGCTTCTGAAGCTGTGTGTGGAATAAATCATTTGATGTGCTTCGTTCGCTGGTCCTCAAGTCAGTACATAGAATTTTTAAAGTCTATGGAATTGAGAAAAACGCTAAAACCGTGAAACACACATCTTCCCGATATCTGAAATATAAAATTGAAATAATTCCAAAAATATCTTATAGAATTTATAAACTTACTAACTAAAGTGCAAACTATAACGAATTTAAGCCAATCACAGAGAAATTTGTCATATTATTAAAGCACTAGGGGGGATTATATATACCTGAAGAGTTATAGTTTAATCTTTGTTTTTTTTGTTTATAAAAATACATCTCTTAGGTATCTGTGAAGCTTTCACATTCACATGTACTGATACTTGCGATTAGGCAATGGCAAATTGACTTTTCGGCCAACAATCCTTCACTTCACAACACTTCTTCTATTCAGCATTAGCAGCGATAAGAAAATCAATGTTCTCAATAATAAACACTGTTAACACTGTTAGTGTTCGCCACATTTGTGTAATGAATTTTTATTAAAATTGAAGCTTTCGTTCTTTCTCTGAACCCGTTCGCAGACAGTGAGTGGCCCGAGATTGAGGAGCAAGGAGCTGTTGGTGTCCTAATGATCAATGCATCGCCTGTCTTAAGTTTCGAATTAATCGGATAAGATTTTTATTTCAAATAGAAGAACTAGTCTTGATCCACGTTGCCTACTTAAAGGAGCAAGTAAAAAGCAAAAATTCTTATAAACATCCGGTACTAAAGTGCCCAAGTGGTATCTGGTATCAGTTTTCAACACGAATTTAAACCAAAATTTCAACATTTCAATCTTTGCCTTGCACATCGAGATCATAAAGCTGTTTTTGATTTATTAGCAGTGGCAATCTTAACTGCAATAACATTAACACAATACAAGATGGTAGAGAGTGATTGAAACTAGTTTCACACTTTCGAGCAATTCAGAGTAAAATAATACGTCGCTTCTTCAATGGCTCCACGATAACATATTCGATCTTCTTTTCGATACCGAAAACTCGTCTTGATCGCCGCACTTACTTCATTTAATAAAATCTGTCGTTCTTTCTGCGACTGCGAAGGTTTCTCAGTTGAGGCTTTTAAAAAATTAACTAACTTTGTTTAATTTTTTTTTTCGAAAATGTGCTCTCATAGTTATGTAAGCGATGTGAAGTAGTACTGCAATCATATATTTAACCCTAGGTAATTTCTGCTTCGGTTTAACAGCCAGCGCCCCCCTTAAGACGATTCGTGGTCGCTTGAAGAGGTATAAGCTATAGCAAAGTGCAACACACGCTGACATGTAACGATATACCCATAACATATGTGTTCGACATAATATCCAAAAGCCTCGCCTCTAAGGATAAAACCAATCCTCAATATCTGTGGTGCAGCGGGCCTAAGTATTTACGTCTTAATCTAAATATAACTTTACGAGGACTCTGGTATTTAAATCCTTGTATTACCTTCACAGGTAAATTAAGTTAATACAAAATAATTCGAAATATCGTTCTTGTACGCTGAACCAATCGCGTTATTATGTCAATTGCAATGGCCAAGGGTCTCATTAATTGTCCGCATTGTGAAATATTTAACAATTAATGACCTAATATTACTTATTGTTAGTTTATGGAATTTTTTAATTAAAAGCAAGAAATCTAGCTCGGATACTTTTAATGAGTTGTTAATTGCCTGGGGGAAAAAAAAAAAAAAAAAAAAAAAATTGTTTTTTATTTTTATATACATACGCATATAAAACGAGAATCACTAACGAGCCCCAATAAGAAGGCGCATACCGTAGTTGAAATTTCAATAAAAACACGCGTTAATTGTTTATTTAATTTAAAGAGAGTGTAAAATGAGAAATCGCAAATAAAAACAAAAACGAAAACAAAAACAAAAACAAAAAAGAAAACAATAAATGACACAAAGCACTCCCTGAATATTCATGTCTGACTGACTTGTTACCAAAAGTAATGAATTAATTTAAAAATTCTACCAACTGGAATAGTTGGCATTGCTTAGTTGGGCTGGTTAAAGCATAAGCAACGTTTAATATTAAAAAAACAAAAATCGAAGAAACGAAGAAAAGAGTAAAAGAAAGCAAACACATTCACTGGATACTACCTGTACTCCACCCTTCAATATCCTGTAGAGGAGTTTTGAGTATAATTTTCCGTTTTTTCTTTCAAAAACAATTTTTTTTTTTTTTTGTTTTAATTTCTCGTGGGGTGTTTTTTAACTCAATATATATATATATATATATATATATATATAGATATATATATTTTAACGTTGAGTTGTTTCATTTCCAGGCTTTTGGAAAATTAATAGAATTCTTTTGTTATTTTGAGTTAAACACGAAGAGAGTTTTGTAAAAGTTTAAGAAAAAAATTTTTATAATACAAGTATTTAAGTTTTTCTTATCGTTCGTTTCCTGGTGCGAACAGTATCAATACGCATACATGCTTATATGTATATATATACATGTGCAAATAAATAAATAAATAAATAAATAAATATATATATATATATATATATATATAGTATATATATATATATATATATATATATATATATATATATATATAAAATATATGAATATACACATATAGAGAAATTTCACAGAAGAAACAACTGCACCAGTTTTTATTTCAGGGAGGATATAGAGTACAATAGCAACAAAAACAACTACGGCAAGAGCAGTTATAATAATATGATACGTCTAAGTGAACTCATGTGAGACCATCAGTGTTGGCCATTTGCCATATTTTCCTATACCATCAAGCACTTTACACTTGTGAATGCCATGAGAGAGAGATAGAGCGGGCGAAAGAGCGAGATAATGAGAGACACGAAGAGAGAGAGGGTGTACGTACAATAGTATGCATATTGTTAATCGTAAGTACGCTCAGCAGTAGTTAATGCATAACAGCATGCAGGGGTAACTGAAAAGAAGTGAGAAAATTTCAGAAACGTTTACTGCGCATATTCGTCTCCAGAATGACTCCAACATTAAATGGTTTACTTGGTTGCTCTCATTTTGCCACTTGTACTATTTTTCCTTTTTTTTTTTTATTTTTTTTTATTTTTGTAAATTTTATCTTAAATACATTCGGTTTTTTCTTTTTTTTTTTTCTTTTTTTTTTTGTAACTAGCAATCGGCGTCGGTGTTGTAGTGTGAGCTTGAGGGTGGCGCGTTACAAAATAATGGTGGCTTTTGGCTTCATGTTATGGTCACTATTTTATTAAAACTTAGTAGCAATTGGGCCATCAGCCCGACTAGTGCTTTCACTAGATTGTTTCTTACTTGCAATGAACGAATAAATAAATTGAAGGCATTTTATAGTTCGTTTCGTTCGCCAGCACACAATACGGCAAACCTTGAATGCCTAACGTATCTTAGGAATTCACGTAAACTTCAGTCACAGCGTACAATTCACGTTTAAATTTAAACGACTTAACGTCATGTTATAGCGTAAAAGTTTGTTTTTACATGCGGAGAGCTTATGCAAATCTCTTGAAAGTCGCGCGTCTGTCTATACGTTTGAGTTAACAAATATGAACTTCAACATGTACGCAGCCGTCAAATAATTCCTTTTTGGTGCCAAGAAATGATGTATTAAGAAGTACAACAAAAAAAAAAAAAAAAAAAAAAAAAAAAAAAAAAAAAAAAGAAAAAAAATTTCTATGATTACTCTGTTCAGTTTGGCTCCAAAAATAAAAAAAAAATATATATATATAAAAGATATGAAGCGAACGTAAAGAAAACATAAGAAAAGTGCTACTAGTCACCCGCCCGTTCAAGGAAACGCAACATTTCAAATTCTATAAAATATCATTCCTTAACGTGAAGTGAAACGAAAAGGTTGCCTTCTTTCACTACTACTGGACTCGTTGTCTAATACAATAATAATAAATTCGAATTAATCGGTATATGGCGGTTGTAAAGAATCCTTCTTCTTAATCAATAACTTTTACTATTGATATATGCAAACTGATTAAAAAAGTGTTGCCAAAAAAAAAAAAAAAAAAAAAAAAAAAAACCAACCAACCAACAACAACAACGACAAAGAATTTGTGAAATTATTTGCAATTTAATCAGACAATAATTAACAATACAAAAATAATAAAAAAACAAAAAAAAATAAATAAAAATTAAATAAATAAATATTAAGTAAAATCGAGAATCGCATTATTAATTGCAAAACAAAGCCCCAATCTTTTTATTCGAATATGGTAAGTTTCTCAAGACGACCGTAAGTCAACACAAATCCTTTTTAATGTTTAGATATAAATTTTATCATAGTAAATATTGTAAAGGATCTAGTTGTTGATTAGATTATTTAATTTTTTTTTTTTTTTTTTTTTTTTTTT
>NW_023998415.1:40378969-40439939 GCF_014805625.2 Glossina fuscipes | reverse complement strand
TGTATTTTCTTTAAAAGACATGATCCGTTAGATAGGCGCTAGGCAACGAATTTCATAAACGTTTGTTTAAAATTTTCGGTTGCTATGGTTAAAGATCTCTTGAAATTTACATATCTTTCCTCTTTCAGGGCATTGTGTGGTCGATGCACACCTGTTTCCAGAGTTACTTTTCCAACCTCACATAGAAACGTGAAAACCAATTCTCAATATCTTAACAAATTCTTAAAATATACGGGCTTTCAGGATCGCTTTGATATTTGATTCGCCTCAGTTTAGATTCCTTACAGGTTTTCGAAGAAGCAAACACTTCCCTTTCACAGTTTAATAATAAGAAGGATAAAAAATTATTAAATCATGCTTTCTAATCGTAATCTTCTCACATCGCTTCGATATATAAAAATAAACTTTTCAAAAAATTCATCATTAAACAAAAGTAGAAAATATATATATATATATATATATATATATATATATATGAGATATGCAATTTCAAATATTAAGCAAATAATATGAAAATATTTACGATTATTTTCTTTCAATAATTTCGTTTAGAAAGTTGTGAAGTAGAACAATATATTATCATTAGGGAGGGAAAACGCAGAAATTAAATTAAAAGCTCTATAGCCGTCAATATCTTTCTTCCTTATTATGGAAATAAAAAACAGATTGCAAAAAAATAATAATAATAATAATAATAATTTAATTATCTTTTTTTTAAATTTTCGCTCGGTTGATGAGAAATTCCAGAATGCAATTTAAAGTGTTTTGCATTTCTTACTAAGCAACTAATTATGGCTTGGCATACACTTGTCTACTGGCGACAGAGGCAACTTTTTGATAACATTACAGAAAATGCAATAATGAAGGACGATTTTTATTTATAAGAATTCGTTTCAGGTAAATGTATTTTTTTTTTTTTTTGTTTTGTTTGGGAAAACACGTAAATGAAAGAAAGGCATATCGTTTTAATTAATAGCTCGAGTTATACGGGATAGTGCCTTCCAATCAGTGACCGATAATAGAAGTATTTGTAAATTAATGTATTTTTTGCCCCCTTTAGAGTTGTAGTTGAAAGAATGATTTATAAAACCTAAAAGACTCCGTATAATTGAAGGCATTTACTGTGGCGTTTGCGAATTTAAAAGACATTCCTAAGAAAGCCCGTTGAACCGATATATCTTGATATCGATTGAAGCATTTAGTTTAACATGCTTGACCGTTAATCTATCCATTGAGTTGTGTCTGAAATGCTCACAAATTTTTCAAACTTTAAACATATATATATATATACATATTTTGTTAAAATGATGTTAATGAAATATCTTCCCAAAAATCTGCTCAAAACGATATTGGGTATCGAAGATTTACTATTGGTTGTATAAAGTTTTTCCACGCGATAATCTCATTTTTTAGTCGTGTTAAAATGTTTGATTGCCTCAAAAAAAAAAGAAAAAAAAAAGATATTAAATTAATTGAATGGATCGCAAAAATTCGATAAGTTTATAATCATTATCATCTAAGATCGAAAAAGGCTGATTTCTTATATGCAAGTTCTTAAGGAGAGTTCCATAAAAATTATATGGAAATATACAATAATTAAAAAATGGTTCTTTCTTCACATGCTTATCGCGATATGTACTCCGGTTAAAATGAATTTTTATGAAATATTTTATCAGTTAATGGGTAATGCCTTAGTTCCTTAGTACTTCACGTTGGATATGAAAAACGTTAACGCGAGCATATGGATGCCCTTCAACGGAAATCGATCCCATCATCGAAATACGCTCACTTGTACAGTTTGTGTACCAGGTTTACGTCTACAAACATTTTATTTATATATCATATTAAATAGATTTCGGTTAAAAGGTCATGTTCAAATACCTTTCGAATTAAAATCGCCTCTTCTTGCAAATCAAGGGTAGTGATATATTAAATTTATCAGAATTAATAATAATTAAAATTAGTCTTCCGAAACAAGAAAAATAAGTATTTAAGAGACATTATTTCAATGTTTGCAAAATTCAACTCTATTGGCCCAGTCTTCTGCAAGGTTGACACAATCAATTCAACACCTTTCTGACGGACGTTTTATAAAAGCATCTGATAATACGCTTCTTGTCGGAGATCGGAGGATCGCTCCAATGCTTTCCATGATATACTGGACGTAATAGCAACGGTAATGAAATTCGTGACATGAAGGCCTCATACTACTGCGAAATTCCTAATGTAATGATTACGTCGAGAATACGAATATTTTTTCATTTAGTTTCGAAAAAAGATTTCACACATACGGCGTTTGCAATAAGACTACGATGAGGGCGAAAAAGAAAAAAAATATGAGAAGAATGTCTGGCCATTCGAGCGAGTAGAAGTTCCGTGAAGCCAAAGAATTTCCGTAAAGGATTCCCTAGTGAGCATCGAACGATTCTTTTTGATAAATTAAAGATAATTTTTTTAATCAATTTTTGCAAAGAAAAAGGAAAAAAATTATATACATATGTATACACATATGTATATAAATCCTTCCATTCATCTTTTCAAAGAAATTCCTCCACAAATCTCGCAGCAAACCTTTGTTTCCATATCTTTGGTGAAGGATTTTCACTTGCAGAAAATCAAGGGAAAAATATGATTGCTTCATGAGAGCTGCTTAGTCGCCATTTTTTGTTGAAAAAATCTGAGAAAATTCTTTTTGTGATATAAGACTTGATATAGTTCGTGCGGAGATATGCAACATTCAAAAGGACTTGAGATAGTTCACTTTTTATTATACTAATTGCTGTCCGTCTGTCCGCCTTGCTTTCCTGCGTCGAACTTACAGGTTGCAATTTTTGAGATATTTTGGTCTATTTTTCCACCGTTCCCATGTCCCACCATACTGTTTTCACTTGCTTTTTTTTTTGAAAGGCTACCATACCATTGGACGAAATAAATTTGAAATCTTGATGTGATTAAGATCGTCTCTGACTATACTTGTATTCTTTTTTTTTCCGTTTGCTTTAGTACTTGTCTCGTATGTATAATAATCGAATAATGCGATAAGAGTTTTCTCCCTCCAGACCGCAAGGTACACGTCCACTGTTTCTCAAATTGCGGCACAGCATTCGCAGTTTTCCATATGTTTATTTAATTAAGTGCCGCAGGTCCAAGTTAAAAATAAACGAGTAATTGTACTTTGGAGCTCTTACCAAATATTAACATCACAACTTAGTGCAATTATTTTGCAGGACATTTCAACGGTTTAATGTGAAAATGATTCCGGTAGGCAACGTGGTGGTAATGTCGCGTTGGCTAAATTTGTACCCAAACGCTTCTTTTTGAACCAGCTTTTACAAAGTTTTTTGATTGATCGTGGCAACTTTTTAGGTCTAACCTTTGCAAAGGATCGAACAAAGTGAATATTTATTTGAACATAACTTCAGGAATTTGAAAATAGACGCAATAGCAAGAACAATCTAAAATATTAGACTATGGGAACATATACAGATTTTTCTCTTTTGATTCCGTTGGACTTGTGTTATGAGCTGACGATAATTTGCTGTTGTCATAGTGTCACGAACAATCCACAAGGCACAAAGATACAAGAAGTGAACTAAATATTCTGACCCGATATCCTGAGTTTATTATTGCTTTATCGTCCTTATGAAAAAGTTGGCTAATGACTTTGCATTTTCAGTTTGCCATATAATTTTGAGAAAAATTTCTCGAAATGGGATTTAGATGAGACAACATTACGTGACACACATCACCGACGAAAGATTCAAAACATTAGAAACGAATCTCGATGTAAAATTTATTTGAGAAATTCTAAGATACACTTTGCGTATAGTGCAATTGAAATGTAGACAAATGGCAACAATATGCATTTCAGGGTTAATGAAGAGCTAAGAGAAATAAGAGAAAATGTTAAACATTTTAGGAATATGTTAGGATTAGTAAAATTCAAAAAAATAAAAAATAAATAAATAAATAAATAAACAAAAATTATGCTTTAAATTAACCTAAGTTTGCAACATACCCACCCTATTACATTAAACGAGTTCTGGGGTAACATGGATATAAGTAAGCGTATTCTTAACTAAATTCATGCCCGCACACCTAGCATAATATGCTAATTAGTATCTGGTTCTGTGCGTTTTGTGTAAATCAACACAAATCCTTGTTAGAGATATTTTGCGAAAATCCTTTAATTGGAAGTTATATGCGTATGCGTAACTAAACGTAAAGTGCTTAAAGCAGCAAAATCGCAATACACATGTATGCACATATACACACACACACACACATATATATATATATATATTAATATACTCATATGTACACATTGTTAACGCATACAATGCAATTTTATATAAAACTACAAACAACACTTGCCCGTGTCACACAAAGGTAATTGACATTAGACGAAAACATGATTTGCAAATAATGCACTTGAATTAACATAAAATTTGCAAAATGTGTTTTATGTAAATTCGATTTTCGACAATAACAACTATGACACTAAAATTCCAAACACAACGAAAAAAAACAAAACGCAAAACTCGTTTGAACAATCAAACAGCTGCCGCCTATAGAAAAGCAAAAAACAAGACAAAAAAGAAAAAGTGAAAGGTTTTAGAATCTAAGTATAGAAGAAAAAAATTTTCAATTACAGCTAATTTGCATAATTTTCTAACATGACAAGAAACAAAAAAGCTGTCAGTGATTAAGAATAACAATAATTTTTAACTTAGCTGAGGGGTTGGTTATCAATATATATACGCGCGCGTATAGATTGTTTTTTGCAGCCTTTCCCGCCATGACCGTCTAAAATTTTTACCTATATTTCACTTGAAATGATATTCATTAGCATAATAGTACATTGCCGCTACACTAATACAATGGCATCCTCGTAAAAGAGAGGAAATAACGCAAAATACTATTCTCTTTAAATATATTTTATATACGCGTACATATAGATAGATGGATGAATGCATACAGCTTTCCAAGCATATCATTATTATCATCATTATTACATATATATATTTTAATTTCATTTCATTTCATTTCCATTAACATTCACGTTAGTTATTATCTATCAGCATTTCGATGGTTCGCTGTTTTTTTTTGCCGCATCTGTTTCCTACTTCCGTGTTAACGTACGCAAAAGAAAAGAAGAAAAAAATGAGAAAAAAAAAAGTTCAATGTTCTCTTTTCCTATATTATATATATATATATATATATATATATAATTTTTATATGCGTTGCTATTCACAACGAAATCTTTTTCCCTGCATCCGCTTGCTATCCTGCTATCCTGTAACTTTTGTCTATGGTTGTGTCGTCGATGCCGATGCCGATGCCGATGTCGATGCTGACGCCGATGCCAATGCCAGTGCTGACGCTTCATGCGTATTCTGTCTACTTACTAACCTAAATTAAAATTATGTTAATGAATAAGTATTTTACACATCTATATATAACACAATATAATACACATACATATACAAGCGGAGAGAGTACACAAAGCGGCTATATACCGTACATTCATTAAAATTCATTCATTATTTTAAAACGCCATCGATGGGGTTGATAAATAGCAAAATCACGGTCAAGGCCATTACGTTAAAATAAGTAAAAAGCGCGAGTACAGGAATTTAAGCTTTACACACTACAAAGAAACAAAAAAAAAAAAAAAAACCTAAAAATCGAGATGGAACTATAAGTTGAAACCAGAAGGTAGCATTTTTCATTAAAATGTTTGCCAGAATTTATCCTAAATACTTTCTAGCGAGATCGATGTAAATATATAGGATAAAAATTCGTTTGCCAAAAATTAATTTCTAAATTTTTAAATTCTTGTCATTGTGCGATTGGTTAATCAAACTCATAAAGAAACTTTCTATTTTATATAAATTGTTTCTGGCGCTTTCATCAATCCCAATGGGATAATATGGAATGATTGTGTTATTGCTTCTTGTCTCGATTTTCCAACACTAATAAAGTTCACGATACATCTACGCATCCAAAACATTAATGTATTGAATATTAACAGCTTTCAACTTTTAATGAGTTCTCTCTCTCTCTCTAGTTCTATATTTTGTGCACTTATCACTAGCAATAGTTACTTGGACTTTTCTCGGTTAATTTTTAAAAAGAAAAAATATATATATATATATAAATATATCTATTTATCTGTATACGCGTTACAAGTCTCATTAGATATATACACATAGCTTTGCTTAAAATAACTGCTACCGCGACATATTATTATCATTTGATTCATTTACATGCGTAATGCAGAAAATTCTAACTTGCTTTAGTTACATGTATTGCATCGCGGAAAGAATCTTTTCCAACTAACAAACATTTCTTGCAGAAACTAAAAAAGAACTAAGACTAAGAATGTTACTTAAGATCTACGTTACTGTTCGCACACCGCGTCAATCAAGAAGTCTTGGAATAGACGTATGCATGTCATCTCAGATACAAATCCTTATCATTTGTAGAAAGTCGAAAAATTCGAATCAATTTTTGACAAAATTTCTTGTCGTTTCGATCATTTGTTTACGAGCTATAGGAAAAAATGGAAAAAATCTCGTTGAATAGTTGCTTTTCACTCTGCTGATATCACCTACACGTACGCAATGTGTGGGGATACTAAGAGGGAAGCGAGCAGCCGGTGATAGGATGCAAACGAAGGCTGACAGATACATGCCCGCCTTTACCGGTCGAACATTGCCGACAGCAACCACACGCCGATCGCTAATAACGTATGCCCTACCGTAGTGGGAATTGACCTTGAGTATGCCGATTTGCAAGTCGGACTTCTAATATATTAGGCTATATCCGTCCGTTTTTTTTTTGCCCTTCGATGAAAGAAAATATTATTTAAAGTCAGTAGGAGCTTAAAAAGGGTTACAATAATTCTTTTCCGAGTCGATAAAAATAATTAGTCGCTAGTATGTTGATTTCAAAGCAGATCGTACGGATATCGCTGATGCTGAATATTTGGATAAAAAAAAAAAAAAACACCATTCCCACCCATTATACTTTCCAGATCTAAGTCCCGGGACTTCTCTCTAACATATGAAGTTGCCAGAGATAGCTGACATTCTAGAGATATTAAAAGGCAGGGCATTCGCTGTTTTTAATGAAAATTTCAGCAGAGGAACATATTTTGCAAATTGCATACTGAGCTTGCCCACGATTATGTGGATATAAGAATGTGCTGCGGATTCCGAGCGCTTTTTACATTTTAGCTTTAGCAAGGAAAAGAATTTTTTCATTCGGTAAGCGAAAATTTTGAATCGTATCGATAGTTCGCAGACTGGAGAAGGACGGGTGAAAGCCTTGCAAAGCAAAGAGGACGATATTATGGCTTTTGTATATTGGTATGCACAAGAAGGAGGTATGCAGGGAAGAACGATGAATAGACAACAATATACGGCACTGTTTGTTTTGTCGAAGGAGGAAATTACCAAAGTGCGGCTACGACAGCCAAGTTCAATTGAACTTCAAAATGCACTGCCAGTTGTCGCGCTCTGTAGATCAGGCTCCTAGTGATTACTGCCTATTCGTAAACTTTCAAAGTATGACTCAGGGAAAGCAGTTTGATTCGGTTGATAATATAATTCCGGAAACGGAAACGTAACTTCACTGTTTTATAAAAAGGGAAGCGTTCGATTTACTATATCACTCTTGAAGAAAAAAAGATGTTTTCTTCTCATTTAGCCGCAAAAATATTGATCAATAGATTCAGTTAAAAAAATGCATCTCTGAAGTTTATATTATCCAAGCATCATTGTATATATATGTACATATAAATGATTTATTAAACGATCTAAACTTCTTGAATATCAAAAAGTTGTTAATTTACCGTTGAGTGATATTTATATCCAAATTTAAATGAGATATGTTACCGGATCACTTAAGTGTGTGAACATTAAATATATAAGAGACGTAGAGATAATAGAAAGAATTGCAATTTTCATCATTGCAAACATACTGTACAACTGTAATGAGTAATGAAGAGTAATAGTAACAATGTAATGAATAATAACTGAATAGTGAAAGGCAAAAAAGAATAATTGAAAAAAAAAAAAAAAAATGGTTGACTAAATTCTCTGGCAAGTAAACGCATTATAGCGGATCACGCCCAATCATTAAATACCTTACATCATTATTTCACTTACATACAGTTATTCATATAACGTCTTTTCACAGTAAGTGAAGTTACATGGGAAGTGGTCGCAAAAGTGGTCCGATCCAAGCTATTTACAATAGCTCCGTTCGGCCAAAACATATCGTTTTACCAAATTTCATCAAAATACCTGAAAAATTTCGATCAGTACAGGAAGCGATTCCAAATCAAACGGTGTAGTAGAAAATTGCTATATCCCAAGTCCTCCTAGGTATAGCATACACCCACACAAAGTTGGGATGACCTTGTTCTGCAAGTGGTGTAGGGTTAAAAAATCAAAATAAGCAAGTAAAGTGATTATATTCGGTGATGGGCGAAATTCGCACACCCGATACATGACCGCTTGGTCTACTTAAGATTTTAATATTCAAGAAATCGCTTCTTTCTAAACGCCCCAAGATTTTGCGAATTAAACGCCCAAAATAATTATATTCTAAGTAACATACCTTATCGCATTCGACACTCCAACTCCTTTCTTTTGATACCTATCTCGATGGTATTTTTAAGAAAAAACATTTGTCCACTAAGCCGTGACACACAAGTACACTTAATTTAGAATTAACAGACGTCGTTTCCCGCATCTTACTCCTCAAGTCCATCTTACTCCCATATCGCTCCCATATTAAGAAAAAATTAATCTACCAGATGGCAGTGTCTACGATGGAGTGCCGACAAGAAACGCCACACAGACACACAGTTACAGACGGACAAACATCGCGTCATCAATTCAGAATTTCACGCTGATCATCGATGTACGTTCTTTGTAGGGTTTCTAAAGCTTACAAAGTGAATGAACCCGCTTCCTTCAGTGACGGGTGCACAAGTATTCCTTTCTGATGGCAGAAATCGAACAATCATTAATCGTTTAGATTAAAGTTCCATGGAAACTTGGGGTTATACTCTTTCGAATATTGTAATAATGTGACTTAGAAGGGTGCGAAGGCTACGCTTGGCACAACTTGATGTGTAAATTGTTAGGACATAGCTCTGCGCTAAGAGCATATGTCTTCACATATTTGCACCGTGACTAAGAAGTTTTAAAGCTCCGATCGATTTCAGCAGTTACTAAGCGCATCTGCAGAGATCAGCTATCCCAGTTGAAGTATAATCACGCAACAGGACTAATACAAATTCCAATGAGGACACTTTTATGTTGCTGCAGAACTTTGTTCAATCGCTTTAAAGAAATCTGATTTTAAAAAATCGAACAAAATTTTCCAATTTCTAAAATAATAGAAAATGTTTATGGAATCAATTTAATGTTGCGCGGTACCATAGGGGAGGATATGATAATGAAATTTTTGTATGCAAATTATAGATATTTGCATAAGAAAATCACTAAAAAGTTCCCTTTAACAAGCTGAGCGTCATACCCGCTATGATATACGTTACGCAAAAGTATTTGCGATAAATGCCAAAAAGTATTTGACATCAAATTGATTTCGTATATTGTATAATGCCAATGTGTATACAAACAATGTATATTGATGTGATATGTAAAAGCATATATTCGTTAAGAAATGAGTTCGGTAATCGCTAGGAATAGTGGAATATTAATTCAGTCCTTCCGTTTGCGACACCTCAAAACCGCACTCAACGATCTCACGTCAGAATGATCACGATTACAATATCCATTAGCTGTACAATGTATAAAATTTTCATCTTTAATCCGTTTGCTTGTGTGTGTGTGTGTGTGTGCTATTCGGCCTTTATTGCCTGTAGATACGCATCTTTTTCTCGCTTACCAGATGATTACAGTTATTGAGTGACGTAGTTTTCAATTTGCTAACAACAAGTCCCTCCATTTCCTTGTCCGTGGATTGACTGCTAACGAACTGTCGGCGTCACAAAAGCTAAGCAAAAAAGAAAGAGTGCGCTCAAATTTGAAAAGCGGCATAACTCGGACCCAGAGATTGTGGCCACAGCCCAGAGGGTGCATGCTCAACGGATAAGGATAAGTGCTGTTACAATACAGGTATGGCCAAAGGAAACTCTACCGCAGTTGAGATTTGCGGTTCTTAGCCACTCGGCTACTCAGACGGAGTCATTATCTAAAAATCTGTGTTACATAACACATTCACACAATTAATAATAAACAACTTTTATTTTATAAAAATATATTACCAAGAATTCGTCCCCAAGGCGAATACTCACTTATTTGCATCAAACATAATCTCAAGTCATGACGTAATTAGCAAGAATAACTGCAAGTTCGAGTGAAAATTAAATAAAGTATAAAATTTTGTTTGTTTTTTTTTTTTTTTTTTTTTTTTTTTTGCTGTTCTGTGACTCAACTATAATAAAATATTTGCAGTTTTTCTATCAACTTTTCGATGTTGCTAAACAATCCAATTTAATAAAATATTTTAAATTCCGTTCCGTTTTAGTATTTGTTATTTTTTTTTGCTTTCTCGAATTGCAGACAAATCCTATCGACGGATGTAGTCATAGAAACTATGCATTCAAGCATTTACAGTTTTCTTATCCATGATTTGTATTGATGTGAAGAAGTGTGCGTATATGTGCGCGGATCGTATTAGTTGATTTTATAGAAACACAATCAGAATACCTTCGTTCGTTATGCTGATGTATTTGCTAACGTAGTTGTGCCGTGTGTTGTTTGCCTTTAAATGAAAGGATTTGTACAAACATCGATTTCAAAAAGTCATTCAATCGGTATGCGAATGCATTAGAATTTTTCGTAATGCATTCAAGCAAAAATATGAAATGTAGAATTTCTAAAGAAAAAGATAGACAACATTAGTAGCAACGCAATGAACAAGAAGGAATAACGAGATGTGAGGTGTGAGCAGCAGACGGAGGAGGCAAGAACGACAAGAACTATACTACAATTCAGATGTGTTGCGGCTTAACTAAAGTAAATGTTTAATGCAAGAGCTCAGCACATAGAGGATGAACACACAAAATGGATTCCATGAACGATAAGTGAGTGAAAGAAAAATATTTGCAAAAATTGGTTTGTTACACAAACCAAGGCAAACCGAACAAGTAAATATTAACACATATATATCGGTACTTTGCACTCCGTACTCCGCACTCCGCACCGACATATACTACTGTCATATACGCACAAGAATATTTATATACAAATGGCAGCATACATAAGAAGTCGTATACCTGTCAAAAACAACATATCCTTCAGTGTAATTCGGCATGTACAGAAAAATCAAATCAAACATTTTCTAGCATACGACAGCGTACCCATAAAATTCAAATAACACATACATATACATATAATGTCTAAATATGTGTGCATCGCAAACAACAAATGCCTGGCTTTGCCTTGCAATCAAGAAGAATATGTGAAAATATTAACTCGCTTCTATGAAAAATTTCGAGAAGTAATCGCATAAAGCATCATCAAAAGAGATAAAATAATGAAAAGTAGATTTTCTCAATTTCTTCTCCATCTCTATGAATAGATATATGTACATAGTTTGCAGCAAATCCAATTCTTAAAGTTGTTGTACTTGTCTTAATTCAAAGCGATAGCTTAGCATTGCCAAATGCGAGAGTCCATTAAAAGCCATTGGCTTCACGATTAGCCACTCATATCTCTCACATCCTCTATGCTGTATTGTGCTTTACATCTTGCGTCTTATATCCTGAAGCTTGTATCTTTATATCTTAATATCTTTTATTTTATATTTTCTATTTTGCATCTTTATATCTTTTATCTCATCGATCTTGTATCTCATATTTTATATCTGTTATCTTGCATCTTATAGGTTACATCTTGTATCTTTTACTTTAGATTATCTAGCCTTGTGTATATCTTATATCTTATAGTTTTTATTTTTTATCTTATATCTTGCATTTTATACCTTACATCTTAAATCTTTTATCCTTTCCCTCTTACATCTTGTATCTTTTTACTTTTGCCGTTTCTTATTTTACATTTTACGTTTCATATCTCACATATTGTAAGTTGTTGCATCTTGTTTCATCTTATATCTTTTATCTTATATCTTATATCTTGTACCTTATATTTTATATTTTACATATTTATTTTTCTTACATCTTAGATCCGATATCTTGCATTTCATACCTTATATCCTATATTTTATACCTTAGATATGAGATATCTTCTATTTTTTCTCTCTTACATCTTGTATCTATTTTAACTTATGTTTTATATTTTATACCTTACGTTTTATATCTGACATCTTGTACCTAATATGTTCTATCTTACATCTTTTATCTTATGTATAGCTTTATGTAGCTTTATATCTTATATCTTTTATCTCATACTTTGCACTTTACATTTTACGTCTTGTATCTAATATTTTGTATCTTTTTGCATCTTGTATCCTGCATCTTCATGTCGTCATCTCATATCTTGTATGTTACATCTTACCTTATATGTTCTGTCTTATAGCTTTTATCTTATATCTTAGATCTTTTATTTTTTCTCTCATATATCTCGTATCTTCTAGCCTTATGTCTTATATTTTATACCTTACGTTTCACATCTGACTTTCTGCAAGCTATATCATTTCATGTCGCGTTCCGAAGATTTCGTATCCACATTACCTTGTACCATATTAATTGGACATTCAGCCTAATATTTGTACTAATTTTACTTTCGAAAGTGCAAACATATATACAGAAATCTTACCTATAGCGTAGGTAACTTGTTATGTATGGATTGCCTTTTGCGAAATTGTAAACTGGGCGTAAATGTTTCGTTCGCATATTTTTCCAATGAAACAAGTGTCACGTAAACTAAAATGTAGTTTGAGAATTGGATTGACTGAAATACTTTGCGCATTGTCAGCAATTTTCAGACTAATACACTAGTTGCCTTCAGATTCGCTTAACTACAATAAATTGCACACTACCTGCAGGATGATAAAGTTTCTAAAACAATTTAAACATTTAAGCCGTCTTTCTGAATCCCGTATACTTATACGCTCTTACAAAGGTATTAAGAATAGTCTTTAATTTATAAAAGCTTTAAAAGTCTTGTAGTCAATAGCCACCGCCCCCTTTTTGGTTTATAATTTTACTTTTAAATTAATTATTAAAATGAATAAATAACAATATAAAACATTACATATATAGAATATTATAGTTGGCAAAAATCATTTATGAATGTTCATTAAAAGATTTCCCACTTCTGACAATCTTCAAGGTGCAACTGGGTCTTAGTCGTCTTTTGTTATTATAATTTCTTCTTAGATTTAAACAAAAGAAAAACATATGACCTTCGTTTGGCATACTCTTCCGCTTTGAAAACTCGACAGGTAAGCAGACTGGCGGACGGCGATGCTACACTGGTCGATAGTATAATAATTTTTTTCCGCTTCCGATTCCAATGCATATTTTTCAAAGCATACAAAATAGTTTCGAAATAATCGATACAAGTGTTCATGGTCTTGTCGGCATGCAATTAACGCAATAAAGAAATCTTAGATTTGTGCTCATCAACGCTGGAAATCGTTCTGTATGTTATCTACATTTTTTTTTCTTTCTCGATTCTGCTACAGTGCACTATATTTCCAAACAATTTATAATGCTTTTTATTAACTGTCAAAATTTGAAAATTTTTTTGCCATTTAAAGTATTTATTTACTTTTTTTACTTAAGCTCTTTTCGATTATCTTCGGTTTGATTTTTCTAATTTTTTTTATTTTTATTTCTTTATAAAAATTATGTAAAATTTTAATAGTTTTGTGCTTTACATTACATTACAATAAATCGGGGAATGGACCTGTTATCCTATAAATGATTTCGATGTTTCGAATCTCAAGATTGTCAAAAAGGAGAGTATTAAAGCGAGAGAGATGTGAATGCAGACAGAGAAAGTTGAAAGATTAGCATAAGTTTAAATAAAAATGGAATTGAGAGCAAAGATAAACTTTTAAAAATCAGTAAGTATTTGTATTCAGATTGATTTTTTTTTTTATCTTAAGTCATAAAAGTCAAATTTCTATATAAAAAATATCAGTTTGTTAGCATAATTTAGAAATAATCGGCAAGCATAAACAAATCGGTAGTAAATGAAAGAAGGATCGTAATCATGGTTTCAATAGAGAAACACGGGCGTAGCTATATACCGGCATTTTCATTCACTAAGAATGTGTATATAAAGTTTGCCAGATCCTCAACGCATACTTCCATAAGCTATATGCATTTAAAGAAAAGGCGGCTTAGCATGCTTAACATGAAAAACGTTCATAATTTTATATAAACAATGGCGCTTCCAAACTGATGTACATAAGTTTACATTAATTATGTACATGTCCCGTACATGTCATGTTCATGTTTAGTTAGTTAGTTATTTCACTTCACTTATTTGCTTGAGGAATAAGTGAGAGTGAAATTTTTACATATGACATTCCATCCCCCGTCGAATAATATCCAGGCCGGTCTTTTTCACCCACCCTATTAAACGACGGTATAATTTCATATATAACGTGTTACACGTGTGTAGTACATATGCGGATGAATAAGCATAGGGTTAATCCGCCGATGGAAAAGTGCACACAATACGAATCAAAGTGGACATCAATTTCGAATACATTTCGGATAGGGTTTGCACAAGCACTCTAATATTGCAAAACGGAAAGTTTCAAACTCAACGAGTTCATTACATAAATCTTTATCAAGTCAAATGTATTAAATGGCTTTCCTTAGTCTCTGGTCGTTAGAGAAAATCAAAGAAAGGGGAGACGAGAGCTAAAAGAAATCATGTTATTTAGTTTAATCTAAAGAAAAAATTTTAAATATTTTCTTATTTCATTTGCAGATTTACTGCTTATTGGCTTGATGTCAAATCCACACAAAAGATGTCATCTACCGAGACCGAAAGGAAGAGAGAACGAGCGAGAGAGATTTGGTGTATATTAGTATATGAGTACACTCGAAAAAAAAAGAGAGAAAAGAAAAAAAAAAAAAAAAAAAAAGAAAATCAATCCAAGTATATAACGAACAAAATCATAAAAAAAAAAAATCAAGTTTTTCTAGAGATGTCATCAATTATATTATATTAATTTACCATGTTTGTGTGTTTATGAAATTTTCAAAAAGATTTGTTTGGCGTAATTTTCTGTTTCGTTTTCTTAATTTATGGCAAAAAATGAAAATCAATTGTCTTTCGGTTTGACAAAAGATAGTAGGTATTGAACTGGAATCAAAACTTGCCTAAAACTAATCTTAATGGAACTCTTTACGTACCGGACATCAGCAGTGCATTTCTTAGGAAATAAAAATTAAAAAAAAAAAAAACCGAGTTAATTGAAACGACAAGAGCAGACAATGTAACACATTGTGATAAATAGTTTTATAAAAAATTTTCAATCAGAACTGGTAGACGTTTTTGAATAACCTGCCGTTAACTTTCTATACAATGGTGCAGATTTTTTTTTATTTATTTTTTTTTTTTTTGAGAAAAGTTTTCCGATGTAATTCCGGAAACGCAATTTCGTTTGACTTGTGCAATGTTCGGTTGGGGTCAACCTATACGGTGTACTTTTCGGCATATTTTTAATTTTGCAATCAAAATTATTTCTTTCTGTGCATGAGTCATAAAAGTTTTTTCCTCGTACTCTTGGTTTTTTCCTCTTTCTGTATTTTTCGTTTGTAGGCGATGGAAATTCGTTTTCCATTATTCTCCTCCTGTGCTTTTATGTGTCACCGTGGAACTGTGTGCTGTGTGCTGTGTGTGTGTGTGCAGACATTTCAAGCATGGATTTTGTTTCTATCATCTATTTTTGGCTCACTATGTGCGAGAGCGACTGACTGGAAGCAGCAAATAAATATAACGTTCAAAATATCATATACGAAGAGAGTAACATACCTACACCTGCAGTAAAATGCAACAAGATTGTTACGTCCGGCTGGAGCCAAACAATTTCTTACACTTTATACTATAAATACTTGACCTATCCGGAAAGTACAAAGTACAATACCCCTCTATAAATATATATCTAAATGTACATAATTTATTGTGCGTCTGACTTCGTATTAATCTATGGTCGTATTTATGGATTCAGGATTTCTCTTTGGTCTTTCATTTTGGTTTTGTTTTTTTTTTAAATTCAATTCTTTTAAAACGCTTTACGAGTTTATTGATCATTTGTACAATAAGGAAATCGACTGCACATTTCTTTTTGACGCGCAGCACATTGATTTGAAATCCCCCAGCACTCTTTTTAACACTAACACGTCATTGTAATTTACTTTACTTTTATCTTACAAGCTGCTCGTAAGATGAATGTCAAAATACGTTTTACAATAAACAAGTAAGGCAATGGTCCCACCGGTAATTTGCTTAATACAACACTTCGGCGATTTGATGGCATATTTTTTTTTAATAAAAAAATATTTCATGTTATGAGAGATGCTTTAAATATATACAGACATCGAATTTTCGCTGTTGTCTATGTTGGAGTTATACTGATTTTGTAACTTTTGTTGTACAATACAATAAATAACATTCTAGGTTTACAAGGTAAGACAATTTCGCTCGAACATTCTTCAGTGAGCCTTAACGGCGTGCTGCGGTATTTGGTCAAAATATTCAATATTTTAATGGGCATGGATGGCTCTGACGTTAAACTAGTCATTGGCTTTATCGCAGTTTTTAACTACTAACTAGCCCTGCACGAAAATCGGAAATTCCACGCTCTACAAATACTACTCAAAATCGTCTCCGAATACAAACTGTTGCTCTGTTTTCTGCGCTTGAAGTTAACTTGTCATTAGGCAATAGCGTTAAACTCCCCCCTTGATCGTATGGCCATAAGTGTCCCTTATCTTGAAAGGATACCATCTCTGTTCTATTTAAACGCTAGATGTTTCGCTGCATATGAACTTTTCTCTTCTGTTTGCGTTCCTTTAAATGCGCTGAAGTAAGCAAACATAAAAAAAGTAAAGGCGACAGAAAGGTCAAAGCAAATCTTGAAAAGCATTTGAAAATTTCGTCGTTTCGTTGAGAGAGCGAAATCTTCGAAATAATGCATCGTAAGATAGAATTGATACGAGTTTGGTTTACTGACGTAATCTGATCAATACTACCTTCTAACAACTTCGATATTTCCTATTAATGAGATTTTAGCATTTGGAAAGCGTATAAGGTTTTTATTTAAACTTAAATCCACGGAAGATTTATTGAATATATGCATATAAATCAAAAATTGACAAATAATTTCGATTAGTAAAACGCTGGCGAATAACTTAGATCATGTGCTCGCCTATACTCAAAGTTCGAACACAAGAACTGAGTATACAGACGTCATATTGACTTACTATCATGCTTGACACGTGCTTGATTCGTTTTATTTGCCGAACGTACACTGCGTCGACACCATCAAGTCGCGTTGACGGTGTAATTCTGCTTAGCAAATCGACAACCCGTCAACTCTGTTCACTATTCTGGATAGTAGACTGGAGAGAAGCCAAATGGCAAGTGCATACATAAATAAAATCGAAAAGCAAATAAATGTAAATGACATTTTGCGGCACTTTAAACATTTCTTTAAACGATATTTCATCAAATACAAGGAGTTTTGATCGATTCCTTGACCTGTGATGATTTAGAATTTTACTGAAATACTATTAGAATCCGTTACGAAGAATATCATTTTTGCTCTCTCAGCAATGGAATTCATTTCTCTGTCATCCGTAGTAGAAGTCTCCTACGAGTTTTTTCCCCTATCAGAGAAGACTCCCACTTTTGGACACTCCCAGAGTTAGGCACTGCGATTCGCTTGCCTTGTTCAGTTTGCTTGAACCCACTCTTAACTAAAAAAAAAAAAAAAAAAGAGAAAAAAAATAAAACTTTTTATTATGTTGCTAAATACGTAGACTGGTCATATATGTAACGCGCCTACTGATCTTCGTCTCCTATATAATAAAATTGTTTCAAGTCCCTCATAAAAAAAATGTTTGTAATTATTTTTTTATTCTTCATTTTTATATCTAAAGTCGAACAATTATCCTCTTAGATGAATCAAGCACAACTACATGATTTTTGTACTCGTTATCGTAACCATCATAAAATTTATAAGCTTGACTGGTTTGGCAGATATGTGACATTGTTAGAGCTTTAAGTAATAATATCTTAATGGCTTAATTAAAAAAAAAAAAAAAAAAACCGGCGAGAAACACGAATCACGCAAAACCATAAAAAACTACAATTTTACAGCATCAGCGGCTATTAACAATTTTCGCATGCGCTCAAAGAATTAATTTTATTGCAGATGATAAAGGCCATAAAGTTTCGCTACACAGTGTCGATAAAATACCATAAAATAGCATTACAGAAAATTGATAATGTTTTGCAGCATTTGCGGCATTGTTAATGATACAATGTTTGAAGTTTACAAGCGTACACGTGCATGCTTGTACACCTTGCCGTCATTGAATGCCGTTTAGAGGTCTTAGAGAGAAGAGTGCATGCATGCATTCATCTGATGTATATTTCATTTAATGCATATCGTCTGTCTTGCAGGGCCTTAGCTTAACACTTTCGGTCTGCCTATGTCTCTTTAAAAGCGGACAGACTTTTTCGCATTAAGCAAAGCTCAAACCGAGTTATCATTAAAACATTCAAGGAATTATGGAAATGTGGACAGGAAAGCGTATGTCTATGATGTCTAAAAAGTATTAAAATTTTTCTCGATAAATTTCATCTTCTTTTTGGCAATAAAATGAACAATTATATAAATAATGGCGGTATTCCGAAAAAACATCTAACCATCTGTCCTTTTTGCATTTTGATGAAAAGGTTCAGGAGTTAAGATATACCTTTCGTATTTCTTTTATAACACTTAAATGTGTAGCGCGTCCGTAAAGCCTGCTTCAATCGTTTCATTACAAATTTATTTCAACAGTCTCGCGTCAAGTTATTTTTTCTTAATTTTTATTACTGTAACCTTCTTTTTTTTCTTTTCGTAACCTTGAAAACTTATTAACTGCAAAGTTCCATCCTCAGCTTGAAACACCCACAACCGGTTGCATTTCTGTAATAATTTTCCCGCTTTTCTTTTTTAACTATTTTTTTTTTTTTCTTTTAATTTTCTCCACTCATTTATATATACATGTCATGGGTAATGAATGAAAGAATGAATGAATGAATGAACGAAAGAAAATATAAAGTCCATGAAAGCCGGTATTCGTCTCTGCACAGAGGAAGATGCTTAGACTAAAATATATATATGTATATATACATATATATATATATATAAGAAAAAAAATGTGGAAATGGCAGCAACAAAATATAGGAAAAAAAAAAAAAAAACAAGAAAATGAAATTAAAAGTAAACACTTCCTACTTCATCATCCACCTACTCATCGTATACATCTTAAGCAACAAATGTAGAAAGAAAGAAAACTTTGTCCTTGTACTAGAAAGAGTGTCGTTTTCTTTTCTTTTCTTTGCATTTTTACTCATTTGTGGCGGTGCTCCGCTGCTTATGTTTCTTCTCTGCTGGGCTATGTTGATTATGCATTTCACTGTCGCCTTCTGCTTTCTATGTATGCATGTTTATACGATGTACGTAAACAGGCGTGTGTGTTTGTGTATATATATATATGTGTGTGTGTGTGTTATAGACTCCCATTTTTTATACATATATGCATAAGTAATTTTTTCTTCTTCTTTTTTTTTTTTTTTTTTTGCTCAATTCAGTTATTAACCTACTTTTTGCTTGCTCTGTCTGCTTTCGGGAAAGAAGGCAGCATTGTAGCAGTGGGTTATTTCCAAGAATACATACTTGGCACCATACGTACGTCTTTCGCCGTATATTTCGTATAGGCGAGCAAATGAACTGACGTATGTATGCGAGTGTATGCTTGTAGATAATGACTCCCCTACATCCTTGTTTTAATTTTAATTCTTTATTTCCTTCTTAGGTTTTTCTTTAGTTATTCATTTTGTTTTTCTTCTTTTTTTGTCTGGTCTGTGTCATCATAATTTTATTCATCGTCATTATGATTATCGTCATTACTGCTGTTTTTGTTGTTGTCAACGTTGATGACGTTTTCGTGCTTTTCCTTTTCTAGGTCAATAATTTCTTCGCAACTTTCCTTGCTTTGCTTAATGATCTTTAAAAATTGATGCAAAAATTAAAAATAAGGCTTTGCTTGTTTTTCTCATAAAAAAAAAAAAAGGAAAAGAAAATGTAGTGACGGGTTGGTTATACAATCATTGCATCAATCGCATAGAAAACAGATTAGCGGAAAAAACTTCGATTACGAATTCCAAACAAGCTTAAAACAAGATAACTGTGGGCTGCAAATTCCGTTAAATATATCCCTTAGTAAATGTTTATGAGAGACATCAGTAATCGACTAATTCGACGAATGAAAATAATACGTATTGAGTAAAGCTTCGCAGTAAGACTAGACATTTGTAAATATATATACATATATATATATACACTGTAGCAGCTAAGTGTTAGCTAATTGCTTGTACTGGCTTTTCAGGGACACCTACAGTAGTTACTCGTCAATTCTGACTCATGACACATGGTTCAAGTATGAAGCGTTGAATGAAGCGCCCCAGTGGGCAGAGTAAATCATACCGTTTAGGGATCCCAGTAATCCTTGTATAGAATCACTCCATGGATATGGGTCACTTCTTCTCCCTGGAGGCGATGGTGTTATTTTTATTATTTAATTTATTATTCGAAACCATCGCGCTATTAACATTACCATAGCCATAGGCATGAAGCAGCTCAAAAAGCCGTTTGAAACATTCTCGAAGGAGATCTGGCCTATAAGACTTTCGGATAAATTGGCATTAAGCGGCTTAAAGCCAATATCCAAAAGGAAATATATACACAGCACTGCCATATCTGCCGCTTAGCACGCTTAGCAGATTCGTAAGAATTCGTATGACGCTAATTCATTCACGAAATGCTAACGAAGCACTATAGTGCCAAAGTATGTAGGAAAGAATGACCTTAAGCAGACTTCTGACGATACATTCGATGATTTCTGCCATATCGCTTTAAGAGAGAAATTTATTGTTTTCTCATTTGGTTTTTCGCATTTATCCGCTACTCCTTGTTTCGCACTAGTAAAACCCAACAATATATATAATTTTGTTTGGTTTTGTATTTTGGTGAAATTCAATCACCCTGTATAGACACATGGTCTACTTCGTTGCCAAAGATCGGGTATCTGAACATTGTTCAATTAAACAACTTCATGGCTAATAAATTTGAGGCAAATTGTAAGTAACATTTATTGATTGCTTTTATCTCATCTCTGGCCGGCTGCTAATTGTGCAGCTAAAGTTAAATATAAATGCTAAAAAATTTCATTTCAATTATGTAAGTCATTCACGTATCATACATTAGCTTGCAAATACTAATTATAATGTTTGTGATTAACTAAGCAGCGACTCTTTCAAGTTATCGCATAGCTAACTGACATGGCTAACGCAGAAAATAAAACAAGCTTCTGTATGACTGCAGTTGGCAGATAGTTCTCTAAATGATATGCAATTTGTTTTATTGCTAATTAAATGTAATGGTATGCGACGATTAAAGGAATTCAATGCGAAAAAAAAAAAAAACGACTTTAAGTAGCTTTTGCGGTGCTTGTGTAGTAAACATGAAGAAGCAGCTAATTATGCAGAAGCTTTAAACATTTGTGAGGAAAATAAGTAATATAAAGTGAATGCTAAAAGCAATTGCAAAAGATTTAAGTATATTTAGCCTAGAGATCCATACCCTATTTTAGTGTGAATCTGCTCCTAGAACTAATACCCAAAAAAAACCAGTAAACTACCATTTGTGTCTCTATTCAACTCCGATATTATTGGAAATCTTTTGGCAAGCCTGTAAGAGAAACACTGTTATGCGGTTAAAAGGTAAAAGTTAAGGCCATCTTCATATCACATGTAATGAAACGGTTAACAATTGCCCGAGACTTACTATCAGAAATAAATTTGTCTTTACTGCGAAACTCGATTTTATGCATTAACTAAATGCCTTTTGAAGATGATGCGAGCAGTCGAGGCTTTTTCCTATCGCAAAGCAGGACGACGACTTGTCAAAGGGCGCAAAATACGCTCCACTTTTCAGCATAATCTCATCATTTCCTTCAAAATCTTTTGCAAGCAGATATTACTTCCCGGGAATCTAATCTGAAAAATTTATTGGGCGCGGTCCAATCCGAACTTGGCTTTACTCAATTTTATCAAAGTGGCCATTAACTAAAACGCGGTGGGAAGCAGCTTTTTATGCAAAACAGTGAACAAACCGCTAGTCAGTATCTCTGGGTTGTCATCTATCTCTTGCAGCATAACTTTTTCATTATCGCAAATATATTACAGAATTTCTTTATAGTTTTCTGATATAATCATCTTTACTGCACGCCCACTGAATTCGACAAATTCGATTTTTTCCACGGTTTCGAAAATGGCCAACCTACGGGAACTCGTAGGCGAATTATCGAAATGATGTGCAATTTTGTGGTGGCGTGGTTTGTGGGTTTGAAATTTCTAAAAATAATACGAATTTTTCTGTGTCAGTTCCGGGATATATTGACCGATAGGTCGCATATATGCTGGCAGCAACAGTTATTCACGATTTGTCTTATCGAGTTGTTTTGGAATATGCAAGATTTACGAACTGTTTGCTGCTGATTTTGTAGCAAAGCAGTAAAATGCCAAAAATGTTATCTCCAAACTTTATTTATTGTAACAGTCATTGGACTGTAAAGACTATAGATTCTAATCTTAACACTTCCAACAATAATTTAAATCAATAAACAATCGAAACAAAAAAAAAAAAATATGAAAAATGATTTTTGTCTGTGATATGACGACGATCCATTTTATACTACAAAGCTATCTCAAGATGCGATAGCAGCCCCGGACTGAAACTTCTCTCGCTGCCAGATGCTCTCTAAGCTAAGCTAAGCTAAGCTAAGCTAAGCTTTGATAATGATACCTCAAGTAATGTTTTTGTCAATTGCAAAGCGATTCGCTGATCCAACTCGAATCATTTTTATTCAATCTTTGTTGTTGCAAATATATACCCAACATATATATATCCGGCGACTTTTAGTTTCATATTTGTCATAGGATATTTGCAATAATTGTTGTTGTTGTTTTAAAATCTTATGCTTTGATCCGTAATTTATTATGCATACACTGATAGAGAGAAAAGAAACATTGACATGGGATAAAATAATTAAAATTAGAAGGTATTAAGTGCTTTCGACTATTTTTAAATAAAGTCTTCTATACGTTGCGATTTCCTATCTATCATAATCTATCGTCGACAACTGTTAGCGAACGCGGTGTATAATGAGTTTTCTGCGTACGGCCCCATAGAAATTCGAGCAAAGCTTACAAGTTCTATAGAATTTTGATTTCTATGTTAAATCAATTGTTTGAAATTAAATGCAAAAAAAAAAAAAAAACGAAAAAACGCTAATCGTTTATTGCATACCCACGCCATCACTGAATCTCTGCTACTGGTAGTATCAGCTCGATGGCAGTATCAATAAATCAATGCTGATAGGATTTTCAGCAAAAATTAAGAGAAAACAAACGTTCGTACGTACAGTCATATAATGAAAGAATTCCTAAAAACTAATTGAAAATCGAATTCTTTTCTAATCTACGAACAAAGTGTGTATATAGCCATGAATCTAAGCTATCTACCACATGTCACCTGTTGACAGCAATGACAGGACCCCAAGATATCGATGGAAAAGAAGAGGCTGAAGCTAACTAAGCATTAGCTACTTGCAAGATTAATAAATTCACTCAGAAATGAAGACAGGCATGCATTTGTTTACCATTGTCCGCCAAGCCCATTGACCAAGCGAGAGCATCGAGTTGGCCAAGCGATGACATTGAATTATGCTTATGTATTTTTATTAATTTTTGCGCATTTTTTTTTTTTTATGCTTAAATCTCTTGCTTTTTATTTTGCATCTGATAAAAATCGCTGTAAAACCAAACGGTAAAGAAAAAATTTATTTTTTAATATTAATAATGCATGAAAAAATAATTAATAAATATATACACATCTATGTAGACTTGTTTTACAAATCGTTTTAATATACACGCATGCATACACAACCACGCGCCCAGATATATTCACAACCGGAATATAGTTTTTCTTCTTTTTTTTTTTTTTTTTGTTTCTTTAACTTTTGCCTCTTATCATTTTGCATATTTACAGACATTCGGACATTGAGTAGATTTGTTTTTAAATATTGCAGTTACTGGCATTGCTGCACGCACCAGCATTAACACTATGCCAATGTTTATGTTTATGTTTGAAAGGTTGTGCGTGTAGATGCGCTATAAGTTTAATTCCTCGACTACTAATTTTTAAATATTTTATTTATTCTTCTCTTTTCTGTTAGTTATCAAAACTAATTTACAATATTTTAGCCACCGCTACCACTTACTGCTAATACGTAAATACATTCATTGCCTTAGCAGCTTAACGAACAACGGCTTACAATCAATTTGCTTGTGTTGGCAACACATTAACAGAAGCTAATTTCTATACCCACCGATAATTATATGCTTTAAAAGATTTATATTTTATAGCACTTATCGGAGATGAGTTGCATTTAAATTTACCTGCAAATGTGTATACGTAACGGGGCGTAAATTGTCCATTAACCAGAACTTTGGCAAATTTTAATAAAAACCAGTTGTAAGTTGTGGTCATTTTTAATTAATTCGATTTTTTTTTTTTTTTTCGGTTTTTTTTTCTTCTTCGCCTTTTTTTCTTTCTTTTTTTTTTTCTTATTAATAAAGTCATTGAATGCTTAGTTGCTGACTGCCATGATATAAACGTCGAGATAAGTGATTTATTACAGAAAATATGGAATCTTAGCTTTCATGAGCACATATTTGGATTGGTTTAAGTAACCAAAACAAAAAAAAAAAAATAAAAAAAATAAGCAAAAATAAGCAAAAAAAAAAAAAACTCAAAAACTAGAAACTAGAAAGGAATTTCATTCGGCTTTGGTCGACTCTTTTAGTACACAACTCAGCTAATTTGTGCACGATATCTGATTGTAAACCGAATCAAAGATTCATACCTAAATAATATCGCACATATCACATATCACAAACTCCGCATGAGTAGTCGATTAGGTGAGAATTGCCATTACCAAGTGTGCGCTCACGTGTCACAAATCTCAATACGGGAGAGTTCACTTTGATCACAGTTACAGCGGTTGCCGATTGGGCACACAGCCGCTAGGTTGCGATCGCTTCGATATCCTCCTTTTTCCCATTTCTCACTTCTTTCCGACCGTCACCATAATATCCGAATAAAGGACTTCATCTAAATGACTGGTCATATAATAAATAAATAAATAAATAAATAAATAAAAAGAATACGTGCATGTATGCATGAAATCATAAATTAACGCAATTTGGCCATGCTGGTGGTAGTGGTTCAGATAATTTGCAACCCAATCAAGATCCTCAGCTTAAAACTCTTAAATAAGGAGGTTATCCGTAACCTAACGGCGTTGATAGCAAAAAATATCAGAATCGTGCCTATAGAAATATAAGACCTGAGAACCCTCTTATTCGTTTTATTTTATGTCTAAAGATTGCACACTAAGCAGCCTAAGCCGACTAAAAGAAAGCCTGGCCAATGAATAAACATTGATGAATATTGAAAATTTGCAAATCAAAGTTAAACATCGTTGGAGTATATATGTATATATATATATATATATATATATATATTATGAAAAGCTTGCTATAGATTATGAACCCAAAAAAACTTTTCATCACAGGCTTTGTCTGAGAACTCAACTTCGGGACAATAGCTAAGGCGGGGTATAAGTTGGCCCAGAGCATAAGATCAGCCGGTCCGGTAAGCAAGTCTTGTCTGTCCGTTTGCCTTCATAAGGGTTTTAATATAAGCCTATGTGGAGCGCCTAGCTGGCTTTTCAGTGACCCGTACATCTATCCTCCCGTATAGCATCCTCCGACCTTTTAACCTTCTTGACATACACAGTTTTTTCTTGCTACACAAAAAGAATCGCTCAAGTATGTTATATAAAGGTGGCGCCCAACATGTGGCCAAGATTCGTTCAGATCGCTGACAATTATGTTACATAAAAATTAATTTCAAATCGCGTTATTAGCCATATGTAGAGCAAACTGTCGGGCATTTTATCACATATTTTTGTTGCATTTTCATCGATTACCTTTGTGTCGTTTAAAAGTTGAGCATATTTTCACATTTCAACGAACTCGCACTTACAAGGCAGTAAGTCGATTAGAACGTATGCGAAATGTTCCCTTGTGCAATTACATTGTCGTGGCGAGATGGCTCGGTCGAACTTCTCTTCATCGTTTGATCAGTGAAAGCATTCTTCACAGATGAATGCTTTGTCTTTCAACATAAAGTCCATCTTGGACATTTCAATTACGCTTACATTCATTTCTATAAAAGGCTTGTGCGTCTACTTAAAAATCACATTAATTAACTGTTCGCCTTTTTATCTCGATGGCTGTGTGACAGACCTACCCGTAATTAATCTTTGAATATTATTAGCATAATTTTTATCAAAACTCAATATCATAAATCAATTATCTTTCTGTTTGTCTTTCTGTCTTTCTGTCTGTCTGTCTGTCTGTCTGTCTGTCTGTCTATCTGTCTTTCTGCTTATTTCTATCCATATATAAATATGTGTTTATTTATATTAAACGCCGCACACAATAATATTGTATGAATATTAAACAAATAAACAAACAAACAAACGAACGAACAAAAAAAACGCGAAATGTTGAAAATAGTTAAATTGCATATGATATAAATGCTTAAACTTAAAACGTGTTTTACCTACGCACTCGCAGCCATGGTAAAGAAATAAAGTAACGGACAGACAAACATGAGCACATACATATGCGGATAGATTAAGCATCTTCAGTATGCAAACAATAGCAACAGCATAGCAATTGTGACTGTTGTCACAAGTTAATACGAACTCTCTACGCTGTTCCATAAGTCTTGCAACTCAATAGCATAGTCTATCGACAATTTTGGGGTTTGGTTGATAGTAAAGTTTGTGCGAATTTGGGTTTGGCTTTGTTTTTTTATTTCATTTATTTATTTATGCTATTTGTTTGAATGTGATCAATAATTTTTTTTATGCTAGCGTCAGATAGTCAACAATTAAATTTACAAAAGAACAAGAAGTTTCAAAACACGAAGAAAAAAAAAATAAATAAATAAATAAAAAGCAATGATAATAATGAATAAAGAGAGAGAGAGAGAGATTGAGAGAGATAGATAGAGCAAGCGAGAGAGAGAGAGAGAGAGAGAGAGAGAGGATTAAAAAAAAGAACAGTACCATGATTTCTGTTGCAACCACAAGTTGTACAACGTCAATTTAATGTTGTACGCATAGACAAACTGACGGATTCAGTCACCTTAACCGTTTACAGCAATTACCACCTGCTTACCAATAAAAGCTTGTTGCATGATCGCGCGCCTGCATATGTATACATGTTACCGCGTGTCTACGTGTTTGTTTGTTTGTTTGTGTGTGTGTGTATTTTCATACATTCATAGTTCGGTGAACGTTCTCTAAGATTTGCATGCGTTTGTGTATATATGCGTTTTTTTTTTTTTTGTTTTTTTTCTTTTTTTCTTTCATTTAATGTAATGGAATCTCTTGTGAATCAAAGAATGAGTGGGTTTTCGATTAACTGCCATATGTTTATTTTATATGTTACGAATAGCTCAACGTTTTCTTTTAGTTTTGTTTACCCTTAACAGTTGTCTTTAAGTACGTTGTTTGACTAGTTTTATCCACACGAGTTGAAGTCCAGTTTCCTTCTTTTTTTTCTCTTTTTCTTTCTTTTACTTTTTCAATAAAACGAAATACCAAAGAAATAGAAAAATACTGGAAATTATATTAGAGTCGTAACGTAATACGCCTGCGGACGTTGAGGATCAGGAACAGGATTTCAGCAAAACTTACTTTGTTGGCTTGTTTCCCATTACTTATTTGGTGACTATTTGTTGGCTTATTACCAACTTACTTGGCTATCTTCTTGCCTGGACAGTTACTCAGTCATTAAATTCTTCATATTTATTGCTCTACCATCACCTGACACTGCTACGTTCGTTTGCTGTCTTTCACCAACATATTTACAACTACTATTGAAACGGAATGCTCGATCACCTGCTGACTTATTAATAGACCAACACATATGTTTGCATGTTTGCATGATTGCAAGCATATGCATACTTAGCTGTAACCATGTATATTCACAGCAAAACTCCCTGACCGGCCATGCGGTGATAATGGTTTTAAAGCTTAAGCGCCGCGTAAAGAAACGTAAAACAAGTTAAGTTCTAACTGGGGATTAAAATTTACTATCCTGTCCGTCTATATGCGTTTCTCGATCTATCGATTAATTTTATCGTCTAACGTTTTTCAATTTCCATCTTTATTATACTCTAAGCACTTGTCGGATATAATATTTACTTAGGTGAACACTCAGCCATTCTCTAATCAACGTTATATTAACCATCTCAGTCCGTATGTAACAACTGGGATATTGACTTTAATTGCATTACGTTGTACACATTATGGAGCAAAGATCGATTTCAAGTTAATACAAGCACAAGAAATGTATCTGTTTACACTCTAAAGACCATCGAACCAACCATACAAAAAACATCGTAGATAATTATGCTAGGATTGATATCAAGCCACTCCCTTGTAGTAGCGGTTCTATGCGGATGCGCGATAACGCGCAATGAATAAAATATGCACATGACCATCGCAACTGTAAAATTGAATGCAATTTAAAAACTGCTAGACGCAGGATCCTAGGCTGTCTCAGTTTAAGTGAACATATACAGCCTTGTTCAGGGTCGACCATAAATATTTCCAAATCAAAATTGCCTTAGATAGCATCGGGAAAGGTGCCCTAAATAAATGAACCGTTTTGACCGATACGACTCGATCTGAAAAGTTTCCATATTTTTCTCTATTGCTCTCTTTACGGGTATATGAAATTTATGAAATGTTTAAAATACTCGTTAAAATGTTCCAGGAGTTATACGCATTTTTAACCGGTGTGCTTAACAACAACGTATCAGCCGTTCACTTGTTGAAATCATAACAACGCCTTCGAAACTTTGCCTAACCCTACCCAACTTAAGTTCTTTTTCGTCGCTTTAGTCGATTAATTGCTTTTAAATGCCGGAATTTAAGGATCAATTATTTCCATTTGCACCTACCTATACAAGGTAAAAGCTATCTTCGTGTCATTTGTGTTAGTGTGTTTTATATAAACGTGTTACATGTGTGTGTGTGTGTGTATATATCAAAATTGTTTAATAAGATATTCTTGCTTATAAAGCACGTCACCTTTATATAATAAGTCTATGATGTAAGTTTCACAGAAATATTTCTTTCTTTATAGTCCGACACTAAGGCCATATCTCTCAAGAATTTTTCTTTTTTTATACCCACCACTGAAGGACAGGGATAAAAAACATTTTGTTTTTTTTTTTTTTTTTTCATAATATATGTGACGCCGAAAAGGCAGCTCCAGAGACCCTATAAAGTATATGTATTCTGGATCAGCGTGAAATATTGAATTGATTAAGTCATGTCTGTCCGTCTGTATGAGGTTTGTTCTTTCCAATCTCCTGGTCGCAAAAATAAAGATGTCGACTTCAAATTTGGTAATAACATTGCATGCAGATTAGTATTGAAAATGGGCCAAATTGGTCAGAGCAGAAGCTTGCCGTGGAGCATAAATTGAGCGCAGCACCGTTTTTCTAATCAAAACTTTGTGGGTTTTTGGCTCATTGCTCAGAAATTATAAAAATTAGAAAACTTAAATTCTCCACATTTGCTTTACCAAGCACTCTACTCTTTATGTGGAAAATATCGGCCACACCCACATAAAGTTAGACGGGTTAAATTTTTAGTTCTTTCATTTTTTTGAGTTTTCGTGCTTACTTATCGTAAGGCAAACGAGACAGAATGCTTAAAGCTGTTTTATACATTCCTCAAATGAAGACTTACTATCCGCCTAAGAATGGGTTAATTCTAAAATGAATATCGTAGACACCGCGGTCTAGTGGGTTAATTGTTTTTTAATAATACCAGCGATATGGGTATCATATAAAAGGGCTTGCAGAGTAGAACACGAAAAGCCAAGTGTATTAACTCCAATTAATAATTTATGATGGACGTCGTGATGGTAATAGATTAATATTTCTCACCAATATCCTTCAGTGAAGTACAAGGTGAAGCATAAATATTTTATTTCATTCTATTTTTTATGACAACAAGCAAATGCAGGAGCGCCAAAGATATTGATCGTGGTGGGTGAACGAGATTCGGCTCCAGCCATATATAACTTTCTTACCTGTTTGTTTTGCTCTTTTCTCCAAGTGCTTTTGCTTCTTGTTCTTGTTTTAAATTGTTGTTCGATTAGCTGCAAATTATTGCAATTTCATTAGCACGGTTGGACATAACATTTTTTTTTTTTTTATATTCACCCAGTGTGTCGTGCACATCAGGTGTTTGCAAAAATTACTTATTTTTTGCATAACATTAAAAAAATTATAATTAAACGAAATATTAAAAATAAAAAAAACATTTTCTAGCCATGAGTTCATAAATATGAAGAAAAACGAATAGCAATCTCTTTGCAGACTATTTTCCTTTCTATTTTTTTACCCTACTTTTGTACGCAGTAGATATTGAGAGGCCTTCTCTATACGCGATCATATTATAATTTTGTATATGTCATTAGTTCCGATGGCATTATAATGCGGTTCGATCAAGTTTTCTATATAATGAAAGAAGCGGATTATCTTCCTTTTATCAATGTCCTTGATATGGAAGCAAAAAGAAAGGTCTTGAAGAGCCCACTTTCTTGCCCATCGATTAATTTCTAAAGATCACAATGCTTCTCATGAAACGTAGCTAAATATTACTTTTTCATCTGATTTTTCGTTTCCTAAAATTGTAAATCGCTCAACTCTCACGAGTCCTATGCCACCCACAATGCTATCCATTTAACATGACACAATATCTTTGCGATATCTTTTACACATATCCTTGAAATCGTACAGCAATCTATGTAACTTAAATTAATTCATTCTTCTCACAACTAATGTCACATTTAAGCTGCCCTGGCATTGTATATCTTGACAGCTGAAGTCGTGTCAATAGTGTCGCTTGCCGCTCCATCAACTATGAAAGAATGGAAACAGGAAAACATTGTTGCGTATGTGCGGAGAAGATGTACTGACAGAGTTGATAGTTCTATCACTGGTACTGGTTAGCAAAGTTTCGTTTCGACAATTTCAATGTTAAAGATGCAACACTTTATGAAAGGCAAGTTAAAACTGATGACATCAAAATGACGACCTTAATTGATGCACGTCACCAAAGAGCAATTTGTTGAGATCGGTGAGAGTGTAAATTCGTTTAATTCGCCATGATCACATGAAACGTCTTGGTTGCCCACTAACGTCTGTGATTTGCTTCTCATGTCCACGTCAAGAAACCAATCCACTTTTCAAGCGAATTATCCCAGGGAAAGGGAAATATGTGCTCTACAGTAATGTTAAAACAGAAAAACCGACTCGAACCCCTTCGAAAGTCCATAGCAGAATTTCAAGGTAATAATTTTCATGGACTTCGACCGGATAATACCACATGACATAAACATAAAAAGACATGTTTGATCAATAGGATAGGTATAACATTCCAACAAGGTAAGCCGAGATTTCGTAAAACTTTGATAAATTGGATGAAATGCACTACTACGATGCTTACCATATTATCCAGATATGGCACATTCGACCTATTAGTTATTCCGATCTCTAGAAAAGTGTTTAAATGACAAAGCCTTCAAACTCACTTCAAATGGAAACATCAAAAATGCACTTGTTCACTTTTCTGTCCGCAAAGATGGCAAGTGTTATAAGCGTAGAATCATGCTTCTGCCAGGAAGATGGCAAAAGACCAGATTGGACCAGAACTAACAGTATATAATTAAATAAACTATTTACACACTACAACAAGCTCATCCATTCACTTTGACTAAAACAAAACAAAATGAAATTTTCCAAGAAAACCTGATGTCACTTTAGCTAATTTTCTTACTTGAACTTTGTAGCTTAGGTCCATTGTAAAAAGAGTAACTTTAATAGTAACGTGTTGCATACTTCTTTCAGAATACTACATATTGGCTTGATTCGATCGTAGATTAAATGAAAAGTCCTTGATGGACATAGGTAAAGAAAATCTACAAATGAAAACCTCCGATTAAAGCTAAGTATCATAGAATGGCTTGTAAAATAGCATAAGTGTTACGGTTTACAAGCACTTGATCTAGAAAATTTGCTAAATAAGTGACAACTTAATTGTCATTTGGAGAGACTTTTTAGTGAAATAATCCCTAGGTAAGCTTAGCATCATTTATCAGATTATGGGCAATTTCCCCACGCCGGACGGAGATATAATAAATAAAATCGTTTGGGAAGCAACTTTAGGTGATGATAATCTATTAACAGTACTTAATTACTGGATGCAACATACTCATGGCAATGTTGTATTGATTTTTTAAATATTATTGAGTATGAGTGTGCAAACTTTCGTTCTGTACAACTGTCAAATATTTAACGTGATTACAAAAGGTATTATGATGACGTTAAATTGTCAAACCACACGAAGGAAGGGTTTCTTCACTTAACTTAATTTTTATTGTAGTTACTTACTACATTAATCGGAGATTGGAACTTCTTTAATATTTCTTAAACAAGTTCATGCGATGAATAAGAGCCGATATCATCGGCGTATAAAGCATCGGAAAGTCATAGCTTTAGGTCAACAAAATTAGACCTAAAGCAGATGCTTGTGGAAAATCAGAAAAATCGTTTAAAATAGAAACGTAGGAGTATCTTTCAGACAAAAGAACTTTGATAAACGGCAAAGCAAGAGACATCAATATAAAAAAATCAAGCCATTATATCAAAGAGAAGCAGAAGCTTCTTCAACATCAAAAATAACTAAGCGAATGGATTGTTTCGTTTTAAATGTGTCTTTGACTTGCCGGCATATGCGTACTAATTGGTGAGAGTCACTATGCTGACTTCTAAAACCAATTAGTACATTTGGAACAATGGTCTTTTCCAAAATTGATGGAAAGATTTTGCTTAGAAAAGCCAACAAACTAATATATCGATAACTGTTGACATTGCCCTATAGTTTTAGCCGATTTCCATATATTTGACAAACAATGGACTTTGTTGTATGAATTATACAAGTGAAAAATCGGATGCCTTGATGTGAAAAAATATTTTTTAAAACCATATTTCCGCTATCATCATCCGAACTTGATAACTTTCTTGGGCATATTTCATTGACTAAACATTTAACGCTACCTTCATTTATGCAGTCCTCTTCCAAGACATGATCTGATGATATTTTTACTTATTATTAAAATGTTAAATACATAAGACAATAGCAATATCAAAGAGTAGGAGATCATATTGGATGCTCAAGCTTCCGTAATCCCGGGTTTAGCAAGCGTACAAGAATAATTAAATCGATTTTTAATCTCCAACTCATTAATGTGCTCTTTATAGTAACAAAAAACTCTCAAGGCTCTCTAAGCTTTCTATATAAATTTCCTCTGCTATTTCACGCTCATATTCAAATATTCTTTATTCCCGCCTAAGCCGGGCTTAGCCTCAATCGAAGAAAATGAATGCATGCATTAAGATTCATCTTAACATTTTAGGCCATCTGCCTAATTTCGATGTTGATGATATTTGTTGTTCTGAAAGATCGAAAATCATAAGCAAGCAAAGAAAGAAAAATTAATTTTAATTATTGTCATAAATTATGATTATCTCTTAGAGACTTAAACGCTCACACACAAGTATACGTCTCGTTTATACAAAAATTATTTAATTTTCCTTTCTGTTTCTGTGTTTTTTTTTTTCTTTTTTTTTCGGCGTATGTATGTATATATATATATATACGTATGTTTGCGCGCGCGTGTGTGTGTGTGTGTGTGTGTGTGTATTTGTGATTAATTAGAAGTTCGAAGAAACCAATCAATTTGATTGACTTATCCGACAGATCTTTGTAAATTGTTTTGCAATAAAAATAACAACAAAATGCCGTATGAGAAATTAAATTGAATGGTGCGCCTTGGATATGTGTTGGTGTTCGTTGGTTGGTTAGCTGGCTGGTTGGTTGGTTGGTTGCTTGGTTGGTTGATTGTTTTGGGGTTATTGGATTTTTATCGGTAATAATACGGTTGACATTTTCCATGCTAAATAGCAATTAACCGTACAGTGTAGTTGCAAACACAATAAGCGCATACACGCACGCATATATATATATATATATATATAAACGCAATCAAATATACACATACATACACATTCGCATTACATATGAAGCTAACTATTCGATCAATAAAATTAAAAGTTCGTTTCGTTTCTCAAGAGTTATATATATACATGTGTATATATACATACATATATATATATATATACAGCGGCACGACAGTGAAATCGAAATGTTACTGCGAATGCTGTTCATTTGTTGTGGGGGCTTGTTAACAGTTGTGTAAGAGTGCAGCTTTATTTTTTTTTCACAAGACATAATTATTTAAACGAAATAAAATTAACACCCACTGCATTGAATTGTTTAACAATTGTTGTTATTGTTATTGTTGTTGTTACTATAAAGAATTATTGTAACGCTTTAGTAAGCGATTGTTGTGTGGCAAGATCTTTATTTTATATTCACAGCCCAGCACAATAAAGAGAAAGAGCTCAACTTAATAACAAAAACAAAAAAAAACAAAAAAAAGTAAAAATAAAAAGAAAAAGAAAAAAGACAAACAAACAAAAGAGGTGTGATTTGCGATCTGTCAAGCACACACCGACTCACACAGAGATCAATGCTAACAGCACTACTAAGAGTTGGCGGCATTTGCAACTGTTAGCAGCATGTGTTTTCCCAGCGATGCGATACACATAACACACATAAAACACATAACAACAATATGCACTCAAACCCTCCTTTGTTCATTTAAATGATTACTTTGCTTTGCTTGTCATGGTATAGTGTTGGCGAGAATTGTACTTAAAATTCAAATATATTTCTTTTTTGTGTTTTCATTATATTTCTCCTTTTTTTTTTGCATATTTTTTTTTTTTTTTTTTTTTGTTTTGCTTATGTTAAGCTTTCGCATGCAAATTTTCAGTTATTATTGTCAGTCAGAGTCAGTAGCTTTAGTGGTTCTAGTTATAGCCGCCAATAACCCGAAAAGTTAGCCGCATAAGAAAAAGAAACAAAGACACATTCTTGAAAGGTCTGACAATAAATGAAAAATGTATAGAAATGCAATTCATAAAAATGTTAACCGTATATTCATATATAAACACACAAACATATATAAAAGCATTTGACAGCATCTAATAAATCAACATTGTGTCAAACATTTCAAAACAGTTAAACTCACAGAGGCGCATAAAGGCTGAAAACAAATGACTTTCAGTAAAAATTACATATGTATGAGTGGTTAAAGCTATGCACATATACATGTATATTATCTGCTATTAGCTTATACATGTGTGTGTGTGTGTGTGTGTGTGTGTGTATGTTGCGTGTGTAGATACATATGTGCGTGTATGTGCGTTTGTATACAAGTATGCAAGTGTGCATTTGTCAATATCAAGTCTCTGAATAGCTAAAGGCTAAGAAGAATAAGAATTTATATCCCACTGTGCGCTGTTGCTTACCGCCGTTTAGAAGACCTCTAAAAGCCAAAAAATTATTCTCACCATGCGATGTTAGATTTTCAGATTTCTTTGGAATTTTCAGAAATGTCTTTTTAGAAAAACTATTACTACGTCACACACAAACATACACACACACACACACATACACACATACAAATACAAAGCACACACACACATATCATATATATATATATATACATACATACAAACACAATTTAAGAGTTGTTTTGCTTTTATCACTCACGCTCTGCTTCTTTGCACAGCTCCCGCGTACCCCCTACGCGCTTCCCCAACGGCACTGCATTATCAATACTCTGAGATGAACAACAACAACAAATAAACAACCTGCAAATGATAAGTGATATGTCATGCTATAGGTTATTAATGACATGTCAGCTGTTAAGTCTTCAAAAGTCAATCATTTTTGATTTTTATTAAGAAAAATATAAAATAAACGATTATTTGAATTGTAAGCCATAAAATGGTATTAAAAGCAAATATTAATGTCATTTTTTTTTGAAACATTTTCAAATGATATATCGATGATAGGACTTTAAAATGTTGCATTAGAGAGGAATTTGTGAATGCAAGCAAGCATAACGTGCAGAAAGAGCTTTGAGCTATCGCATCCATTGTAAAATCTAAAAAAGAAAAGCAATTCTGCAATGATATTCATCGCATCGAAGGCTTTGTCTAATCAATCTAGACATATTATTTATTACTTAAAGCCTAGCTATAGGTCATATAGTTCGCATTTTTACCCCGTATAATGTACAACGGAACATATTATATCTCTTAAGAAAAAAAAAATGCAAAATGGCGACTTTTCGGACACTTGGAGCACTCCGATTAGGATACCCGAAACCACGAACCAGGAACTACAAATAGATCTTAGGAACGTTGACACTCTATGATTATCATATACAAGAGAGCTAGAGATCTTAATTATCAATTTTTATGCAGCTAAATGATTGATGCTATTGCAGTATAAGCAAGGATTTCGTCACTAGTGAACGAAGATAACCCCAAAATACTCCGGCTAAGGTATAGAGTTCAATTCTAACCTTCAATTGATCTCATTCTCGAAAGGGAAAATGATAAGCGTCATAACAATGAAAGAGATAGAGAATATGAAATTAGTTTGTGAAAATTTAGTGCGCACTCACTCGATTCTTGTCTACATATTTCACCGTTGGTTTCCACCGAAATAACAGCGGACTAGCTTAGAGATGTCATCATCGGGACGCCCACAGTCCCTAACCATCACTTTGTTAAAAACCAAAAAAGCCAATAAACCTCAAGTAGAGGTCGGTTAAACCGCGCTTCAGTTCAGTAGAAAATGTTGGTCGCTTAAAGTGAAGAAAAGGGAAAACATATTTGGGGGCTCCTTACAATGAGAACTATAACGTTAAACTTGCTTGCCTGAGGTAAGAGATTTTACTATCGTTACTTAGAGGGCTCGAAACTTTGCATATTATTCCTGAGTTGTTACTTTTAGGTTAGACCAAAGCACAAAGATGGAAATCCCTATTCGTATTGAAAATGGTGTAGTAGTCAACAACTTCATATATTGCTGTTAATAAAACCTGTATACGTCCTTGACGTCTTTAGAACATTAGTACACCAAATATTTTTCCATATGCAGAGGGGTTTCCCCTATCGTTTCCACGATGTAAAGGTACTCCTACAAGCACCCCACATACATAGATGGCGATGGTTATTTAAGACATATGGTAGTTTCGAATATATAAAAAGTTTGAAGTCTATATATACAAAATTGTTACGCAATTTCATAATTCCTTGACAGCCATCAACAAGACAGATTTTAGTGTGTTTGTAAGAAAAGTTGTTGTTTTTTTAGGTGATACAATACTTTCATTTGACAGGTCTCAATATAGATATTAAGCTAAAATCTACCCTGAGTAAGTTTGCCCTTTTGTTTATAAATACAAAACAGTGGATGTCATAAAAGTCGTACGCCACCACCACCACCAGCAATGGTGGTCCACAAAGTCCACAATATTGTCGAGCACAAGTTAGATGATACGGTGAGGACTTCAAAAAGTGTTGTTTCTCATCGATTTACTGAAAACTTGGGCGTAATGCGTATATGCAATCTATAGAGAAGATCTGACTGTGCCGGCTATAGAAGGCGCTGCCCACTTACTATACTAACTAAAAAAATTGGAAATTCTGATAGCTGGAATTCTGACCTACAGCTAAATACGCTGAATATGCACTGAAAATAAACAGAGTGAGTCCATGTCGTCCATTTTTAACACAGTCAACGTTTACGTTGATAAGCAAACGAGATAACAAAAAATTAACAAATAACACAACTAAGAAAGTTATATTCACTTTCCGGTGTAAATATTGCTTACCTGTCTATGTTTCAAACACATTTAGGTGATCGCAAAGTTTTTAATTCACTGCAAACATATCCGCCGGTAGTACTTAAATAAGTTTTTGATCAGCATCTTTTTCTCGTCTCATCAAGTTTCGCGTCGTGAAAGTTCCCACAACGGACGGACAGACAGACGGATGGCTTGCCAGATTCAAGAACGGACGAATGAACGGAATGACGGAACGACATCGCTCAATCGTCTCTCCTGCTTCGATCGATTAATCCGTAAACTTTTGCATATCAATAAATGTAATTTCTGCCAACAAAAACCTTTAAAGTAATTGTTCAATGTGGTGAAGTGTAAGTGAAAAATCCGCGTAGGGAACTCGGCCGTGATACTTGCGATTTTTTAAGTTTTCCGAGTATTTAGGAAGAGCGCGTGAATTGTTTGGTGTCGTGCTTGATTTATTTACTTTTGCGAGCTTGCCGGGATCAAATTGCTATGCCAATAATGTTTATAAATATGTCTCTAAGCGACTGTTTGAGGTGATCTTTTGCTGAGTATGTTAACACTGCATATGCAGCGACACATCACACGTCGCCACTAATTGTTTATTTTGCCGAGGGTTCGTTTTAAGCCGCTGCACGTGTGGTAAGGCAGACAACACAGCCCATGTACAAATAATATCAGAAATGTGTGCATACATGTGAAGTGATATTGAGTGGGTAGGCTGGTAGATTTATAAAAATTGTTTAAAATTAAATAATAAAAAAAAAAATAAATAAATAAATAAATAAAAATAAATAATGCAAGAGAATGCATTCGTTAGACATTAGAGCGTATATCAGTGCGCTTATGTTGCTCATCGTTTAGCGCGTAAGACGGTTCTTAAGCTTTCTATCGTACGGTGTCAGACGCTTTCTCATGCCATTCACGCGTTAAAAATTTATTCACTATTTATGCATTTAATTCAAATGCATTAAATACGGTTTGCTTTATGATCTTTTCAATGACATGTCCATTACATAGTCGCACGTATATAATGATATTTAAAGATATACACGAACAACGGCATCATGGAGTTGACTCTTTAACCATAAGATTGACTTTTCTACACAACAGCAAGACTTCGATGATATTTTATGCACATATCCACCAGATTAGTTGATTGACCATAATTGGTTAAAAACATTATAACCAACCAGTACCGCAATAACGACAATAACAACAACGGCTGCAAAAAAATATTCACTATTTTTGTTTTGCAATTTTTTTCATTTTTATTTTATTTTAAACACAATAAACGTGATTGAGGTTATGTCGTTTTGTCTATTAATGAAAACATGAAAATGACAAAAAAAAAAAAAATAAAAGATAAAAAATAAAAAACTTGGTTTTGTCTTTTTTATTTTTATTTTTTTTGCGTTTTTGCAACAATACGATCATTGTCCGAATTTACTGATGTTCATTGAAGTTTAGGTAAGGAGGAGAGTAAATTATATTACATTACCGCGTAATGAAGGTTTCAAGTCATAAATGTCAGTTAATGAATACAGAAAATATGTAATTATTTCGTTGTTGATAAATTTATGGATTTTCTAAATGCTTCAAGCCCAAAAAAAAAAAAAAAAAAAATTGATAAAAATATTTGTAAAGATGACGTAATATAGAAAATAAATATACAAATAAAAATCGGTACATCCATCTTTTTAGCCTTTGATGTTTTCAGACTGATGGCCATAAAAATATTGAATTCAACATTAACGCGTTAAGTTCGTTGGCACACGGTAGCCGTTTGACAAGTTCAAGTTTTTAAACGGATGCAAAGACTTTCTTACTACGATATATTCAGTGAATGCAGTGCCCAGAAATGATGCCTATTCAAATATATCGCTACAACTGAGTCTTCTTCCAAGTTATAGTTTGTACTGAAGTGAACAGCGACTTTAGGTATAGCTCGTATGAAATTATTCACGCTTTCGGCGATTATGCAATTGATTGATCTCACAACAGGAAGATGGAATGAGAAGTGTGCCTTGAAGTTTGCGTTTCATGAGACTACGCCGGTAACCGCGTATACAAAGCGTAACAAAACCCTGAGCGAACGAACGACATAAAGTATTCAAACAAAAGTTCAGAGGTCTTAATTGATTTGCCAACCAAGAACTGAGGCTTGACAATCATCAAATCGATCCTAGAAATTTGTCATGTTTTCTCTATGCGCTCGTAGCATAGTGACTGACATTTAATGGGACAGCACGTGCAGCACGACTAATATCTCAGCCGTTGTATTGTTGTGCCAAGACCTCCTATAATGTCGTGGAACATGAACCGCACTTTACCTCATATGGCTCCGTCTAATCGTTTCTCCGACAAAGGCATATCGAATCAACTAAAGACATAAAAGGAAAATTCGCTGAAAAGGTTAGCCAAACTGTAGGATACTAAATTGATTCAATCAAGTCGATCTGTCTGTCCTATGGCAATATTTCCTAAAGTAGCCAAACTCCAAGCCTAAGATATGAAAACCAATTAAAATGAGTAAACTTCATCTGTCATATACGTAACGGTATAGCATCTAATGGAGTGTCGTTAGAGGTAAATATAGTTAAGTACCATAGAAGCTAAGTTGAATTAAGGAAAATTTATTAATTCTTGTAATAAGTTTCTTTAAAAGCTTACAGAGAAACAAAAAGTGAAAAAAAAAAAAAAAAAAATTTAAAACGAGACATAATGACTCCAAGGCTTTTACTTAAACTACACCAGAAACCACATTCACTTACATGCAAAAAAGTCAATATTGATGATACGTACATAATATTAAAAACCATTATCAATATTTAAACCGCAGAAAAAATGAAGAAGAAGAAGACAACACGTACTAAAAACATACAGATTTAAGTATCGAAAACGCTCGCAAGGGGGAAAAAAAGAAGCGAAAAACGACAAAATGTCTACAACAGGAATTAATGTTAAAGAAAATTTTGCTATTTTGTCTATAAGAGAATATATAAACATAAAATTTTAAGCCATATATACAAACAAATAAACAAACAAACAAACAAACAAATATATGTACATATTATACATTGGTATCGTTACTTATAGGTTCATAACGATGTAACTAACATGTTTTCGCATAAAACCGGATGCGAGATAATAAAAACAAAAGCTGATATCAAGCAAGTACACTTTCCAAAGAAAAACAAAGTGGTTTCGAACCAATCATCTCAAGTATCGATGGATTTTTAATCTATTATACTCTCGCTTGTATCATTAATATTAATATTAATATTAATACATTTTGTGCATTTAATCGCTACAAAATCTATTAAGGACTTAATATACACGCTAATATCGTAAGTAAACAATTTGTTAAACACATGAGTGAAGTGAGTGCAATCAGTTTTCTTTTTACAATAAGCAAAGATAAACAAACGTGAAGCCTTTTTGCCATAAGCGAGGTATAGAGTTCCTACGTTCGAAAATTTTAAATAATTCGTAGGAACTTAATACCGTGCTCTTGGAGGGCTGTTGTTCAACAATAATCACTTAAATTGTGTGATGTGTTTGAATCTAATAATAAAAGATATTTTTGTGTTAATGTGTGAATATAAATCAAGTCAAGTGACTTTTCATCTATTTTATTATATTATAAATTTTTAGGGATTTATTTATTTTTTTTTTTTTCTTACAAATTGTTAAGCAAAGAAAATAATTAATTAATTATTCAAATTACATTTATTAATTGCATTAAACCTAATCAAGGCCACTTTGAGCTTTTAGCGATTATTTGAACTTTAAGCTTAAATTTTTTGATGCATTTCCAATAAATAGGGACAGACATGTGTTGAATGTGTTCTTTAAGAGTCGTGAACTGAAGTCAAGTTTCTGCAAAACTGGAATATCTATGTCATGTATGTCTTTTGGAACAGTTCTTCTGGCCGAAAAAATGAGGCCATCGCTGTGCAGGTTAGAGGATTTCGCGATCAAGTGAATGTTAAAGATGGCCAGGGCACGCCTATAGTGCAAGGTAAACTGATAATACCTCTGCCCACCAAGGTAAACTGATAAATTGCCCACCACGCCCACCCACTATTATAGACTATGACAATTTAGTTTGTCCGTTCTCTTGTCTATCTTTCATAGCACAAAGGTTACGGATATAAAAGATTTCGTCGCAACCGAATATAATTTTTTTTTTCCTTTTTGAAGATTTTCTTTGCCTCGAAAAAAAAAAAAGAACATGGCTAGTGCATCATTAATTACGCTTACATATGGTTAGATAAATAAATAAATACAAACCAAAGACAACTTCCTCTCCAAGATAGGGAACCCCTTTTTGGCTGTGAGCCTGCGAGGCTTGTCGGGATAAGAACAAGTGCTGCGATTAAGGTTAAGAGCTAATATTTTTGTATAATTTTTTTTTTTCCAGCACTATCTTTTTATCATTTTAAATCATCCCGCAAATATGCCAGATATTGCGACCTGTAGATTGAACTTAAAAATACATAGGTCGACATCATACGGACAGCCGAGCTTAGATCTCTATCAAGGCTTTCTGGGTGTTACATACCTCCGCAGAAACTTAACATACCTTGTATCACAAGTTGTGTAGAGTATAGAAAGAAAAAGGCAGCAATTGCGGTCAACGCTTTCTTATGGAAAGTTACGGTGAGCATGATACAACTTGCCATCCATGCGAAATCTAGTTTCAACGATTTAAGAGGGATAATTTCCATACAAAATGAAAAACAAAGACCGCTCAGGAAGATCGAAGAAGTTTGAAGATGCAAACTCCACATATATGATGGAAGGAAGAATAAATATGATTTAAAAAGTATTAGGGAACGAATGAGTTATTAGTTGGCCAACATGTCTTGAGTAAAATGGGGGAAAAAAGACGTATGGGATGTGTAATGACTTGGTATGTTTTTAGGAGGTGCAATCCTTTAAGTGACTTACAAGGTCGATGTGTGAAGCGAAGTCATGGCGGCATTTCATCGCCACTCATTGGCTGATAATAGCACTATTGAAATTCGGTGCACATTTTCTTCTTTTTTTTTTTCTAAATAGACATTGCCTTACAGTCAAGAAGATTTACAAAATAATGTGATGATTTGATTTTTAAATAATTACGCAACATTTTTTTTAAATTCCCCAACATATATGTAAAGAGTTGTAAGAAATGTTCTCAAGGTATTATTTGCTTTCCAATTCCAAAAAATAAGCCTATAGGCAGGCAGGGTAAGTAGTTTATTATTTTAAAGAATATTTCTTCTAGTGATGATAACTTAAGTAAACAATCCCATTTTCGACAATTCTATCCTTTCGCCAACAGTAAGGTAATCTCCATATTGGAATCGTCTGCCGCATCCATTCAGTCCCACAATTTTTTTGTCTGAACGGGTCCCACAAAACGGGTGGTCATTGACTATGGATTGTTGTCAACGCTCTTATATCACATATGGTATTGTTTTGTCCCAAAAAAAAAGAAAACTTACTCGTGTATCACTCTTAATAACGGCTCGGGAAAATTATAGAAGGCATATAAGGATTCGAATTTTTTATACAAGACTTTTTACGTGTGCATTTAATGCATCAACAACAGCAAAGACAACATAACGGTAGAGCGTTTAAAGTTTTCGTGACCGAGCACGAACTTGATAACATATTTTATCGACCAATAATTTTAAAATTTTTTTTCCTTCTCTTCTCTTTCGCAAAATGCGTCTTTATCATTAACATAATCACTTTAGTGATACTTTCAGTCGAGGGCTTCTCTAACGTTTCAATGTCTTTCATACAAAACAATTTTTATACTATCGCTCCCTTCTCGAGCTCTGGAATAAGCGCAAGTTCCCACAATAATCTCATCCATTTGATATAAGTCCTTTTGATTGGAGTACATTTTTGAGACTTGCTAACAGATCATATTGGCGACCAGGAGACAATTAAACGGTTTCGAGCATAAGGCGGGTGCGCTCACAATTCGACCTACTATTTATGCAATTTTATTATAGTGCATAGCCAACGACTTGTGACGCGATGCATTTGTTACTCTGCGAGTAAACTATTTAGAAAGCAACTTTTTCATGCCTTTCATGCCATATCCTTAAAAGTTTAGCTATCGCTTGAAATTGCACTTTTTGATTGTCAAGTAGAATTTTTGGGATTTTTTTATATTTTCTAGTGTAACCGAAGTGTTTGCGGCACTCACTACATTCAGCATCATCGATATCCGTACCATCTCAATCGAACGCAGTAAACCACGAAGAAATTATTGTTTTCGATGCATTGATGCATTGATTGCATTTTGAACATCATTACTTGTAGTACTACCCTATATATGTAATTCTCGAAAAGAATATTTTAAGTTTGTGCAGATGTTTACAAGACCCAGAAGGACCCAATTTTTATTATATGGATTGATTTAGAATCATTTTCCGAATCGATTTAATCTTGTCTGTCCAGCCGTCCATCTGCCCACTTGATGTTTGTCCATGTGGTGTTGTGTGTTCCATCTAGAGTTCGCAATTTTTGAAGTACATCGATGAATCTTGGTATAACGACGCGCTTCGACGCAAGGGCAAACACTATTGAAAATAACTCGGATCGGATCACGGATCAACCACTTCCCATATAATGTATTATTGTGAAAAGTCTTTATATGAAAAGCAAATAAAAACATTATAATCGGACAAAGCTAATTATTAGATATCCTACATAGGTATAGCTGTATAATAGTATATATATAGTTGTTTCAAGAAACTCTTCAAGGCTAGTACTATCCAGAAATCATGGGTCTGTCAACAGTGTTGCCAAGTGCATTTTTAACTTATAATATCATATTTCGGCTGACAATTTTCATAAAAGTAAGAGTCTTCAAGCTACTCTCTTCAAGATTATTCGCGGCTAACTTAAGGACGGACCTTCGTGTGAATGCGAAAAATTAATATCTTCTCTCATGTTTTAAGCTGAAAGTAATCTGCACAACAACTAAGTTTTTTTTTTTTTTCGTTCATAAATAAATATTGAAGTGATTACGCCCTCGGTTCAAATTTATTAATCGAATTATAATTTTTATCATCCATATCTATGTCTCATATGTCATACGCAACTCGATACATTTTATTTCAACTTCAATATTGGAATTGTTAACTTAGTTTTTAAAAGTGAATTTTCAAAATAGTTCGAAATTCGTGACATAATTTGACCTTTTTATATTATAGTTTTCAGAAAAGTTTCCAATTAAATTTGGTTTCCTAAACGTAGTTTTTAGTCGCTGCACTTCGTTACTTCTCAATTCGACAGTTCGACATTCGAACTATCTTCTTCCATATATTTCGATCCTTGAATGACATCGTTCACTGCACATCGGCATCCACACTATATTTTTAATCATAGTAAAGAGTAGATAAAACGTAATTTTCATTAAAGTTCGACGTTGAAAGCTTTCCCCAAAATTTGCAGATTCCTGCCCAGGTCGACATCTAAGCAAAACACTTTTATTAGAGTTGGACATCGGTTTGCGCACTATATATCTGCATATAACTAAAAGCCCTACTAAGCTATAAAGTGTAGCCCTGTTGTCGTCTGCTTCTTAGGACTAATTTTCTTTTATTATAGTTTCAAGTTTAGATATCGTATTCCAGAAACTCTAAAACTTTTAAATTTAATTTTGCTATATTACTCCGTGTAGTTTTCATTCCTGGGGAGAAAGTATTGAGAAATTTTTTTTTTTTTTTCTTTCAATTTGTTTTTAAAGGTTTTCCTTTATTTTAAATAAATAAAACAAGATAAATTCCTTAACGGCCATTATTATCTATGACAGAGAACATCATCTAGTCATAAAAATCTTTCAATACTTTTTCCCCAAATAGACTTATCCAAATTATAAGAAATTTTACGACAAATTATATATATGCACATATATCTATATATAGGATATAGATTGAGGAACTAAAATTTTCAATACAATTCGCCGCCCAAAAAACTTGCAATCCTCCGACGAGTTCGAGTTATAATTTTTAATATATTTCGCGTTCCATTCTTGAGTCATAAAAAAATTTTCGTTTGAGCTGTAGCTGTAAAGTACATTGATATTCAAGCCTATATAGCTAGTTGTTGGATCCTTATTAGTTTATCTATTGGTGCAGTGTGGATTGAAGACTTTTTTTATTACTAGTCAAAAAAATGAAACTTTTCATATACGATCGATACGGCTGATACTTTTTCCTGTCCACGTTAGTAAAGTGCACATTGGCCAAAATAAAAATTTATTATAAATTAATTTTCAGTCGTTTTCGGTTTAATTATCTTTAAAGGATCCTTCGAAATCAGCCAATGCTCAAACGGAAACCGCAGGAAGTAATAAAAAGGGACACATTGTGAATGACGAAAGTTTTCCACAATCTCCTCATGGTTAATTAAAATCAGTCTTTCATGACAAACAATCATGAAAAATTTGCGAATAAGTTTCAACCGATTGATATGCTACACGGGAAGCTCCTCTCAAAACAATTTCTAGGAGATTTCACTTGAAAACTGCAAAGAATGCTTGCAATAAAACCCAAATTTTTTTTCTTATGCATCGCAAAAATATCGTATTACCTTAAACCAAAAATATTTGAAAAGAAATTTCGAAAAAAAAAAAAAATCATTTTAAGATCAATGAACTGCCCGTTAAAATTTTATTCATAAGGAGCATTCATTATATTATATATGAACCCTTTTTGTTAAAGCGGGCACATGAACATACGCATATACGCACATACGCACTCTCTTACATACGTAGATATCTGACAACACTACCGCAAAAATGTTAACTCACTTTCTTTGTCTCCCTGTAAGCATCGCGTCTTCTGCTTTAACAATATTAGCCAGAAGCCGGGACCTGCAGCAGAAAATAAAAAAAAAAAGCTCGTAATGATTTCAATACACAAGAATTTCGTTATAAGCAAATATTTGCATTCAGTCAATACCGTATTTCGGTGCCCGATGATAAACACACACCATTCATTCATTCATGTATACCCATAACCAGCAACATTAACAAAATATTTTACATATCCGTAGAGTTTGCATGCACGCGTTCTCAGTGCACGTATAAAGCTTTACAGCGTTTAATGCAGGTTTTCAAAAATATCAAACGATGAGGCGAACTTTGCTTCATTTTTTTTTTTTTTTTTTTAGGGGGGCGGTTTAGGGTTTTTATAAATTTATATTTATTTATATATATATATAAATATTTTTGGTTTTTTTTTTTTTTTTTTTTTTTTTTTATTTAAAAACTGATATTAGGCAAGCAAGAGAATCGTTTACATGATCATTGATACTGTTACTGATAATTTTATATTAAAAGCGTATACACTTACTCGTCTTTCGAAATGCATTATTCGCTTGCATGATGCGAAGCTATAAAATTTTATAAGGCTCTTGTCTGCAAGTAAGTATGGACAACGTGTGTGGCTTTTATATGACATTTTTTTTATTAAGGTTTCATTTACGAACATTTGTTTTGGCAGCGTTGTTTTTAAAGCTTTAACGAAGAAAAACAAAAAAATTTCCAAAAGTAAGAGACGAAAAGTACACAGAAAGGAAATTTGTTCATAAATTTTATGACGTGAGAGCTATACTGTAACTATAGGTCATGCAGAACTAATGGATAATAAGCGCAATATATATTTATAAGCATCCTTCTGCTTTCAGAAACAGATGGGAACTAAGCAAAAATGATTATGAATATGCTGATGCACGAAGTACAGTTGACGACTACAAGTATAGTTTTTATAGTTCATTTCATGAGTCCATGCAAATTTCTGATAGGACAAGTGAAAGCAATATCCTTTTTTTTATTTTTATTTTTATTATCATTATTTATTTATTTTTTTTTTTTTTTTTTGGTTCGTATATAGAAATTCAGAAATGCACATGAAAAATTTTGTGCGGCCTATGCTATTTGACTGAAGGTACAAATGTTGGATTGATTTACAAAATCGCTTTGTTCCGTTCGACTGCCTCGCCTCTTTTAAGCTTGCTTGCTCCTGGAAATAATTGCAAAAGAAATCTAAAAATGTCTACATTTTCAGAAGTTATAATACTGCGCCCAAAAAGATAAGACCAATATTCCCATAAAATATGTTCAAAAAAATAAGAGAAGACGAAATTGATCCTACTTTTTAGACAAAGTAATCAACAGTCTGTGCAAAAGCACAATCATTTTATGGTTATCGTCATAAAAATGAAAGCTCTAAGTCAGACAGACAGTCAGTCATCTGTTCAAACAGACATTAATATAATGGTTTCGATTTAACGGGGTTTGCCTCAAGCCCTTCTGGTTTTTACATACACTCGCACGCATTTAACATTCCCTATAGCACAAGCAAAAGCAAGAGCATATAAAATGGGTGTGTGTGTGTGATCAATATACGATAGAATTATCCATAGACTATATGTGGAAATTTGTAATGGTTGTAGTTGATAAGTAATCAGTAAGAAAAAATGCTCATGAAGAGGATACTCCAGTTTTAAAGAAAACCCGTAGTGGGACTTATTTTATATACCAATGTCCACATAATTATTTCAAAACTAACTTAATTAAATAAAAGCCATTTTAACATTTCTATCCGAACGAATAGCTGACCAGGTAAGAATATCATAAGATTTAAAAGTCTTTGTTCACGGGTTCAAATCCCAACGCTGTCGCGTTTACCTTGGTCGTAGTTGAAGTGAGTGCTTAGTAGATAAAGGCATAACACACAACCATTACACTATGGCCGCCTCCCTATATCCTACTCTTTCATCACTTCTTTTCAACCGTCTTCGTATTACACGATTAGGGGATACCCTCTAAGTGATTGTTCATCTATTCTATAATTTGAACTCAGACGCCACGTAGAAAAAGATATTAATTTTTATGTATTGAAGAACTTCATCACTCAATTAATAACAAAAAGTTGATGTCATTTATTAAACGTTCCTTTCTGTTGATAATGACAACAAGTGAAATTAATTTAAACGAAAGCTGGATTAACGAGGAATGATGATAAAAGAATTCGGTATGAATCTGCTGCGCTGCGCAAAAGCTGCTTACACTTGTTCCTTAATAATAGTCTTCATCAAATGAGCCGCGCAGGCGTATGCCCAGATTTTTCTCAATTATTTTAAAAAACTGATCTTACATATGTACGTGTCTTAAAAGTGAACGATGAAATTAGTTGCATACATATGTGTGTTTTTGTATTTCGGCAATCGCGTCAAACGTTCAATCAAAGTGCTGTACAAGTTCGCGAACTTTTGAGACGTCCGTTGGACTTTGCCTCAGGCGGCCATCATGTATTTCGCTCTTTACAAAACTGTTTACACGACGTATGACTGATTTCAAGGGATGCCTATGGGAATTACTTGATGCAAATTTTTGCTTAACCGTTTGTGTACCAAGCAGCGCGATCGCGCTGTTCAGAGTTCATGTCGACAAATGCCAGACAGTTTTGATAAAAAAACTGTCAAAGAATCCCAGACAAAGCGATCGCGCTGTTTAGGTTTTATGTCGAGAAATACCAAGCGGCGCCATAGCGCTTGTTTAATTTTATGTATTTAAATGTATTTAAATTGTTTGTTAATAAATATTTCAAGTTTTTTCCACCAAAATTATAGAAAAAACAACACTAAATTGCGCTCGACTTCGACAATACGTAACGCACCGTCAGTTGTCGACAATGCTCGAAATGTGCTGGGTTCTCCCGACATAAAATCTAAACAGCGCGATCGCGCTGCTTGGGATTTTTCGACAGTGTTTTTTCAAAATCGTCTGGTACTCAAACGGTTAAGAATACCGAAAGTTTTTAATTGACAAAATGATTTTAATAATAATATGGCGAATGATCATAAATATTAAAGGCGTTTATGTGCTAAAATAACATCAAATTTGAATAAAAGACAAATTTAATAAAAAAAAAGTTTATAAAAATATCTCAAAGACTTTCTTCCCAAAATTATTATATTTTTGATAAGCGCAAGATTCTGCATTAATTATATTATATATATTATCGTCTCGGGATCCGTTTGTGGCTTCAAGCTGCGTTTGGAAAAGCCCGCGATATGTACGCAATCACGCCCACAGTAGGAGGCATCACAAGTTACAATGAGCTTACATGGGACGTAATCCGTCCCAAATAGTTTCCCAATGAGTTTCTAATCCATAAGAGATATTGTTCCAAAGGTACGTTTAAATGCGAAGATTTTGTTTTCTTTGTTGTGTTGTTTGAATTTGACCCATCACTCGAGGGATATCTAGTCTTACCCATTCATAAAGAAAGCGAAAGAAATAGGAAGGTGGTGGCTGCAGGTTAATGGGCGTGTACCGTATCGATATGTGTTAGAACTTTTTACCGACCAAGCCCACACTACGGCCACGACCAAAGAAGTGTCTACCGTACTTGAGATATGAATCGGCAAACTCTAACTTGGTAGTAGTGATTCTTACCCATTCGGCTACTCAGGTGGGAATTACAAGTTTAGTGTAGGCATCTTACCGAGACCCGAGAGAACTACTCAAATTTTATAATTTATTGGTGTGGAATACACACACTATTATGACTTCTAATTCAATTATTTGCAGTTGTTGTTGTTGTTTTTTTTTTTTTGTGTAAAAGCAAGAATATCTTTAAGCCAGATATTGAACGATTGGAAATCCAACTGCAATTTTGACTACATAGTAGGGAAAAACGAACTTTCAATCTCCCTCAGTGCCGCTTAAGGTATTACAATAATTGCATTTCCATCTAACGTCAAATTATTGAACTTAAAATTTCAAAGTCATACCGTTACGTAGTCTATTATAACAGAGGTCACTACCGTACACCTCGAACTGAATTGTATTGTGTTTTACAATTCGACTTTGAGCACTTCGAATCGAAATCTCGAAATCAGTCAGATCAGACCGGCAATGAAAATCTAAATGAATTTTAAGCGAAATAACGATAGCGGTCGTAGTCGAGTAAAGGAATATGGAAGAGAAAGAAATTAAAATTAAATATTTTATCAATTAGAATACTTAACGATATAAGGACATTAACCGTAAAACTTGTGTGTAAGTACAAGTTTTGCAAATCATTTTAAATGAATTAATCAATTAATATGCACCCTTTTGTTATCTGCTATCAGCCGGTCAACAAAAAAAAAAAAAAAAAAAAAAAAAAAAAAAAAATGCCAAGAAATAGCAAAACGTTTGCTCCGATGGCAGTGGCAATGATGGCAACGATGATGGTCGGCAATATTATTCTCGCAGCAGGTTCGATTTGTTGTTGATTTTTCTTCCTTTCTTCTATTCTTTCCATGCACGTAGAAACGTATAAATTTTTAAACGCGCTCGACCAGAAATGTTAGCGGAGAGATTGAGAAAAATCGTTACACACGCCCAACCATTTTGTAATTAATTCAGTTTTAGTTTAGTTTCAAGTCAAACAAATATTTGTTTACATTGACTAAAATGTCATTCGATTCAATTTCATTCTCTATTGATTCTTAATCTGTTTGACATGTAAACTGATTCTCTAACGCTTTGCGGGTTGTCTTCGACAATTTTGTACGGTGGCTGTGTGATTAAAATGTTTAGCTAACCGTCGCCAACCATTCATTATACCTCGGTTTATATGTGTGCGTTTATATTCGTATATTCGTACATTCGTTCCTGTGTGGGGGCATTAAACATAAGCAAATATACACAAACATATATGCAATATATGTATATATAAACACTGTCTGTTAATTTAATTGAATGATATTGCAAGAGATTGACTTTTCATTTTAAACTAATTAATATTAATGATCCATTTTAGGTTTGTACCGCCAGACTTACACGTAGTGTGATGCGAACGTATTAAGCAAAATTTAAATTGAAAATAATTTTATTTAAAACAATTACGTAGAACGGACTGATGCGACCGAAGCGAAGTGCCGCTTATCGCTAAAAAATAATCAACAGTCACGTCACACGGCTTACATATCGAACTATATTGAATTGTACGGAAGCTATGCTGAAAATTGCGTCGGTATTATAAAAATGTTGATCGGTTAACGAATTAAAATCCGATTACATTGTCATAACTATTATAGGGTAGTCCTCCGGTGACCTACACTGATCTGATGTATTAAGTGCGAGAAATATTGGAGCCGGTACTGAAAACTGTTACTCCTTTATTCGACTTGTAATGGGAACATAAAATAAAATGCGGTGCACTGAGGCACTGAAAACTCCATTCCATTAATCAACCCAAGAAAGATATTCGAAGGATCAACTCACGGGCTATTGCAGTATGTATTGCATGTTAAAAGTGAAAAAAGCAAATCTTTTCTCCATGTGATTGGACTTTGTTTTAGATACCTTCGTTTTGTTCTTAATCGCATTCCGGTCACTCTTAAATTTGAGTTGTGAAAATAAAAGGTGGTAGAGATGAAAACAAAATTTTAAAATTACTTTCGCTATTGACATTTAACTATCTCCGAATATAGTTTACCTACCATAATGGCTTTCAGATTATGCAGCCCTTTTATAACAATTTTTTGAATACGTCTGAGGTTAACGAAGAATCCTATCTGGTGAAAATGGACACTAAACATAATTAAAAGGAAGCTTTTATACGATTTGGTAGCAATATGCACGTTATTCCCCGAACTAAAGCGCATATTAAAAGAAGAAAGCGGTATTACATCCTACATGACTTGCGGTACAGTCTATATTAGGTTTGTGAGGATGTATGCAACGCCCAGAAGAGCTTGAGATGTAACGATCTCTGGTTGTATATTGTGCATTTCGCATTAAAATCCTTATATGCAAACACTACTCCCTGTCTTCACCACTCTCTTCCCGTAACACTGGCTGATCACTACCGGGTGCCCATACGTGGGAGACACAGGGGACATCCCCTGAGTGGCTGGTCTTGGAAAAAAGAAAAAGAAATATCGACAATTATCGCAGACGGACAGACGAACAGACAAGCTTAGATTTGGAAAGCGATTCAGAGAGTGAATCTGACCCAACCGAAAGTGATGTAGGGTATTGAAACTCCAAATCTATTAGGATTATGATTTAGGAAAAAAGGAATAATTGCGGATTCTTTTTTTTTTTTTTTTGGCATTAGGCGAGCTTAGCCGATTTAGTCGATTTCCATATTGAAAGTCAAGAGAATGATAATTAAAAGACGTACCATGAACAAGGGTCGGCCAAACAGATTTTCTGCAATCGATTATTTATACCTTTTACATTAAACGTGTATATGTATATGCGTTACATAATTTAAAAAAAAAAAAAATCTTAATGTACCATCTGTTGTAGCTACAAGAAGATAGATATAATGTGAATTTTTCATATTCGTTAGCTATTACCTGAAGAGCTATGTTATCCTTGCGTTAGGCCTGCAAGGTTTAAAACACGAGTAAGTGTATAACAGTAAAGAATTACAAGATTTCCTCTTCAAGGATAAATTATTACTTTTTGTTATAATTTTCTTTCGTTTTATTTTTTGTTATTTTCAGTTTGCGATTTCCTATAAAGCCGTCATGAGAAGAAAGAAAAAAGTTACACAAAATATCTGAAAATAACTCAAATAAATTCGATGGCGACTAACAACTACTAGATGCCGCTAAAGCGTAATGAGTAAATTTTACGTATTGAGTTAGTTTGTATAAATACTTGTTATTGTTTTTTAAACGTATAAAATAGAAAAACAAAATATAGGCGGAGCAAAAGAAACAATAGCAGAAACAAATATTACAGACACATGGCTTGCATACCTTACAAAATACGTGTGTGGCAAAGAGAACACAGTGTGTATTGTGTGTTAAATGAGTGAAATGTGTTTTTTTTTTAACTCAAAGCAACTGCAAGAAAAAGGAGGAGAAGAGAAAAATCAACAAATCAAATATGAAGCAAGAAATACATCGCACGGGGTTCAGCTGCTATTTGAGTTATTAGGTTATGAGTATTTTTACATCAACTGCTCCGTCTATATAATATTGTGTGAGACACTATTGAAATTGTTGTTGTTGCTATTGTTGCTGCTGTTAGCAAACAATTACCCCAACGTTGTGCAGCTGTTATCTATGCTTGAAATTTATTTATTTATTCATTTATTTTTATTTATTTATTTATTTATTAATATTATTAGTATTTCTTTTCTCTTTCTATCTTTCTCTCTCTCTCTCTCTCTCTATCTCTCTCTCTCTCTCTCTCTCGTTATGCTTCAATATTGAAATGGGTGTTGGTACGCGCAACCCTTACTTTCACACTTAAGGATGACCAATTTATTGTTTTTGTGTTTTTGGCTTAATGGTATCTAATGTGGTGAATGGTGATGGTGGTGGTGGTGGTGGTGGTGTTGATGTTGATTTTGATGTTGTTATTGTTTTTGTTCTTTAGTTATGCGTTTTGCCGGCGCTTATTTCGACCATGTGGCCGCTTTTTGTTTTGTTTCATTAAAAATTAATGAATCTGCCTGCGTAAGCACGTGTGTAAGAGTGTTTAACCCTTTCATTAAAATTGGAAATAAACACATTTTTATTAAATTTTCATTGAATTATCCGGGTTTTTGACTATATATATTTGAAACAAATTATTTGTATATATGTTTATACCGTTTACAAGCATGCATGTGCCGTTCTATGTTTGTGCTTGTGTGTGCTTCGGTGCGTGTGTGCCTGCGTAAATTTACATAAATAAATATATAAGAGTTCATATAGCACCTAAAAGAGTGGCTCCATGTGATGGTTTTTTTTTTTTTTTTTTTTTTTTTTTTTGAAGCGAGAGAGGGTCTGTTGTGAAAAAAATTTTTTTTTTTTTTTTTTTTTTGCGTTCTGTTCAGTTCTTTTTGAGTTTACAAAAACAGCAGTAATTCGTAAAGTGTATGCAGTCACATGATCCGTCCGTGCGTGCTTGTGTGTGTGTGTGTGTGTGTGTGTGTGTGTGTGTGTGTATGCGTATCTATCTTTATGTATAAACGTATATCTATAACACACATATTTATTTTATATATATATATACATATATATATATATGAATTTTTTATATATATTTTACATTTATATTCATGTACTTTACGCATTCATCCTTTAGTTACGCACGTGACACACCAAACAACGTATGGACGGACAGAACGGTTGCGATCGAGTGCGTGATGTCTTTCTCGGTTTTTATTGTTTATTATTTTAAAAGTAAACTGTGCGTTAAATGTTCGTTTGCTTTTACGTTTACATAAATTTGTTTCTTTTTTTTTTTTTTTTTTTTTTGTTCATTCATGTGTTTTTCATTCATAACTGTTTTGTTTTTTGCTCAGTGCTCTGCTTTTTTTTTCGCATATAAATAAAAACTCAATGCTTTCTGTCGTTGTTATCCTTGTGCGTTATATACTTCAAGTGAATAATGTGTGACCTACCCAAATGTTGTTGTTGTTGCTTTTTTTGGGACAAGAACAACAAAAAGCACTTCAACGCATTTTATCGATTGTTATTGTGCGTGCCTTATATAACCAAAAAGTCTTTCCTTTATGTCAATTGCTTTCAGTTTACTGACTGACACTCTAATTAGCGAAAGGGTTGAATTGCAAAGTGCTTATAAAGACGGAATTTTGTGGCGTAAGTAAAAATTATTTAAAGGAAATAAATGTATGTATGTATATAAATTTTTTAAGTGTTACTTAAGATATTTTCGCTTTTTTCATATTCTTCGTCATTTAATAAATAACTGCGTACGCATTTAGCGTATTTTAGATTTCGTTTCAATTACAACCAACGACTTCGGGATGGCAAATCGAGAAATGCTTAAGATAGAAATTCAAATTTTAATTATGCAAAGGCCTATATGGCTTCAAGTTACTTTAAACTGACGATTACATCATCTACCTGAATTTTTTCATTTAATATTTTATTAGCTTAACATGTACTTATACAAAGTTAACACTTTTTTCATTATTTAAAGATAATGGCCGTAAGTTGATTCATTTCTTAACCGATTTAATTTCTTTATTTAAACTTTTCCAATACATAATATTACGAAACTAAATCTGCGTAATATTTTAGAATAATGTTTTCTCAACATTACTCAGCATTCACTCAGCGACATTTCTGATTATAGTTATTTATGTGATTTACTCTCCATAATCGAGCATCTTGCAGATCAGTTAAACATTTTCGCAATAACTATTATTAAGAGACGCAAGACCTTCACAAGTCATTGTCAAGCTTTAAAAGCTTTACAATGAATCTATCGAAAGCCCGTTGGTTCTATTAAGTAATTGCTGACGGACGGGAATGGCAGAATTGAAGGAATATTTTTAGTGCCCAAAATTATAAGCTTATTGGCACAAAATTTGCAGAAATTCTTAAAGGGATCGGTGTGTCGATTCGTCTAACAGTCTACCTGTCAACTTACTCAGTCGCGCCCATCTCCTTACAGCAATGCTAACTGGTAGACATTTCGTATAAAACGTTTTTTCCCAAAGTGATCTTTAAAGTGATCTATAATTCAGAAAATTCTGAAAACAGAAAAAAATTGAAATTCTTTCTCTCCTTTTTTGGTTTTTCGTTTTTCATTTTGTTACCGACGCTTCGAACTTAATGTTGTTAAATACAAATAAATTTTCTTGCTGCTATAAACAACGATAAACAGCAATCGTATGACTAGCGTCATAAGGAACCATTTTTTCTTTTAAGAAAAAGTATAATTCCCGTTTATGTTACCTCTTCGAATATATATATATATATATTTCTGTGGATAGGGCGGCCTTTTCTCTATCATATATAAGGGTATTACTGTTATTATATTATAACATGAGAAAGAAAACCATTCCTCCTACCGATACCATATTTGAATGCGATGCAATCTATCCAAATCTATTGATTTCCGCTCCTTTTCACATCTACCACCGGAAAGTTGACAATACGGCCATTCCGTCAAATCGTTAGCAATACCACCAATGAAACTTCAGTAGTCCTATAAAGCACATATAGTCTTCCTTAGTATTAAATTCCGTATTGAGCTAGGCATGTTGTCTGTGCAGTCTGACCAGTCTGTCCGCTTGCGGTCGCAAAAATTAAGATATCGGCTTCCAAACTTGTTGGGAACAATGCAAGTGCCTCCACACGTGTGGGTATCGGAAAGAAAACGCCTACAGTACAAGGCAAGAAAGGAAAACGTGCAATTATTTGGGATATAACACATTTGGCCACAACTGACTATAATTTCTAATTTGTTTGTTTTCCCATCGTCCGCTCTCTTAAGGAAGGAAGCAAAGTGCTTACGTACTATAAACTAAGGCAATCTCATATAGTATTTAAATGAATTTAAGTCTTGTAGAGATTTTCGTAACCAAAATAAGTGAAAGCGAAAAACTACGAATTTTGTGTCCTTTTGCATTTAACGGGTTAATTCCATATGCTTAAAGTGGCCAGTTGGCCTTGGGCTTCTGCCTTGCAGATAAAATGCTATAACTTGATTCATTTCCCAATGCGGCGAATGCGTCATCGATGCAGGCGCAACTTGATTACTGAGCGGGCATACAACTCCCACGATGTTGCCGCACCGTATAACTCTTTCGTCACATCCTTCTCCGTAACCATCACCGTGCTTATGTACGGACAACTAACATTGCCTGAGTGCATGGTCACGAAAACAGCAAAACAGAGAGAAAACAAAGTTTGTTGCACTGTACAATTAATACATGCATGCATACATGTTTAGCGACTTATCCCATAATGACGTCTTCTAGAATGTTCATCGGATGGGCTCCACTTAAGCTAACTTTAGATTATCGATAGTAAATCAATTAAGGCGTTAAGGCTGAAGCTCGTTAAATGTCCAAGTTTTGCATATTTTGGAATTGTATCCATTAAAAGTTAGTGAAGGTAAGCTATTGCTCTTTTTAGCGAAACGACCCACGTCAACGATTGATTGTGTTTTGTGGATTGCGTTGGAAAGCCTTTAAGTGATATTTGAAGAACGGAACGGATGTGGTGCATGTTTGCTTTATTTAAATGACAATGCTATTCCCCATCTAAACTATTGGACCCGAACTAAGCTCTCAAATATGTGTAAAAAAAAATGCTAAGCACTTGAATTGCTATTGAAACGCGCCTTCAATAACTTTAAAATTTTTGCTATGCGATAACATTTCTGTTCGGTTCTTAAATCGAGTGACTATTCACTTATATAAGATTCTTTAGACCATTTCCCTGACTGATGGAAAAACAATCAAATACCGAATGTACTCTAAACGCCTTTAGCCCATGCATATGGTAGATGAAGCTTATTTAAGTATGAACTTGAGCAAAAGAGTTTGCGTGATGGGCTTCACGGTTGGTTGCCTTCATCACTTCAGTCTGTTTTGTTGCGTTATTGTGTTCACAAACCGACTATCTGTGATTTCTGCGATAGCCAAACAAAGAAAATCAATTTTTTTATCATATAATCACTATATACACACTGTCCGGCCAGAATTTAAAGACGATAATCTTATTGGAACGATTAAATAAACCTTGTTCGCACCTTATACGACTGCGTCCAAGTTTGGTGTGTTTTCTAGGCCAAGATTACTAATTTATTGGAAGTTGATTTCGAGACACAATAAAATTCGCTCCAACAACTACAAAAAGCTATAATACAATTATCATTATTTATAATACAATTAAATACAATTATTATTATTAATCTACGATAGTAATGTATAAAAAGTTGACTTCAAAAGCGCCAAAGCACATTGGTATTGCAAGCGGGACTAGCTACTTTGATGGCCACAAAGGAAATCTAAATGTAAAACTTTTTTCCTATGTTTTCATTGCGGACGCCGTCGCATCTCCGTTATCTAATAACAATAACGAAGTAAGATAAACGCTAATATGATTAAATAATTTAACAGTGGACCAATGCAGTTACAGTTAAACGTTACGGATGGAATATCTTGGCACTTATTTTAAAATTTTACAATCACGATCACCATCCATCTATTTATATAAACGGTTTCAACCGTTTTCTGTTCCTCCAGCACTACATGTATGAGTACAAGCGCCTAGACGAATGTGTGGGTGTTGCACGTGTTTTACTCGTTAGTTACTTTTTTTTTTTTTTTCTTCTTTTTTGCACAAATCCAAGGCCGAATAGAAGATTTATTAGAAAAAAAAAAAAAAAAACAATATTTGTATATAAGAGCATAAAATAATAAAAATTGAAATATTTAATAAGTTATATGAGAGCGAAAGAAAAAAATATGGAAAAATAAAAAAAACAGAAAATACAAACAATTTAATGTATTTCAAAATGGCGTCAAACGCCAAAGAATTAAAGAAGTATGCGGTACAAGAGTAATAGGATGTTGTTGTTCTTGTTGGTGTCGTTGTCAACATTATAGCATGTCATATACGGATACATATATATATATATATATATAAAAAGGAAAGACAAACAAACTCACAATAGGTGTAAGACTTCGTACGTTTATATAGTTATCTACATATATAAAAAAAATATCTATGTATATTGAATAGAAATGCAAAGATACACTTCAATGTATGCGAATGTGAATAAGTAAACATATATGTATTGCGTTTATGTAGGTAACTTTGTACTAATGTATGCTCATATGTATATATGTACATATGAATGGATGAGTGTCTGTGCATGTATGTCTGTCTGATTGTCTCTCTTTCTCTATCTTTCTCTCTATATGTATGCGTGTGCATATGTGTATGTGTATGTGTGTGTGTGTGTGTACCTACCTTAGAAAGAATATGAGGACTACACATACGTATAAGCACAAACAAATAAACCAATAATAAAAACGAGGGCTTGTGTGGAGCCAACTAATGCGAAAAAAACTTAATACAAAATACAAAAAAAAAAGAAAAAGAAAAAAAAAAAAAAGAGTATTGTAAAGAAAATAAAAAACAATACTTTTAACTGCAATAGCAACAACAATAAACATACTATATAAAAATTAAAGAGAATAAAATTGAAACAAGAACAAGAATAATAACAATAATAACAAATATTCATTAAAATACACATTACATTTATTAGGCGAATACAATTTGTTGTTGTTTTCAAAATGCCTTAAAGCTAAAAAAGTATTAGCAGCTTCAAAATAAATATTGTATTTATAGAGAGAAACTCAGCAACTGAAAAAAAAAAAAAAAACAATAACGATTGGCCATAATATGAAAGTTTTTGGTAGCGTGGCTGAGTAAGCCTCCGAATGCGGACTATGGACGTTGTTGCAATAGGTTGTTATATTTACATTTATGTATGTATATTGTTTATAAATTTATAAGCAACAAGAGCAACAATCATGAAAACAAATATTATGCGAACACCTTTAACGCCATCAAAATCCAAAAATTAAAAGGATAGCTACTGCAATGATGGTGTTGGTGGTACTTTTTATTTATAGGTGCCGGTGGTTTCAATTCTGTTTTTGTTTTTTTTTCTTTTTTCCAATGAAATGAACGCCACGGTGTGCTTTGCCGTTTTACTGCGATTGAGAAGATTTTTGCTTTTTATAACCATTTAGAGCTCAAGGGAAAAAAATCATCGAACCATTAACAAGCATTTAATTATGTTGTAATTGTTGCTGCTACTTTTTATAAACTACACATATATATACACACACACA
>NW_023998415.1:40351303-40378869 GCF_014805625.2 Glossina fuscipes | reverse complement strand
AAAAAAAAAAAAAATAAATAAAAACAACGTAAAAAAAATGAAAATTATTTTTTTATTTATTTTTTTTTTTTCAATAGACAAGCAAGAAATTGCGAACGGCTTGCATCGAAACCTGCAAGCCTAACATTTATGATCGGTCAATTTGAAAGAACAAAAAAATAGAAAATATTAATCCCTAAAAATTGAACTTGATGATGACATGAGTAAAAAAAAAAAAAAAACAGATGAACAGATGAAGAAATTATAATTTCAATCACCACGATCCGTAGTACATTTTAGATCGTCCATAACATTCCGCCAATATAAGGTTACTTTAACGAATTATTCATCGTACGTGCATACATACGTACATATATAAGTTTTCATTTATCTATTGGTTTATCTATTTTTTTTTTATTATGCATATAAAAATTTTACGTATATTATTTACTAATTATTTAGTATTCATAACATGAAATAACATATTTACTAATGGATTGAAAAAATTATGATATTAACGACACTGCCAACGATACTTTTTTGTTGCTGTTTTGGTTATCATATATGGTATCGTTATTAATACATTTATTAATACAATGAATAAAGTAATTGACGTAATTGCGATATTCCTATAAATTTGTGGCGAAATTAAAAGCGAGAAATTTAAGAACCAGAATTTTATGTTCCAGATACAGTCATTAGCATGAATTGATTAGGCGAAGTTACCTAAAACACTAACGGATTGTTTGGGCGGTTTGTGGTAAAGTGGGAGGGAGAGCGAGTGAGAGAGAGAGAGAGGGAGAGAAAGAATACTAGATTTTATCCTCTTCACTTTGAGGTGTAACAAGTAGCGAAATGAATTTAATATACCTCATAGGCTACATGTAAAAATAAAGTATACATAGAAGCGTATTTAAGCACCGTGAGAGGTGTTTTGTGTGTAGATGTATAATTTTATATATTATTTATTTATTATTATTTTTTTTCCTCTTTTCTAAAAGTCTTAGGGAGTGTAGCGCAGCACAGGGGGCTTTTATTAAACCGCTAAAATTGCACACGCTTCTACTGCAATTAACGCGCAAGCGTCTTAAGTGGGCGGAGTTTTTTTACTGCTATTTTTATTTAAGTTCGCATTTTTTCTCGTTTTTTTATTTTATTTTTTTTTTTGCATATTTTTTATAATTTTTTCTATATATATATATATATATATATATATATATATATATGTATATATAGTTATGACAGTGTATTTCTAATACTCCCCTAAATACTATAGAAAGAAAAAAAAAAAAAAAACGCGAACAACTCAGAGAGCTGCAATAAAAAGAAAGAGACGGAGAGAGCTAAAGGCAGAGAGTGTAACTAAAACGCAGCAGTTCAATACAGTTCAATACGAAGCCATATTGCTGATTAATTTTCAAACAACGGCTTGTCTTTGAAGAACAGAACGAAAAGAAGAAAAATTATAAAAACCCACACATGTAAACTTTTCCTTTTTCCTATTTTCTTTTCCTTTTCCTTTTGTTTTTGTTTTTGTTTTTTTTTTTTTTTTTTTTGCTTCACATTACGCCATAGTGGTGGTCTTAACTATTTATTTAGTGCTCTTCCCCTTAAGCCTTGTTAGCTTACGAGTTACACAGTGCTGTATAGTAATCAGGCATAACAACAAACTAATAGAATTTCAATAATTTTTTAGAAAATGTTTCAAAACTAACAAGTAGTTGAACTGAAATTTACCCTTAATAATGATAGGCAAGCGTAGGCCGGTGAACTTGGAGTTGTATGAAAACCACCCTTCTTCTAATATTTTTATTTAATATGTGCATTCGCTTTTATATATATATATATATATATATATATATATTAGATATGTAACATATGTAGTCGTACATAAAATACAGGTTTTTTTTTCACTCAATATTTGTTGTTTTTTTTTTTTCGCAACATTTCTTTGGTTGGCAACATTTTTCCTATTCCTGCATATCACGAAGCGTTTAATTAGAGGTGGTTAATAGAGGAGATATATATCTATCTATATACGTATATATGGACACACACGCACAGTATGCGTCCATTGATTTTGTACGCTCTTAGCAAGTATTACGTATAGAAATATTTAATTTTTATACATACGTACAGTTCATGCCTGAATGGCCAGTTGTGGGCTCATGATGGATTCGAGGTTTTTTTTTTTTTTTATAGATAAGTGGTAAAATGATTGAGTATTTTTGTTTGGCCTTTCTTTTTTTTTTTGTTTTTATTGTTTTTTTCTTTCTTTATTCCTATATGTGTATGTTTACGTCTGGGCGGTTTCTATTCTTCATTTCTCTTTCTCTTTTATTTTTCGTTTATTCTATTTCCTTCCTATTGTTAAAATTGAAAAACTGACTCAAAAATGTGAGCTTTAGTAAATGTACAATTAGTTAAGTTATTTTAATAAGATTTGAAATCGAACACTACTCACTTACGATAGCAAAAAAAGTAAAAAAGAAACGTGAAATCATTTCGAAGAAAATATAAAAAATTTTAAAATATTTCGAGCTGCATGAGATATAATAGAACATTTCGGATTATATATATATATATATATATATATATATATATATATTTGGCAAACCAGCGCGTGAAAGGTTTCAAACAACTTGCTGCCGTTCATTGCGTGCTTAACGTACAAGACGTTTAAGCTTTGTGTATTATATGTGCCATAGATAATACATTAGAGATTGATTGACTTCTGAAAATAGGTATCAAAGGCAGATCAGGCACATATTCAATTGAAATGTTACAGAGTCTTTGCACTAACTGCATAACTCTTGAAGAATCAATCTGAATTTCATAGAAGAAAATAGTTTTCCTTTCTTAGTCCCGTTAATTGTTGATCGATGAGAAATCTTAAAGCAATTTACAGTTATATCCGATCTGATTGAAGTCAGATCTGATTCTATCGTTATGAAAAGTTAACCGGTAGATACATCCGCACTTAGTCAAAGTAAGAAAAATTTGAATCTTAAATTCCTTACTCCTTATGGTTATTTCGAATATTACGCTATCTATATAAATTTGTACGTATGACTTTCTCGGCGAGTTAATTTAAACGAGAGTATATTTGAGACGTCCCATATACGCTATATATTAAAGTTACACAACAGAATGCGTACAACCCATGGCATTACCAATGGTTTGAAGTCAATTCTCATTTATAAAAAACTTTTCCTTTGAGTGCAAACGAAAGCTCGATCAAATGCACAAAATGATCAAAATCTATATCCTTTTTGTTTTCAACGCACGATCTGGTTCTTGCATATATTTTTTTTTCCATAGAGTGCTTGAGTTATAACCTTTAGCTCCGATAGATCTTATGTAGGCTTCTCGGATGATAAATTCCGCTTCTTATGCACGCAAATGATTACTCATATGGCTCGGATTGAATCGAAAGTAAAATCTAATCGCATTAACAGCATTTCATCCTCGAGTGTGAATGCATTATGAGTACTTGTTACATTGCTTTCGATCACGATTTGATTGATTTGGCCATTCCGCGCTTAATAAGATTCAATATGGGAAACGTTAAGGGCAGACTCGACGGCTTACAGCCCACACAATGATTCACTTTATTTTTATTTTTGTTTATTTATTTTTTTCTGGAGTATCAAGCAGAAAGATACAAATACTTGCGCGTATATGTATGTATGTTCTTGTGTTTATATGTACATTTATATTCTGTGCTAGAACAACTTTTTTCATTTTTTTGTATATAAGACGGAGAGAAAAATTTCCCCATTTTTTTTTTTTAAATTTTCTTTTGTTCAGTTTATGAAAAGTGTGCAGAAATTTCGATGAAAAAATATTAGGAAGAAAAAAATGGATATTTAACAGAAAGACAGCAACCCCGCCAAAAAACACAGACAAAAAAGAAAAGTCAACACAAATACATAGAAAATTTTTCCCTTACATATGGCTTTTTGGGAATTAACGCGACAAGGTAAGAAGCCATAAAAACGGGTTAGTATTTTTAGTTCATCGATCGGTGTGCTATTACAGAGAAAGAGAAACAGAAAGAGAGAGAGAGAGAGAGAGAGAGAGAGAGAAAGAGAGAGAGTTTGGGATCGCACTGAAAACACAATTTTATCAATTTTTACTTAATTAACGCAAATCTTAAGCGAAGAAGCTGTAAGTTTCTTTCTGAACTTATGGATCTGTTCGTTCAGAGTTTCTAAGAGAGAATATACTTTTACTTCGGTGCATAGCGAGCTTAGATTTCCTATTAAAGTTTCTATGAGGCTTTTTCTATCGAATTTCTTATTGGTTTTTTTTTTTTTGTTGTTGTTAATTGTTATTTTTTTTTTTTTTTTTTTTTTTGTTTAGGCAAAAGGAAGAAAAGCGCTGAAATACTGAAATACGAATACAATTGCTATTCGAATCAAAATGTTGCTGTATTTGCCGTAGGTGTTGGTAACGGTAGTAGGAAGGAGACTGAGTTGGTGCGATAAATGAGGTTCTAGCGTCAAGACATATATATATGTTGGTATGTATGTACATATGTACAATGCAATTTGCGTGAGTTTGTATGGGATATGTCTCTATAGACATATTTATATATTTTATACATATATACATATATACATATATATATATATATATATATATATATATATATATATATATTTCACCTATATATGCATATATACATACATATAAACATACATATATATATATGCACACTTAGATGCGCGCTACATATATATCACATGTATGATTCCAATATCAATTGTATTTATATTTCAATATCGTTGTGTATGTGTATCAATGTTTGCTCTGCATTTGCGTTATTATGGTGTTTTATGGTCTCGCAGTTTCATTCAGTGTACAAAACAGTTGATGTTTGATATTTGTCGCTTATCGTGTTGTTCTGTTGTCGTACTCACTTTGCTTGGTGAGAGGGCTAAGAGGGTGAGCCGGTCTGTTTTTCATTTTCTGTGGAATATTAAGCATAAAATAAAAATGAGGCAGAAATTTTCTTCCTTTTTTTTTGCTTTGTACTTCAATGCAAAGTAATGGTTTCTTTTTTTTGCTTTTTTTTTTCCATGTTTAAATGATTTAAGGCCGCGTGCGCATTAATTTTTTGTGCAGTTTATAAAAGTTTTGTTTGTTTTATTTGTTGTTTTTTTCCTGTTCTTGCATTCTTTACTGAAAATATATATACAAATGAGTTAGTGTGGTATGTCCGATGGGTTTGTACATATACATATGTTTGTTATATATATATATATATATATATATATATGTGTGTAGAAGTGATTTTGCACCGACAACCTGCTGCTGGAGACTCTTTGATATAATTCATATCCTGATGGCGGTTCAGTTCATCATCAACAGTCGTTCATAGAACAACAGCCAGCAGCATGGCAAGACTTTTTTAAAATAAAATTGCTGGTCATTGCTTTTACTGCAACACCAATAACAGCATCAATAAATACTATGTTATAAACGACCGAAAAAGCGACAAAAAAAAAAAAGAAGAAGAAAGGAAATGTAATAAAAAAAGAAAAACTTTTCTACTCTTGGATGTCATAAATCTTGGAGGCCGCAACATAAAGCTACAAAATAACAAAAATGACAAAATAGCAAAAAAAAAAAAAAAGAATATATATATAAAAAAAAGAAAATAAAACAAAAAAAATAAAATACTCTTTGAATAGAAATGTGTTTATCAAGCCTATAGAGTGACAGCAGCACACAAAATGTAACCATAGATATGCAGACTTAGTGAAGTTGTGCATGCATGGACATGAGATGTTCAAGGCTAGGTACAACATATAAATGACATGAGCAATGTTCAGAGTTATGGTGTGATTTTTATGTTTCATGTTTGCCAAAAACACGCGCATATGCACAGGCACACACACATATGTATATATATATGCATATATCTGTATATATATATATATATATATATATATATATATACACTTATTACGCACTCTAGCACATAAAGTGATTTATAACTCTAATATTGTTACTGACATTGTGTCACTAGTGTCTCTGTGCTGAACAAGTGTATGTGTTGCGTGTATATATATATATATATATATATATATGTGTGTGTGTGTGTGTGTTTGAGTATTTGTGTATGAGTGTAGATATGTTTTATTGTGGTCTATATGCTTCGATATGTATATGCGTTTGTGTGGACTGTACAGCAGACCAAGCAGCAACACTTCAAATGACTCGCTGGCCGGCTGGCTGGTTGGATGACTGGCTAGCTGGCTGGCTGGCTGGCTGGCTGATTAAGTGAATTGTGAAAGTGTTGTTGGTATAAAAGTGTTCTTATTTATTTATTTATTTATTTATTATTATTTATTGTTACCTTTTTTTTCGAAAGACTGTTGAAATGACATTGAAGCGTTATGTGTGAACTTGGTCTAAAAACTCTAAAACCTATAATTGACATGTCTTTGAATAATAAAACTCAACTAAACAAAATACACACAAACACACAGCACGGACAACTTCTTTTCATAAAAATCTTTGTATGCACGTACTTATGGATAAAAGCAAGTAATTGTAAGTCTAAGTATGTGTTTGTAAACCACACACACCAGTTTTTTTTTTTTTTTTTTTTTTTTTTACCGCTTGGTTATCTGTTAAAAACCATCTACAATTAATCTCAATGGTCAAGCTGTGCTGCTATCTAACACATTTTCAAACAACCACTAAAATCAAACCAAAAACTAAACCAAATCGAAAAAACAGAAGAAAAAAACAAAACAAAAAAAAAAAAAAAAAAAAAAATATGAAACGACAGCGTCAACAACACAACCTGACTGAGTAAGTTGCTTAGATCATTAATATTTAATTTTAATTTACTACACTTGTAGTATTTGTTTTTATTTTTTTTTTTTAATTTTTTTTCCGATATCTTTAGTAATTTTATAGCGTTTTTATGGGGAAGGAAGGTCAGAAAAAAAATATACTAAGTAATAGATTAATGCACACATCTAACTAAAGTCGAATTTTGAAAGCCTCCAGATCCTAACATTCAATTGCGTGTTGGATTTTAAAGAGAGAGAAAAGTCTCTGGTAATTGATTTTTATTTGATTACAGCCAAGCTAATAACGTCAATGACTGCTATCGGTTTTAAATTATTGTGAGATGAATTTTCAAATTTTTCAATTTATGCATAAGACTTGTTGAGTAGTTTATATATTCGCAGAATTGTCCTTACAAAGTTGAGTTTAACATTCTCTTAGCGCTTGAAGTTTAGGATTTTAAAGTATTCCATGCTATACATGGGATGGATTGGGCAAACAATTCAGAATGTTGTGTCTAGTCAAGTGTAGATATATTCCCCCTAATTGTGTCATTTAGAAGGCTGAACTGAACGTATCTTGATAATAGATCACTTCCCAAAGGAATCATTTCAGGATGTCACGAACATCACGGAAAATATCATAGCATATATTCTTCTAAAGTCTACTCGTATGCAAGCTGCAAACGTAACGATGAAAGTACTACGCTTGTATTCGCTGATAGTTTTATTGTGTATGTGCTTAATAATATACGTTAAAATAGAACCTAAACATTTGTTGTTGCAGATCAACAAATTCGTTTAGTCTGTGTTGGCTGCTTTAAGCGCTCTCAATAGCTTAAGTTACCCCAATTATTTTTCCCAACATTTTATAGTACGAATGTAGAGCAAAAAAAAAAAAAAAAAAAAAAGAAAAAGAAAAAGTTATATAAAAAATGATAATAATTGCAATGATATAATAATGAATTTATTAGCCATAGAGGTGACAGTTAATTATAGCTTTTATTCACGTTAAAACTAACGGACCAGATTAATTCTGCCTGGTTTTATTATACGCTTACCTGTTTATTAAATGCTAATATATAAAGTTAAAAATTTATTGCCTACAAAACGATAGCAATCCAAGGGGAAATAGTGGGAATAATATATAATTTAAAATCGCCCTTGAAACTGTCTAAACCTTGTTTGCTTAATAGTGAATGGCTTAGTACGAAATTGTTATTATTACACTAATTTTAAAAAAGATGGTTCCGATCACGTTTAAAACACAATTTCATGTTACCTCTTAACTTGCGCATTAATAACTTTCCTAAAAAAATACTTTACAATAAAATGAATTAAATTTTTTTTTTTTTTTTGAATTTAAATAAAATTAAGTTTATTACCGTATCAGCTGTCATTTTGAAAATTTTCACTCAAATCTTCAATATAAAATTTTCCAACCTTAGTGGATATATTTAAAGAAAAAATTTTAAAATATTGTATTTATATATACGATTACGATTGTGTTTTAGATTTTTTGAGAAACTAGGGCAAAAACTTTTGAGAAATGTTATTAAAATTTTACTTCACTTTTAGCGCTCGTCCTTGGTTCGATGTCGTAATAATTTCGATCTATAGGTAAAGAAAATCAGATGGATAGACGCACATTTGGACGGACAAGATTATCGGTAAAATAAAAATTGAGTCTAACTCAAGTCCATCTGAGTGTTGCACATATCCGCACAAATTTCATATATTCTTATACCACAAGTGGTGGACGAAGTAAACAATCGGAAAAAATTTCCATTCAAACATTAAAAAAATTGTCTCTCAAATGTTTTTCAAAAAGATTTTTATTTTCAGAAAAGTCTTTCATGAAATCATTTCAAAGCAAATATTTAAACGTATACTTGGTTGGAAATACATATATGTTAGAATTTTTTTTTCATTTTTTGAAAATATTTCAATTCTAGTTTTAAAGAAAAAAATTGTTTCAAAAAATTTTAAAATTCGAACCGATAATCCTTATAGCGCATATATTGTAACGGAATTATTCTTTTCAAGTATTCTCCATGTCTTCGCGACTTATAGTCTATGGAGATTAAATAAGAATACATCATTGCCGCAACAATGGATAACTGAAAATTTTATGATTACCCAAATTTCTTAATATTCTTCATAAAGACCAGCGGACGGATGTGTCTAATTAAATCCGGTAGTTTTCGATTTCCAAATATTTGGATTAGGTAATGTAGGTAAGGTATAAACACATTCGAAAAGGTGGCTAACAAATCTGTCGTTTGTATTAGGATGACACAAGGATAATTTCCTTTGTAATTAATTATTGAACTTGAATATCGAAAACTCAACACCATTTAAGTACTTTGAGGTTATAGTTAAACTAAATGCATATGTAAAAAAAAAAAAAAAAAAGAAGGAAATTTGAATACTGTCTAAAAGTTTTCTGTATAAGTTTCTGAAATTTTTCATATAAAATAATTAGACAGCGCTTAAATTTTCTTAATTACATCTAAAAGCTGTCTTATGCTATTTTTCAAATGAAAGAGTTGAGTTGATTTGAGTTAAGCAATTCCTATAAACCGAAATTAGACGCTTTTTATCAACAAATTTACTTAAGTAAATGCTTTTATAGCTTCAAAGATTAATTAATTAATGTACGCTATGGCTATTATATTGTACGGAAAGTGGTTATGATATATGCTGTTATTGTTTCCTTATAATACTTTTGCATTATCGCCGGTAAACAACAGATTTGCAGGCATCAACTTACGTCAAACTATTTTATTAATATTAGAGAGTGTGAATAGAACTGGTAAAGTGCTAAGCACCTATGAGGCTGGTTTATACATAAACTTATGCCTCTTTTTATATAAGCATATATTACATCACCCAATAAGTCCCCGGTCTGACACCGACCTTCGATCGATAGACGGCAAAATTTCATTACATGCTGACAATTCGTTCGACACAAATTACTGTTGTTTCAGTCAGAATACTTTTTGTCTTTTTGGAGGTTATCGCTGACTGCTCTCCACTCGGCCTACTGTCGTTTTGACTTACAAATACAGTGATGAATTTATTTTTCATTCATTGTAACATATTGCATGAAAAAATCTTGTTTATGTTGCTTAAGGGCTTCCAACGGCGCTCTGAATCATCAACGTGTAGTTGTCATAAGTGAGCAAACGAGCGAAACGAGCTTTCTCATGGAAAAGTATTGATGCAACGTAGTAAACATCTCACGCGACTTCAACTTGCCATCCTTCAAAACAACCTTTTTTGGTTCGGCGTGGAATAAGTGCCCGCCATCCATGTCCATCTTTAAATTAATTGTTTTTGGCAGACAAGAGTTATCATAACACCTTTCAAATCAACATCGGTTATGAGCCGTATTTTTTTTTATTAAGAAGTAAAATCTCAGATTCGTTCATTAAATGATCGACAGTGTTTTGAAACTTACAAATTTACCTTGTAAACTAACGATCGGAGTGTCACGCAATTTTGACAGGTTTCGTTTGAAGGCTCGTACTATTCGAAAAGATTTATTTAGCGATGTGTTATTTACCTATAACAAAATACTGATATAATCTCGTGATGAGGTCGAAAAAAATTCGACATATGAAAAATTTTGCAAAAGATTTCAAATTTCTGAATTCATTTACCTACACGAGAATAAGAGAAGAACACGCAACTAGATCGACTCAAAAACTTGTAGACTTCTTTCACGGGTTTACAGATTTACTGAATAAATAAACCCATTTTCCGCATAATTCGCGATAAATCAGAAAATTCGTTTCTCTGAATAATCTCGTACGATTACGATGGTCTTCATATAATGCAAACCTAACACTGTGAAACAGTTTATCGAAGTAAAAAAACTCTGCGGTCAATTTGCGAGTATTTTCGGATAGAATTAAGAAAAATAGAATGCTTCTGAGAAGTGCTATGTATGCGAGGTATGCAGACATGCCGGAGATTCACATACGCGTCGAAAAATTGAAAAGAATGATCTCTGGAACACGTCCAAAATTTCATTGCTTTTGTGTGTTCTTATAGATCTCGTCATGCATAGCACGAAAGTCAGAAAGCCTAAATACATTATATTGTCATACGCCTACTTTATATATATATATATATATATATATATATATCAAGCATATATAACGGCATATAGCCTAGCGTTTTCGCAATAGAGGCCTGCAGAGTGGCGTGACTAAGCCAAGCCAACATAGTCACTACATAGGTGAAAGATGACAGCCCCTAGCTAACTAAAAGAAAATATATCATCTACGTGTAAAACTTTTGATGACTTAGTCGCGAAAGCAACGGCTTGTGAGTTGGTGCTAAAGTAAAATCAAAAACGAGCTATTGTTTTAGAGAACAACAGAAGGGACAACAATACACAATAAAGTCTTCAATCGGTGGCGAAACGTAAATCAAATCACTGGGGCCACTATCTGCCCTCTACAACTATTGCGATTAAAGCACGCAATCAAGAGCGGAATTGATCAATAGAAATGGCATCGCCAAGAATACAAGACTACACACACTACAAAACTTTCGATAGCTTCCCTGGAAAGTTCCGGCACATCCAGCGTATTATCCAAGGTTTGCCACTAGACAAGCTATGTCTCATTCTGAGCATGGCTGTATTGACGATTCATCGATGACTTTAGAAGAGGTCTGTTAAAATCTCTTGAATCAGTTTTTCGTCCACAACTCTCGAAAGTTCTTCAAGGGTTGTTCACCTCTAGTATAAGAAAATATCTCTGAATTTCGGTGAAAAAAGACACGAAATTGTTCTGCTGTCTGATAATGAGCAAGTTGGCGCATATATTTAATGTCCTGCGCACGTTATGTTTTAGGATTGGCTTTTGAATGACGGCCAATTAGAGCGTGTCGTTATATGCTTTAGTATAAGCAAATATTTATCGAGCAGTCTTACATAGCTTATTACACTTGCAATATTGCATATCTCTAATTCCAGATAGATGTTAACAGATTCGAATGTTTTGTATTTCGAATTTTTTGCTTTAGAAATGCGAACTGATTTTTGAAAATATATATCAAATTTATTTGAACTTTTCTTTCTCTTTTAGGGATTATTAATCGAATTGAGATGTGTATTAAGGCGATTTATCGGCCGCGTTTCTTTTCATTCGCATTTATTTTACTATTGTTTATAATAAAGTATTTAACAGGTTAATAAGTGACAACAGATGCGTAGAGGAATGAAAATATACTCAAGATTTCAGATACAATCCAAATATGTGTAGCGAGTAACGTTCATATAAATTACAAGTCAAAACAAACGACAAATACATTGAAAGGTCATTAGAAGTTAGCATAAGCTTAAGTCAAAGAACGCGGGTGCTTAATAAAAAAAAGAAACAAATAAAAGTGTTATAGTCGAACAAATGTGACTAACCTGAATTACACTCCTGCATTACTTCATTCTCGTGATCATCAAAACATCAAAAATGATACCAAGCGTCCATGCAAACGCATAGTATTCATGGGAGCTCTTATATGCAATGTCGCTTAAAATGTGTGCTCACGTTATCCCTATTTAGCAAAATTATCATAGCACCGTTCCATAAAATAGACCGACGTGGCCCAATCTTTGTGGAGTTAATTTCTATGTCAAGTTATTATTATGGACCAGCTTGTAATATGAAATATATAAAATTTGCCATGCAAAAGCCCAACTAATAACCGTACGAATAATTGTATGTTAGGGTGTACAGAAAATAACCAGAAAATGGTCAGATCCAATCCGATTTCAATATTGTTTGTTTTTTTGGATCCAAAACACCTCACGGTGTCGAATTTTCTCAACTAATCCTAAATCTTTCCAACTTCGCTGTCGAACAAATATGCGCATGGACAATGATGATGAAGACCGACAGAGAGATGAGTCTAAATTGATTTCAAATCCGATTCTCGAATCGATCAGCATACAATACAAGTTTGACCTATCTTAACTACTCTTCGATGCTACACACATATGTATGAGCTTAATATACCCTGTACGGCAAGTGGTGCATATGAAACACATATGGTGCGTCTTAGCACGAATCGTAGAAATGCTTGCTTTCTAGCATTTTTCGTTGCCTTTAATACCTTGCGGGCGCGGAAAGTTTAAATGCTTCGGCGAAATGTTTGCATCAAATTTCTCATCAATATCTGTTACTCGTATTTTAATTGTAACATATACCATAAAGAACATAATACATGTAACAAATGTTTATAATGTGTAAGGCATGCCCTTCTGGTCAGCCGATATCACAGTTGCAAATTGAAATCTTTGTCTAGAAGTAAACTTTCGATCTGATATTAATGTGAATCGTTCTTTGTTTTGGTGAATTACGCCCTCAAACTTTAGCTCTTTAGATAAGCTTTAGATAATAAGTTTTCCTTTAATAAACTTTTCAAATACGTGTTAAGCGCGACAATCTCGTGAAAGTGGATAAAAAAAATAAATAAATAAAGAAACTGCGCTTAGTACGAACTACGCGTTGTAGATACGATATGTGCGTCGTCCAGGATACCATCAAGATACCGCATTAGATTTCTCTTTTCGAAGCACAAACGTCATATATACGTTAGTGATGAGCATTATTAGAAAATTCAGCACGTGCTGAGTACAACTTGCCTTTGGTTTTTCTGCATTCCGCACAATAGTCACTGATAGCCAAACCTCGCTTACAATGTCGCGCTGACCCAAAATATACGAGCATTGATGGAGTGCCTGACGCGTACAACTACGAGTTGTTGCGGCAAATATATTGCAGCCTCATTCTACAGCGATTGACTTTGAAAATAAGTTTGCACTTGAAAGTAGACATTTCCACGACAAATGATTGATACTCCTCTGGCAGTCAGACCAGCATTCCAGTTAACCGTAAACATTGAGGAAAACAACACTTTACACGGTTACATTTGATCGACGATAATCGATCTGTTTTGAAAGTTGACATCAAATGCAGCGCAATTTCTCATAAATCGAATCTTTACAATCAATACACGAATCCACTTCAAAGTTCAGATGTGTGTTATCAGTGTTGCTTTCCCGGTCAAGAGATGCGGATTAAATCTTTAAGAAGATAATCGCTATGTGTTCGCCAATTCCTTGGAAATTATTTGTCGTAGTTTCCATCGCATCATGGCATGGTTAAGCGATGAGGTCAATTGATTACTAAATAATAGGCACTCAAGATTCATTCTAATGCGAATAAATTCACTTTTTCTTTTTTTCTTGACGTTCAGCTAATGATTTTATTAAAAGACTAAGCCAAATAAAGACCAATAACTATGTACAGCAACAACAAATATTAACAATTTTCTTACGTTTGCATACAATGAACGAAGAATAGCATATAGCATATGTGCGGACAATAACATTAATGGTTCGATAATATTCAGAGTCGAGAGCAACAAAAACAATAACAACAATATCATAATATTAAATACATAAATAAATACAAGTTATGTATAAATAAAACGTCACGTTAAGTAGGTCACATGATATATAAAAAAGTTTTTTTAAGAAATGGCTCTATACGACTTGGCTACCCCGCCACGAGAGATGTGCATAAGAAAACGGTTCGTATGAACAGTGCAATCATGAATTTTCATATCGTGTATTTTTAAAGATGTGATAAACATTCTTACACCCATCACCATCACCGAAGGATGAGAGATATATATTCATTTGTTTAAAACGTTTGCCCAGAAGGGAGCAGAGGCTACACAAAGGATAACCATGCTGTATAATGTCTGTTGTTCATATTCTCGCGGCTCCAAAAATGAAGCGATCGACTTCAAATTTTGCAGAAGATTGCGGAAAGTTCTTGCACGCAGAATGATGTTGAAAATGAGCCAAATCGATGGAAGGAGACGGGTACAGCATTACGTAAACTGCTTTACAAACGAAATAGAAAATTAGTTTTTCGCCCATTACTCATAAACCGTGACAGATAAACATACATAAATTTTAAGATATATTCTGTTGGCGATACTCTCTCTAGAGCCCGTAACTCTCTTGCAAGGCCGTCAAAGCGGCGAAAGCCGAAGCAACCTTTAAAATCTCCATTAAGTATATAAATTCGTTTTAAAATCGGAATACACCTAAGCATGTCAAATTTGTCCGTCTGCCTATCTGGTGTGTGGGTTCTACGGTAACCATTCTCCCGTTCGTAAAACTGAAATGATCTAAACCGGTCAAGGGATACCACAAAAACTGTTAACGTCTTTGCTTTTCGTGTTCCTTCCTTCTTGCGCATAACAAACAACACATATGAATACAACATATATTAATTTCCACTTTTGTTCTGAAAATGGAAAAAACAGCCACAGGAATAACGGTGACGGGTATAAAAGATTCCGTCACGATCGGATACAATTTTCTTAATTGTTTTTATTAAATCTCTGTTTAACGATATGCTGTAGTTTGCGCTTTAGGTTTTGTTTTTTTTTTTCATTCTTTTAGTCGTAGGAGGAGTAATTCTGTAGGTGAAAGGAACGAAATAGTAAACGTTATTTATTGGAGTAAAATTTTCTACTTTCATTTTCTACGAAATGCTTTACGCGTGCACTATAAAATGGTTTTTTGTTGTTGTTGTTGTTGTTGTTTTGTTTCAATGTTACAAACGACTTCATGAGCTTAGTGTAAGTCAATTAACTGGATAGGGTGGGTATAAAAATCCGTAATAACAATAACAACATAAGGAACGATAATAAAATTCACAGCAATCAAAATCACTGATGCATTAATATCAATGTCTGTCCTGCGTGAGTGTTTGTATGCAATTCATATTGAAATAAAGATTTCATTATATTTTTGTTCTCTTTTTCGTTCTGTTGCACTTTGTTTGCCGTCCATCGATACGCGTGCATACATTATTGTATGTACAATTGATGTGTTGCTTTCATTTTAACTGAATGTACGCAAACATACATATACACAAACATATAAATGCATATATATATATATATATATATATATATATGTATGTATATAAACATGCGATATATTAATGTAAATAACTATATATTTTTGTCCTGACATACAATATTATTACCGATTGCACTGTTGCTGATGCGGCCAGTGATGTTGCTGCTGCCGTTGATATTGTTATTGCTGTGTTTTTCTCTTTCACCATTTTGTTATTTTTCTGCTGGCAGTAGCCAGCATCAATATGTTTTGTGACGATATAAATATAATGATAATGTCAGTATTGATATTAATCGAAATTTTTTATATATTAATATCGCTCACGATGTCTATAGAATTTTTTATATATATATATATAGAATTTATATATACACATATATATATATATATATATATATGTTTGTGTGCATATGCGTGAATCTTTGGATTTCACTTTTCTTGCATCAAAATCGATTCACGGAATAATTTCCAATAGTTTTTTGCGGCAGACAAGTTAGTCTTTCGGCATCAATTTCCAAGAAGCGATTAAATATCGTATGTTCTTAAATCTCATTAATCCGGCAAACGAATACAAATCTAAAGAAATTTTAAATACCTAACGGATGGCAGTTTAATCGGTTAAATTTGATTTAAAAATCAAAATATTTCGCATTCAATTCATTACAGAAGGAAAACTGCTTTATATCTGATTTTATTTTATTTAAAACAGAATTAAAGCAATTTTTTTTTTTTTTTTTTTTTTTTACAACTGCAAAGCCATGCATAATACAGTCGTTTCAACATGTCGGACATGCGAACATATTTTCATAGGTGATTTGCTTAAACACTTTCTCCTCAGGAGATTCTAAGGATTTCACCAAAAAAAAAAAAAAAAAAAAACACAAGGAACAGAACAAATTAAGAATTGGTGTTCAATCGCTTATCTAAAGCGTTTATAGATATGATTCTGTTAAATGGTTTCATCGAATGCAAAGTGAATCGAATACTTTCTCGTCGTTGCAATCTGTTGTGACTTTCTACTACGTATTCTCTTAATAGGTTAGTTAAACGAAAAGTACTGTACGATGGTTATGAGCATTTTACATAAATAATACCTGGCCGTGCAGCTCAAAATCTTCCTCTGCTCATTTTGTTTTTTAAGATATAAACTTTCGATATCATCATCATTTATATGGTGATATTTATTGCATCAATTGTAGATAAATCCTTTTGACGTTACCGTTATTAACAGGAGATAACTGGATCAAGAACATGCCGCACATGCCGTGTAGATATGTGCAGTTGTAGAGACATGAAATATGAAAAATGGAATAAAAAGAATTTTAAATTTTATTAAAAATTTGTTTGCTGCGGCGAGATTTAATGAAACTTTTTCGTGCATTTAAAAACCAAAAAAAGAAAAATAAAAAAACAAATAAATTTTCCGAATTATAAGAAGTGTACAAGCATTACAATGTATACGAGAATTATGAAAACATTTAAAAGGATAATGGAAATAATTAACACATTTACTGTACCGGACGGTTTTATTTGTGGAAGTGAAATATAATTTGTGGAAGTGAAATCAGATTTAGAGACAAACGAACACTTTGCGGATTATCGCGTAACAGGTCTCCACGTTCATCCAGAACATATTCAATTTGCAAAGGTTTAAGTGCGTATTTCTGCGTTTCCATTAGATGTCCCTAAAAGTTGCCCATTAAACGTACGATGAACAATATGTGGTGTAAGACATAAGGACAACAAGGCTATAGCAAACAAAAAGCAAATGTCAGAAGTAATTATTACACCCAAAAAAAGAGAAAGTAAATAAAATATATATGTATTATATATTTATACATATACATATATCTATCTTTCTTGCCGCGAAGGATCAGCGAAGGATCTCGGCTAACAACCCAATGGTCGTTGATTTGAATCTCAAGTGCAGCAAAGTTTTCAATAAATCCGATAGCTTTAAATGCTAGTGCTTCAAGACTTAATTCATTATTATAATAATAATAATAATAATCCACGCAAAATATTTTACCAGCAACGGTTCGTTTAAACTATTGGGTTGAAAAAGGAACATCGTGGCATTCCGTCATCACAACTCCTATCGAGATCCCTTTATTATTTGTCTGATACAAACCCTATGTAATCGCTGGAGAACTTCCAGCATCTGTAGTGGAAATACTCAGTCAAGTGATTTTGATATACCTCTTATGTAGTCAAATACGAATCATTAAGGTAGTGCTGTGAACGGAGCAGAGAAATGATAAACGAACGTGTGAGGGTCAAGAAGTGTACGCTGAATGCGTCACAAGTCTCATCTTTCAAGTGGCATCTTTCTCATTAATTAATGCTGGACGTTTTACCCCAATCGCATCTTCTAAATGTGAGCGTATTAGTTGGGGATCGCTCTGGCGAAGTTGTGGTAGCCCGTCGTACAAGTTCCCGTTTCAATCCGCTAAAACACAGCCTTATCCTGTTAGACGTCAATTCTGACTTTGCGATGATATCTGAAGCTTTATCCATCATGCCCTCGCCCACGCCCCCTTCCATGCATTATTGTGACAAATGTTGCTTTCTTTCAGCATCGACCCACTAGGCATGGAAATTCCTATCCCATAAATTTTTCATTTTGAGTGCGAATGACTCATCACACACTCATCAAGCTTCTTTTCCCATTTCGTCTTATGCAAATGTTTCGAAACTGCTTCCTATTCAATGTTCAGCTTTGCAGAAATGTTTTAAGATGAAATGTGCCGGTCTTGCTTAATATGTTACAAACAAGTGAGAGAAAGAGAAAGAGAAAGAGAGAGAGAGAGAGAGAGAGAGAGAGAGAGAGAGAGAAAGAGAGAAAGAGAAAGAGGAAGAGAAAGATTTGAATAAAAGTTTTGAAAATGTAAATTAAGTACAAATTCATAAGTATAAAGTCGATTGAAGGCAAGCCTTTGGATATTGCGAATGTGCCTTGACTACTAAAAGCTGCTACATAGGCATGTTAAGCTTGCCGTATTATTTTTAAATCGAAACTTACGGTTACAGAAGAAGTGTATGAAATTATAATTCACAAGCAGAAGCAAACAACGATAAATGCAATTAAAACGTCCGTATAGTTTACAATGTTTTCCTTTTGTTTAATTGCAAGATTGGATAAAAAGGATGTTGGTATGAATGAATCTCGCTTCGCAGGTATTGGTTTAATTATAAAGCACATGAAAAGACAGCTTGAAATGGAATTTTTTGTAGGCCAACTATCGTTTGGGGTTTCATCCAAAAGGAAAAAGAAAAAAAATTGTACTAAATATCGTGCATTCATCCATTAGTATAGGAAAGTACCTTCAATCAAATGCAAATGTTTGCACATTGCAATATATATCTTTGCCTGTTTACCCTCAAAACCTAAACTAAGGAATTTAAATAGAAAAAATGACGGAGGTTTCCTAATTGAGGCCTATCAACTACGGCATAAAATGCCAAGAATACCCTAATCTAATATGTTTTCTGATATTTCATTTTGATTTATTACATCTTTAATCGCCTTTTTTTGCGTTTAATTTTTTACAATTAATTCGAGTTGTTTAACTGTGTCATGTAATTATAGCTTAATACGCGAGGTAGCAGAAAATTTACGAAAACCAAAAAACGCTCGCGCTCATGTGTGTGTGCGTTGTGTGTGTATGCGTTTATGAACCCCGCCTTTCAATTAAATTCATTTTAATATTTTTAATTGTAAGTAATTTGCGAGCTACTGTTTTTTTGTTTTACTCACTATATATTACGATAAAAACATGCATCGAAGATATAACAAAAAAAAAATAAAAAATAAAAAAAATAAAAAAATACCATCAAAATTATATATTATTTGTTGAATGGCGCGCGATCCTAATTTAATTCAATTTTCGAAATTCATTGGTATATGAGAAGGGAAGCACACTGAACAAAAAAAAAAAACCCAATGTCACAAAGCACTTTACACTGTAGAATCTGATGAAATTCCTTTATACACTTGTACACTTGAAGCGGAATTCCTTCATTTGGTCTCTTTCCTCTTGGTTTTGGGGGCTTTTAAATGCCGCCTATAATTTACTTTTATAATGGTTTTTATTTTCATAATATTCTCAAAAGTAATTTTCATTTTGCTCAGGCCACCATAATTTTACTCTCCGTTTTCTCGTCTTTCTTGCTTTCTTGGTTTTTATATTTTATATTCCTAAGTCACGTATTCATTAAACGAATGTATGCATTTAACCCTTTCCTGATTATGTTGAAATTTGAAAAACATAAATAAGAAAAAAAAAAATTGATGCATCTGATACTGTCACGATATCGCTGAAAAAAAAAAAAAAAAAAAAAAAAAAAAACGCACTCCAACAGAGACTAAATAAGGAATAACTCATGTTATAAGTGCAACGTAGCAGCAAAGTAACAACCACGCTTGCGCACAATGGAAACGCTCTGCTTTCAATAATAAATAAGTTGTCGCTGCCTATCCAACAGTTATCTACAATTAAGATACACAAAGTTTCTTATATCTTACTCCAAGTTTTATATTAAGATGGATTGATTAATCGATAAATCATAATTCAATCTGCTGTCAAAATTCACCATACATTACATTACAGCCTACATTAATCTGCAAATTAGCTACAAATTACTGAGCTTCAAACTCCAGGCCTTTGATCGTGACATGGATTAGTTCTTGCTCTTCGTAACATACCATTCTCAAGGAGGAATCCATGCACTACTGAATGCTTCATCGATTCATGAAAATTGGAAAGCGCAGATTCGTTCATGAACTTACAAGTTATATTTGATCAAAGATTACGTTTTAATCTGCATAGTGAGCTCTCCTTAAATGAAGCTAGGTCAGCGCTAGGTTTTATTAAATGGCAGTCCAAAGGGCTTGATGACCCTTACATTACAAAATGTCTACATATGAGCTTAGTGCGACCAAATACTTGGATACGCGACTGTTGCGTGCTCACCTTTCTACAAGTGCCATATAGTTTCTGTTGAAACCATTTAAAAGCAATTCCTTCTTATCGCCCTTAGAAATTTCGATTCCGATCCGTTTATCTCGTTGCCTCCCTTTAAAAATATATTACTCTTGTTAACCCTACCGTCACTTGCGAAATGTAGACTTACTCTTAGTGCTTCCGTCTTTATTAACTTAATAGACGATACTATCGATTCGATAACCTTCGAGATAACCTTCACTGTCCCTTTGGAATGTTGCTTTAGGAACTTTATTTTCATAAATCTCAACCAATTTCCAGCTTTTCAGCTTTGGTATAGAAAACTTTGTAAAGCTTTAAAATATATCTTCTTTCTTGGGTTCTTTGAATTCTATCAAATCAACTCTTCTTAATGGGCGCGCTTTGCCCCTATGCCGTATGTAAATTAATTGCCACTGTAAGTAGGCGTAATACCCATTTAGAAAAGAGGGACCGGCTTATAAATGTCGACGTCGAGTCCACCGGCCAAATAACGAATTTACAGCTACGTACAATACACACAATTTCTGTCACTGCCGAATGAAAATTCACTCGAATAGTGTATTGAAAGGGAAAGCAAGACAAAATATCCTCACGAAATCTACACATTTAAGACAATTAATGAACCTAAAGACTGAATAATCCTATTCATAACGGAACTTCTCAAATGCTGGGAGGAGAAAATAATTATTTTCGATACTTTCATCTTTTGGCCACATACGAAACACAAATTTAGCAAAAACTGCTTGGGAAATATTAAAAGAAGATGTTCAAAGGTTATTAAGGAATATCTCGTAACTTAGCGTAAGCAATTATTCGCCTTCTTCTTCGAACACATTAATGATATTCCAAATATAACACTGCTTTTGTCTCGACAAAAAAACTTCATTCGAATTGACAGCAGTCGAATGGAGTCGAATACGGATTCGACGTCGGCAGTCAAAAGCCGGCCCCGACTATGTTATGACCAAATTTTTTATGCGAAATGGCAAATACACAACTGTTCGATATCCTTACGGGCTGTGCTATCTCCTGAAATTTTACTTTTTGATTATCCAGACTGATTTTCAACATTTTTTTAAACTACAATTTATATAAATATCGTATATCGTATATCGTATTAACAGATGAATTTAATAGCATTTACAGCCGAGCAATCGTTATGAGTCGTTTCGTCTAATATGAAATAATTATATTAGTTTAAGTTTTAAAAGGCTTTTAAGTTATTATTATTTTAAGAAACTTTTAAAGTGTCACAATGACTTTACCGCACCATTCTACAAAACGATGCCTACTCTTTGAAGCTTTTATTCGTGAAATGTGAGACAAACCGTGTGAACACAAAAATTGATGAGTGACGGTTTATTGAATGGATCATCCTATATAACAAGCTTCATAGGACAGTTAATAAGTCTTTCAATTCTTCATGTAATCGCTTATAGTTTCACCTGCACTCTGTTCACCTTTATCGGTTATATGCAACAATTTTCAAAAATTCATTATCTTTTCTTCATCATCTTGTAAAAAGAAAACTTCTGGTAAAACCACTTAAAGCATTGATTGCCAATACATAGGGTACGCGGATTCATAATGAAGAATGGCATGCAAATACTCAGCGAAGATGAAACCATTTAATCGAGGATCTATACCGATCGCATCATGCAATGCCCTCTCAACTAAAATGTTTCAATTGCCGTTCTATTGGTAATTCTTTTAAACCGATTTTTTGCTCTGCTATTCAAAGTAGTCTAATCATGGCCGACAAGGCCTCATTTTTTGTCTGAATAAAAAAAAAAACAGATCAGTTATCCATAAAAGACGAAAGTAGGCTACTCTGTTAATCTGTGAAACTTATTATATATTTTTCATTTTCAGGTCCATATTGATTTCATATATATATATATATATATATATATATATATATGTTTCGCTATCATGTTTAATATAAATCATATTCCAGTCACACTAAATTGTAGCGTGCATTGTAACTTGATTTATATTTAACTAGTCCAAGGTGTTATGCTATGGTTACTAAGAAAGCTGCCATACAAAGCGAAAGTTAGCTATTACTGTAACTTTTCTTAAGCCGCTACAATCATTTCATTGATTACACAAAAGTTAATCCACTAATATAGCAATTTATTGCACTTGGACTATTATTAATATATTCTTTATTTACTTTTATGAGTGTATAACTATCCCACTCATATTTGTATGGTTTAAAACAATTAATTTTATGGCTGCAATATCGTCAATCAAATAAATAAATAAATATATTTAAAAAGAAAACACAGAAAAGAAAGGAGAAGTGAAAACATTATAATGGACCACCGTCCACCATTAAATACCCTATATCACTTCGTATTGTACAGTTAGTCATACAACGAATTTAGATAGTAAGATGCCATAAGAGAAATGGTCGCAAAAAGTCCTTAGGTCAAGGCAAGTCGATATATCAAATTTTATCAATATATATGAAAAAAAGATGCGATTTTAAGGTTGAACATAAAAAATCAGACGGGCAGATGGGCAGAGGGACGGAGAGAGTCGCTTTCCAAATCGTTTTGTATTATAAAAAAAGTCGATCTGTCGTATGTCGCTTTGGGCGCTTTGTCTACATCCGCGCAAGCTTTATCTACTCTTGCAACACAAGTGGTGTAGGGTATAAAAAAAAATGTTGCCAAAGTACTTAAATAATTCGAAAGATTGCGTTGTGTTTATTAAAAACTTTTAAATATCGCATTAATTAAATTATTATAGTTTTCAGAAAGTAAGCGTGATTTCAGATCTCTACGGAAATGTATTTTATTGTGAAATCCGTAATAATGAAACGTTTCTTCAATATTATGACCAGTCGTTTGTTTTATTTTTTGGAAGCGTATATATATATATATATATATATTATTTTTTTTTTTTTTCAAACGACAACATATGTCGAACATTTCACACTCTCTGTTTTATTACTTAACTTGAAACTAAAAGAAAAAAAAAATAAAATAATAATAAAACAAAAGTAAAGGAAAGCTGCTATAGATTCTGTACATGCACAGCATCATGACATGACAAGTGAACTGTCAGACATTTTATAATAAATGTTTTGTGTCAAATATTATCAGTTAACATAAATCTTTACATCCTTATTTCAAATATAGAAGGAGCAAGAAACAAGAAAAATACAATACAAAAAAGAAAAAAAAAAAAATTTCATAAAAGAAGAAATCCCAACCTTGCACAAGTGGCTGAAATAACAGACCTTCCAGGGAGACAGAAAATAAATAAACAAAAAACTAAAAAAAACGCAAAACCGAAAGTGATCATGTGAAAACAATGATTGCACAGAAACAAAAATCAAAAAAGAACCAAAATTCATCATCATCATCATCATCATCATCATCATCATCATCATCATGATGATCATTATTATTGTAATCATCATTATCAGCCTTACCAAGCAATATGATAATGATTACCCAACCTACAAACCTACATTAAGACTGCTGTTTGTTTCCCTTTCATTCCTTTTCATTCAGGAAATCGAAGATGAACTAAACGTAGAGCCAAAGATCGGTATTTACTTATACACTTATGCGTGTATGTACTTAGAATAAATGATAATGTTAAAGCAGGCAAGCAGTGTATGCGCCTGATCGTTGCATTCAGCGAAAAAAATGAAGACGGCATGTCAAGTTCATTATAATCTCTGTAACTTTCCATATATAGGATAGCATCATATATAAGTATGAGAATGCTTGAATTTCTTTATTATTATTTGCATAAAATTGCAACTATTCTTAACATTGCGTTGCCGCTTAAACGTGTTCCAAAATATAAAACCGGCCGCTTGGATGTTTTTAGAAACAACAACAACAACAACAACATCCCCTTTACAGTTTCCAGCTTTTAAGCACATCTCAGTCAATATAATTATAATGCAAATAATTGTATGACCGATGGACGGACATAATATCAACGCTGACAAATGTACATAACACACTTGCTAAGAAATGACAAATTTGATTACAATATTACAATCGTATTCATATTCATTTCACATCTTTACATTTCATGAGCCTTTATTATGGTATGTATGTATACCTTGAGTATTATAAACCAATTAGGATAAATCCTCCGATTATAAGATTGCACTTGTCGAATACGTTTCCTTCAATAATGTCCATCTCCTAACGAAACATTATTTCTTCAAACATTACATATTTTGTGTAATATATATAGCTCTTGCAACTTTGTTTTTCAATGCCCTCGACATCATCGTTCCCTTCTCGGTTCGAACTCATTTGAACTCAGCAAACCATCAACAAATTGTTGTTTTCGACGATCAAGCGTTCCCGTATGAAACTTTTTATGCGAATACTGAATTTTCGGGCCGATTTTTTCCTTATCAAACAACAATGCTTAACAACAATGTCCGGATTTTGAGTTCTTTTCAAGATAATCAAATTAGCGGCGCGAAAGCCGCTTTCACAAGTAAGCGAATAATCGGAACAACATGAAATATTGACAGACATCGTGCAAGGTTTGGCATTTGCTAACAATAACTGCATCTTTCTGTTAGCGATAACACCTGCGTATCGATATTAGTCAGATTGATTATTGGTTATATTGGCTATCATTGTTAGCATATCGCGTTTTCATATATTTTATGCAAAATTCTCAGGCGATAATCTGCATTTGGCGTCAAATATTGCCTTCGATTAACATTTTACATCTTTAAAGCGCAAAGAAAAAAAAAGAAAAAAATGCATTCATACTTTAAGATGCAGAAGTGCAAGTACTGAAAGTAATATTAAGAAGTTGGTATAAATAATCTGTCAACATATACGTATCAATCGTATCCATTGCAGGTTTATCATATCCCTGCCCCTTACTGATCGACTATTCTTGTGAATGTTAACTTTCAGCAAATATCAGGCAAGAGGTCATGAAGATTACGAAAGAAAGCATTTTAGCCACGTAAACAATACACACACACACACACACACACACACACACAAACGCACACATATCACATCAAATAAGAAGAAAACACTTTGCTTCAATTTTCTCTCCGATTTTTCTTTAATATGTTAAGAGGAAACTGCTTTCCAATTTTTAAATAAAAAAGAAATGCAAAATGTTAACGCAACCGGAAGCTTCTTATGTAGTCGATTTAAGATACTTAAATAGATGCAGGTATTTGAAAACAAAAATTCATATAATAATTCGGGGAAAAGGTATTTGAGTTTCTTTTTTTTTTTCTTTCTTTTTTAATTTTTTCTTTTATTCAGAGATGAGTTTTATTTAAGCGTAGAGTGACTACTATTAGCGGCCCGGATTTTTGGGCGAACAACTGAACCATGTGATTTTCGAATTAGTTCGTGGCGTCAGACTTACATCGTCACGAGAGTTCTACATAAACGACAGCACGAGTAACGAAATACAAATCCATGTTCATGAAGATTATAGAATGAAGGCATGGCAATATGATGCGATCTAATTAACGGTGCTCGATGCATATGCTAGTAAGCAAAAATCATTTAGTATAGCTTTTCCCCGAGCCAATATTCGATGTGAAGCTCTTTTTATTATTAATTTTTTTTTATTATTTATTAATAGTAAACAGTGGTATTTATAGACCATATAAATAATAGTATAATAGCTTTAGGGACGAAAACCGATTTCGTATGAACGAATACGATTTCGTATGAAATTGTAACTTATGTCATGTACACGTAGGCGAATGAAAATTGATTGCATCCGCTATGTGTGGCAAGTCCGTGCAAATCAACTTTGATTATCGGCGCATTTTAAATTACATACACCGAGAGAGAGAGAGAGAGAGAGAGAGAGAGAGAGAGAGAGAGATGGAGAGAGACAGAGAGATATGCCAAATTCGTAATATAAAGCATCTAAAGTAAAGCAAATGCGATCTTGTCTATAGCGGGTATAGGAAATTCGGTTCAAACTGGCGTTGGATTTAACGGATGCCAGCACAGCTTGATTATAATTATATTGTCGTTGTTTTTATTGTTTTTGTTGATTTTTATTTTTTCTTTTCTGATACTATAAACGAAAAGAACCCTTGCCTACCTTAATTTGCAAATGACACAACCTTTACTTGCTACTCAGATTTTAAGTTATTATGATTTGCAAAAATTATAGGCAAAACAACGACAACAATACCAATAGCAATAACAAATAACATCGAATATACAATTTGAATGTGTGCCGTGACGTAATAAACATAAAGCAGCAGTTACATCAGACTTAAGAAAGATCGCTTAAAGCTTTCGAAAAAGGAAGGGCTTCATTCTACGGTTCCTTAAAAAAGACGCCAAAAAAACAAAACAAAACAAACTAAATAAATAAATAAATAAAAACTGAAAGGAGAGAGAAAAGTACAAGAAAAAAGAAAAAAAAGATTGCTTCTGTTTTTCTTTTCTTTTTGTCGTTTTTTTTTATTTTTTTTTTTATTTTTTTTTTTTTATAGAGAAACCGTCAGCTGAAGGTTATTAAAATCCTAGAGAAACAGAAACAGAAAGACAAACAGAAAAGCAAAAAAAAAAAAAAAAAGGGTTAAAATCCAACTACAACTTAAAACTTCATCAGAGTGGCAAAAGTAGAAAAGAGAGGAGGAAAACAGAAAAAAAGTACACAACACGACAAACATTTATGTTGATTCCTAGTAGTGCGTTGAGATAGTGAGTAACAGATAATCTCCCTTTCGACCATTTAATTTGCGTTTGGCAGCAAAAACTTTATCATCAACAGCAGCAACAGCAGCAATAGTACGTTTTTTTTGTTTTTTGTATTTTTTTTTTTTTTTTTTTTTTTTTTTTT
>NW_023998415.1:40326996-40351203 GCF_014805625.2 Glossina fuscipes | reverse complement strand
AAAAAAAAAAAAAAAAAAAAAAAAAAATAGCAAACCCTTTTTGGTTGCACTTATTTATAAGCAAGCATTCATTCATTCATCTTTCAACGTCTAGTTTATAAAAACCACAGTAATATAGACAGACGTGTAATGATGCAGCCCCAAAATATGCTGCCAACTGTTTGTGACAGTGTATTTATTGCAATTGTTCTGTTATTGCTCTGCGTTGCTGTAGTTATCATCGTTCCTTGCTTATCCATTTTCTTATACATATTTTAACGAAAGGGTACCGCTTTATTTGTGAACATTAGAGGAAATTATCATTTTTAAAGAACTAAAAGATAAGTAACCATCGTCAGAAGGCATCATTGCTTCTTATTCTTTTTTTTTTTTTTATTATAAATTGAAGTAAAGCCATTATTCTACAAAAGGGTTTATTTATTTTTCACTCTCTTTGCTTATTATCTTCTAGTCCAATAACTTTTCCCATTAAATAGTAAATAAATTTTTCTTTTTTTTACCCAAATATCAAAATAAGTAAAAGCAAGGTTCTTCCTTAGCCGAATCTTACATTATCTGTTACATAACGAAGATATAAATACATTCTATTCGGGGATTTTTGTTTTATCAAATTGTCGATCTGCTAGCAAGTCATTTGTGGTAATTTTCAACTCGAATTGATTGGAATTTATCTAAAAATATAGATATATGTATATATATATATATATATATATATATACTTTGAAGAGATCAAAAGCCGCGCAAAGATACAGGTAGAGCAAACTAACGAAAGAGATAAGAGAAGACAAACAAGACAAACTTCTACTGTAGGATAGACAGACAGGCTTCTTACGAAGTCTTTCATACCTAAATTCGGACGTTATCTATGGCAAATGGAACAGTTGCTATATAAAGTTGTTCCCTCACAAGAAAGTTTTAATTCATTTGGTCAACTTTTATATTAACATAATTAATATTGATTAAAATCATTCCGAAAGATCGACTGACCGGTCCATCAAAATTTTCATTTCATTCTCATTCTTTAGCTGGCCCCATTGACACCATCTTAAGCTGGATGTCGCGTTGTAATTGTTTGCGATTAGAAGAGCATGGTTGTAGGCGGGTCAAGCCCATTTCTAAGCTTATCCTATGAGAAGCCATCAATGTATCTTAAGATATGCGGCGGCCATGAACATTTCAGCATTAATCGCCAAATGAATCGATATTGCTGAGCTGACTTACTATTTACCACGTATAAATATATATATATATATATATATATTTTTACATTATGGTTTCCTAATGCATATTTCTGGGCATTGCAAACGAAGAAATTAAAATCTAGCATATTCTCTCTCATCCTTCGAATACAAATATTAGTCATTTTTAAAATGTATTGAAAATAAAAAAACAACAACAATCCACTTTTGCATTATTCAGATATTGCTCTTTAAACATTTCTACTTGAGTTTTAATTAAAGAAAAGCAATTTGGCAGCATGAGAAACTTTTAATTTCTTTTTGGCTCTTGAAAGTTTTATGTAAATTTATTTCAGTCCTTTCGTCTACGTTTGCGAGCTAAAAAGAAAAGAAGAAAAAGCAAAAAAAATTTGTATCGATAAAAGAGTTTTTCTACCTTTTCTCTTTTTTCCTCATTTTCCGAAAGAAAATAACAATTTCTGTTATTAATCATCACCGTCTGCAGTGAAAAATTAAACAAAACAAAAAAAAAAAAAAAAAAAAAAGAAAAGAAAAAGGTTGATAGCAGGAATAAAAGGATTAATCAAAGGCGTCTTCTTTGTGTGTCTTGTAATTAAAAATGTTTTTTCTCTTTTTTTTTTTTTTTTTTTTTTTTTTTTTTTTTTAATAAGAATATTGAAATGTTTCCTAATTTGGCTTCTTTTTTTTTTTTGCATGGATTGAAAAAAGGAAGGACAGGACTAAGACTGCCAGTCCTTTGTTGCGCGATTAAAGTGCGAAACTTTTTAAACATTGCAACTAAAGCATGTTTTTTTTATTCATCTCTTCTAATATTTAATTTTGTAAGAAAGGTAGACAGCGATAGAAACAGAGAGAGAAAGAGAAGAATAGGAAAAATTTAGTTTTGAGAATATATTTCAGCTTCATTTTTACCCACGTTCGGGAAAGTCTTTCTAGACTGCTTCTGATAAGACACGCGTAAGAAGCTCTCGTAAAAGGGTAACACGATGCCAGCAATATGAAATTTGGAATAATAGATTAATGCGTTTACGTATCAAAATTGCTTTATATATAGTTATTTTTAGAAGGAAAAAATTTGCTTAAGATCTTCTACGATGAAGTGAAACATTTTTAGATTTAAATAGGAATTACGCAAGACTGAGTTATAAGTGTACTTGAAAAAGAAGAAGCCAAGTCTTCTGAGTTTTGTCTGGATACAATGGAAAATTAGACAATCATAGAATTCTTCTTCTTCTTTTTTTTAAGAAAATCTTCGGTTAATGTTTTTAGATGAAAAGGAACAAAAAATGTCAATCGTGGTTTTAAAAGGCAACAAAAGTCCGAAAACACTCGAGCTATTTTAATAAAATGATTTCGACCAAAGCAGTAAAAATATTTTATGCAGCAGCAGGTTTTGATGTTGAAGAGACGCCATACTCCGGTCCGTCTATCATTGATGAATTTGATGAAATTCTCCACAACATTACGGAACATCGGCCTATTTCATCTTACGACATCTCTGCAAAACTATTCAGTGAACAGAAGACAATTTTAAAGCCTGACGTATGGATGCCATGGCGATGAACAATGAAAGATGTATTGAGTCGAATTTCTACTTGCGAGTCGGTGCTGAAGTGAAACCAGAAATTCTAGAAATGCTGAAGGGGAATCTCTGTACTCAAACGCTGTCAAAGCCTGGATTGAAGTCATCTGAGCTACTACTTTGTATGCAGTTATGCATCATTAGCTGCCCCAACTTGGCCAAAGTACTGACTCTACCAACTGATGAAGCATGCAATTAAGATACAACGTCTGGAATTGATCAATCGGAATGATATCGTCTTCCATCGTGACAATGCAAGACCTCTCGCATCTTTAATGACCTGGCAAAACTTTGGACAGTTCGCCCGGAAAGATGTGATGCATGTATTTGCCTCGTTATCGGAAGAGCTCTCTTATTGATGTAAAACCGGCTTCAAAAAAATGTTTGGTTCATTGCAGCCGTTCGCACCTATTGGGTGGGTTTAATAGACTTCATTTAATATATGAAAGGATGTGCTTATATTATTTTGAGAAACATCTTGACTACTAAGGTTCGGTGGACATGAAATCAGTCCCAAGTTAACTTCGAAACAGTTGATATATATAGTAATTGTTGATTATAGTGGTAGACTTCGCTGGTGATTGATTGTAAACTAAAAAAAATTTTAAAATAATCGAAATCGAATGTGATTTTATGCCTGAAATTTCTTTCTTATATATTTACTGGACAGTAACCGGGAGGAAGTGAATCGCCCTCTCAACATTCTAATCAACTCACTAAATATTTTTAAATATGAATTCATGGGATACACATGTTATGTTAATGTATTCAACATCGGTTCAGCTATCTTTTTCACAAGATGGATCCGGCTCTTTTTTAGTAAGTCACGGCTCACAACGCACACACAAAAGCGTACATATATATTTATATCTGTATATATATATATATATATGTATGTATACATATCATTTGAAGTACTGATAGTACGAGACCCTTTAACTCTTGTGGTGGTTTTTTTTTTCTCTTTTTTGGACTTAATGAGGACGAGAAGGAAACAAACACGTTATTTTTCTAAAGGACATGGGGCCACTATAACTTTTTTAGTTGTGTCATTCACCGCCTTAATTAAAAAAGTTAATTTTGTTGATTTTGTCATTCCACTTGCAATGGATAAAGACGCGTATCAAATACAACCTACTGGTAATACTGAGAGTCTTTCACTATCTTTCAAATGGAAAGTTTTAAAACTAGAGCAACTCGATTCGTTATTTTACAAACCAAATAAAATTGAAAATAGCTTGGGATTCGAAAAGCTTGCAAAAAAAAAAAAAAACATGTAAAAACATCATAGTGGGGCACGGCCCATCCGCAATGGTCCGCACAATTTTCACTAGCGTTCGCCCTTAGGTTGAAACATATTAGTGCACCAAATCTCATCACAAAATCCCAAAAAGTTGCGACCACAAGACAACGAGACAAACATACGAAGAGACTGACAGACGGATAGACAAGCTTAGATTGACTCAGAAGATGATTCTAAATCGATCGGTATAACAAAATGTGGGACCATTTCAAGTCCTTCGGGGCATTGCATCGTTTCGCTGGAAAGCTGATACTATCCAGAGATCATACGGCTCTTGTAGCAGTGTTGCCATTTATGTTTCATTCCGAAGCAATGCTGAATAATATCGTTTATGCAATTTTATATACAACGTTCACCTAATTTATATTACATTTCCTTTTTTATGGTTGTAAGCGAACTTGATATCCAGGCTTTCTTAGAAAAAATCTCAAGTTCGGCTTACAACTCTAGGCGACAAACTTGACAATTTAGAAAAAGTGGGTAAAGCCTGAAAGTTTGAGCAAAAAGAAAGACTGGATATATATCCACCATTTATTATACCTCCTTCGCTCCGTCTTTCGGAATGTCTTTCCGATCTGAGAACATCTGTCTGTCTATCCCTCTGATGCCCGGCCATGTATTCTTGTATACAACCTACAGGTGGCAATTTTTGAAATATTTTGATGAAACTTTGTACACCGACACGCTGTGGCCCAAGGACGCACGCGATTGAAAGGCGTTCGGGTCGGACGACTTTTTCGAGTACTTCCCATACAACGCCTTATTTTAAAAAGTTATTATATGAATAAGTGTGTTGGGCGAAATTGTGTAGGGTATTTAATAGTACGGTGATCGGTGAATACCTATAATGTTTTTAGTTACTTTCGAACTAAATTTGACGAAAAGGATAAGCACAAATGTTATTTTTTTAGCGACGGTACTTAACCGATCACATTGGTCGTACTATTTAAAAATACAAACATATATAATGTAAGTATAGGTATAAACACACTTGGAATGTACCTGATGTGAATTATCGTTAACGAATTCAGTTACGTGTATCGAAGATTTGCTTCAAAATCAATTTATATTCCTCACCTTATTCGTGTTTATTTTACTTGTATTTAAAATTAAACGAATATAGATAAAAAAAAAAAAGAAAGAAAAAAATCTAAGCACTATGCACGATTTGATTTTTGAAAACTAATCAGAATTAATTGAAAGTCCTTAACCTAATCTTAAAGCCCGAAGACTTAAACGAACGGCACCCATATTTTATTATTATTTTATTGTAAATTTAAAAAATATTCTAACAATAAATTACAAAATTACATGAAATCTTTGTTAGCACCCAAGATAGGAATTCCTTATATATTAACTACATCATGAGCACACACACACACACACACACACACACACATAAACTTGAGCATAAATTCGGGCGAATAACGCTTATTTTATTTATTTATTTATTTATTTATTTTTTTTTTTTTTTTGTTTTGATTAAGCAAGTGCCAACAACAGACAGGGCCTGAAGATATGATTTCAATTTGATTTGTAATTTATCAAAAACCAACCTCCTACACCTACATATGCGTCGGTAACGCCCTTAATTGAAAATATTAAAAAAACGAAAAAACTTAAATAAAATTTATGGCTTATGTCAAAAAAAAAAAAATAAATAAATAAAAAAAAAACAAAAACATCAAGAAAATAAATCAAATTTACCAAGAGACCGTATATGAAAGAGATAGAGCGACAGTTGACTGTGGGTAAAATAAAAATTAGTTTTAAAATAATAGAATTTCCAAAATATAAGGTAAGACATAAAAATATATTTTTTAAAATAATCACACCTCGCCATAAAAAAATCAATGACCTTAATAAATCAAAAATTAAAAATTGTAAAAAAGAAAGCTAAAGCAAAAAAATTAAAAAAAAATAAATAATTTATATATCGCGTTGAATGATTTTTTGATAATTAGTATTTATTCGTTTTTTGCTTTGTCCGCAAAGAATCTGGCAAAGAATTTCAGGAGCTACATAAGCGTATGTATTATGGACTAAGCGGACTATGCCTTCCAGGGAAATACATTATCTTTTCTAGTGTAGTTATACACACACAGACACACACACACATACACATGCACATGCACACACATATGCCTGTAGGCATTTAATGTAACGGATTCAAGAAGTAATATACTTAACATAGCATGCTTCATTACATCTAAACAGATCTAAAAAAGTACTAGAAATGCACATAAATCAATTTTATGATATAGAGAAGAGGTAGAGAGAAAATCGTTGAAATTTTTGTAAACTCTTCCCGATTACGAACGAATTTAATCGTGTTGTGTAATAATATGCAATTATAAGAGAATATAATGAGAATTAGTTTATTTTTGTGCAGAGCAGACAAACGGACAAACATGACTAAATCGGTTTTGTTCTTATCATACCGATCAAGCTTAAACATACGCACGATATTATGGGCTCTTCGCATTTCACAAATCTAATATACTCCCCATAGTGGATGTAAACATAAAATTAATAAACCTGTTCCACTAAGGAAAGAAAACAGAATTAAACATAAAAATAAAATAAGAACAGCAAACCGAAAATTTACCGCAAAACCTCGAGACATTAATCTCTGATGAAATAAAAATCCTTCCGTACGAAAAAAGACAAAAAAGAAAAAAGAAAACAGAAAACAGAAAAAACAATTTCTCTTAAAGAAGAAGAAACTATAGAAACCGTATGATAAATTTATACACGACGACGTGCATGCACGGCCTTTTTTTTTTTTTTATTTTTTAATTTTGTTTTTTGTTTTTTTTTTTTTTCTTCTTTTCAACAAATATTTCGGTCGAGTCACAAAACAGGTTCAACCTTGATGGCGATCATGAAAGTAGAGTTTTGTCAAAACCAACAGATCCTTTACTTCTTTTTACATACATACATATGCATGTGTATGTATGTATGTATTGTTTATGCATATATATATAAATAAAAGGAAAAAATTAAAAATAAAATTAAAAGCGAAACCACCGACCAGCATCAACGTTCATTCTTGTTTTATTGTGTTATAAAAACAAAAAAAAAAAAACAAAAAAAAAAGGAGAACCAAAACGAACTTTTAAAAATAAAACGAAATAAAATTTAATGAACCCGCAGTAAATGGAGAAATGTGTAGGGATGCGACTAAAAAAATAACTAAAAAAACAACAAGAAAAGCAGCAACAACAAACCGTCAGTAATATCATAAAAAACATACACTTGGTAAAAGGTTTTCAAGCAGCGAGACTCAATTTACTTTTAACTCCAAATCATTAATAAACTATACGTGCATAATATATATATATATATGTATATATATAGATATCTACAGAGACAGATTGCGAAAAAAAATTGCTTGTCTAAGGATTCCGAGAAAGATGAAGGAACAGCCAACGATATCATGGATTCTGGATACAATAGGTCAATGAGTAGCAATAATTACACGCTTCTCAGAAAACATGTACAATTCTATCTGTACTCAGATTTTATAGTTTGTAAAGTTTTTCTTTATTATTTGCAACATGCAGCTTAAACCAGATTTTTCAACTTCACTTTACCTTACTATATACAAAACAACTTTTATATATATCTATGTACTTTTCGACGAAGACCATTACATGAAGGTTATTACAATATATGCCAGGATTAAAGCAGACTGAGTCTGTTAGTCCAGAGGTAGTAGTAGATCTGTAGTGAGACAATGGGCGTATAGATAAAAACGCCTAATCCTGGTCAAGGTAGGTTGTTAGCGTACAAGAGTTTGTAAAATATTCGATTCGGCGCTTCTTTGAGGAATTTCCTTAAGTTCGTAATAATTCGGCTGAGAAAAAGTATTTAAAATCAATAAAGATTTAAAACATTACCCCGATGACAAAGGGAAAGTAGAGTTAGCGTATAGGAAAAACGCTCGCAGTTGGCTTTATGGCATACTTATGATCGTGAAGCTCGAATGCTTGAGTTAGATAAGTCCCGTCCGTGTCATTATCTAATACATTTTTTTCAAAATAACTTTGTTATTGATCACATTCCTAGAGCATCTAGAGTTTTTTGCTATTCCTTAATATGATTTCAATTTTATTAATTTGCCGGCAGTTGCTAACAGCTACGCTATGCAGAAATTAAACGAGGTATATATAATAAGTACTTTTCAGTACTTGTATAGTGATTTATCAAGTGATATTAAATCGTATATAGATATGAGCTGAAATATATGCGTTGTACGATCACTACGATAGATAGAAAATTGAATGTTGGAACATGTTCTATTCAAATGTACCTCCACAAGCAACTTACTAATGCGTATTAATTATGATTCGGCTTTAAACAAATATCCAAAATATCCAATTTCATCCAATGAGAGTCCGCTCACGCTTGACGGATTGATCATAACAAACAAAAATAAGTGAGTGGAAAAAAAGCACAATCACTTTCGATTGAATTGCATAGCTTGCTTCAACGACGAGTCATTGAAACAAAATCTTCTCGCAAACTTCGAAGATGCCAGAACACTATGAATGCTATTTGGGTTGCACTGATTAAAAAGTATTCGATTTGCGTGCGTCTATCTTTCTGTTGTTGTCAAGTGTACCATCGTCGCCCAAACTGGCGTGGACATCTAAAGCCGAATCAAAATTTAATTAGCTTAGAGCTAAAGATCAGATTTAAAAATAGGCGTGGTACATTTTCTTTAATTGGGGCGATAGATGTTTTGAACGTTGAATGAAAAGAAACTTTCTACATGAAATGCCCGCAAACATATCGATTAAGTGATTCTTGTTTGTTTTCTCTTCTAAATTCAATTCTACACCGGATAGCTTATGAGCTTCAGACCGCTTAAACTACGGATACCTACACCGTTAGAATGACGGCATTATTGCCATTTGCTAATAATTTTGAAGAATCATTTAATAGTTACATATGTGCGTAATGTGACTCCCCCGCGTCTCGTTATTCTATCGCCTATTCTTCCACCTGCTTTTTTCAAGCTACAACATTGATGGTTTCCCCCGTTAAGTAAATATGACTATATATGAATGTCGGATTCTTTTGAGGGTTTAGTGTATTTCGGAAGACCAAACATTTTATAGAGTGCAAATCAAAAATGGACCGTTTAGTGCACTTAATTGGCTAGCGTTGAGATTTGTTCGGCAACGGAGAGCAGAATTTTGTATCGACGCTTCAATATCTTCCCGCATAACTTAATGGATAAATTTTCTTAGACCATAGATCAAAGAGTTTTGCTTAATGTGTGTGGAACAATATTGAAAGGTATCTGACATCGTGTTTGGCAAACACTGGATGTCTTAAGTGTTTTTTTTTTGTTTTTTAGTTTGTTTTTAAGTAAAGATTTTTGCTTCGCTACTTTCGCAAGGATTTCATATATCATTGAGTTTTTTACTAGTCAGCACACATAATGACGATGCTATTGTTGCGTCATCCAACGATATATTTCGAGGAGGATAATAAATTTATAAAATCTTTGCCAAAAATCATAATAAAATGAATACGAATCGAAAAATTTCATGGATAAGACGAAATTCGGGATCATAGCTGAATTCGCAATAAAAACACACCTTTAACTAGAACGTTACTTATTCTAGCAGTGATTGGCTATAAAATTTTCCCCAATTATCAATTGATTTGATCTTCTCTTTTAAGGCGTAAAGGTATCGATGGTCATGCTAACGCCATATAAGATGAAGGTAAAGCAGATCATGTTCCCTGTGGGAATACCGCAAATGTGAAAAAATAAAAGCAACACATTACAAGATAATTTTGGTCCCCATCATAACACTGCGAAAATGCCGCAACGAAAGTTGTGTGCATGCATGCAGCAGGCACAAGCAATTACTTACTAGTCACTTGCCATGTATTCATTAAGAGAGCACAGAAAGAAATATCCCCACGTTTACTTAGTTTCACTTTTCTTAATTTATTGTATACGACAATGAAGTCTCGTACGAATTCACATACACATCCAGACGCATATACGCACATGAAAAATAATTTCAACTCTTAAGGAATTGCCACATATTTGGGGCTCTTGTCCTTGCCGTCCAAATAATGCGTTCAATGTTCCTCTTTTTTGTTACATTTCTGTTTATATTCGTTCCATTTACTGATTGTAATTTCATGTAGTTTCAAGTTCCACTTATTAAAGGTAAAGAAAAAAAAAAAAAAAAAAAAACAAATATATATATTTGTTTTATACATATATATATATATATATATATATATATATATATGTATAAATTGTTGTATGTATATATTGTTGTATAGCGTTAAAGTTTTATATAAGTTTTTAAAAATATTATTTCAAATATTTTTATGTAGAATTTTATTGCAATTCTTTGGTTTAAAGTGAATAAGTAAAATTTCTACAATTTTACACAAAACACTTAAATGCTGTTAAAATATGTGAAGGTCTTCGCGTTGCTAGATCTGATCGTAAGACTTGATGATGGCCACTTTGTTTTCAGTCCAAAGATGCCTGACTAGCGCATTCAGCTTAAAGATGACAAGCTAGCGATAATTCGCTTTTAAACGAATACCTGTACAATTTTTTTTTTAATTTTCGTCTTTCAGTGTATCAGTGTTCTTTAACTACAAGTGGGTTAAATTACACATTCTATATGCAACGGTTATGTTCTCTCAATGGAAACATTCAAGTAATTCAATCATTTCTTCTCCTTTACTTAGCGATATATTCAATGCCATATCTAAGAAAAGGGTTCAATTTAACAAATTTTGGAAAAAAATGGTCATCTATAAGCTTTGTTTTAGCTAAACTAAATCTTAGCTGTTTTCGAGCAATAAGTAATGAGTCAAAATCCCGTACCAGTCAAGTGAACTCATTAAAGATGTGTTGTGTGTGTGTGTGTGTGTGTGTGTGTGTGTGTGTGTGTGTGTGGGCTCTGATGGAAGACAATACCCTTTTTATTTACCAATTATGGCTGGTTTTTGTGCCTCGCTTGCTTAAATCTACTTCTCGTAAATCTGTTGCTGCTAGCAAAGGTCCCAAAATCCATCATTTGATCAGATCGGAGCATCTAATATATAATTTATTTGTAATTGGATCCTACACGTAGCACAACCGTATAGGGCGTTGATCGCGACTTTGAAGCCATTCCTCATAATTCGCCGATCTTTTCGGTCGACAAGCTCGTTTTTGAGTCCTCCTAAAAAACTTCGATCTTTTTTTTTTATATTCAGCTTTACGCAAACGATTTAAAGCTACTTTATCATGGACGCTCGATTCCTTAGAAACGTTATGTCGGTCGGTCTTCTACGATTTTTTGTAAGATTTCATTGACTTTTTCACTGACTGGTCGATCAGATTGATGGGCAATTTTCGTATCGAAGTTTCTAGAACGGAAGTGAACAAATCTGAATAAGCATTTTCAGCGTAAGCAGCGGATATTTTTCGCTAGACTTGTACAGCGTTTTGTATAAATTCTTAAGAATTTTCCTCATATTTATTTTGATATTTAGGGCATGAAAAACTATTTTATTTAAAACTATGGACCGAAATATCGTTCTTGATATGGCCATGAATATGATGAAATCCGATCAGTGCATATATATATATATTATGTCATGGAGGGGCAAAAATGCTTCTTAGTCTCTTTCCCCAAACAAATGTGTAACTACTTTGTTGGAATTGAAGGCGAACAAACTGAAAAGAATATTTGATTTAAATTGAATAAGTTTGTTATATAATAGTCCGCACGTCCTACTTAATCATGACAAATATGGTATTGAAAGGTAATCCTTTTGACAACTTTGTACCTGCTTCCATGAATAGGTAATTGAAAACCATCTGACACATTATTTTCAGACAGCAAACTGATTGATGGTTAATAGTAGGAAGGGACATTTAGACAAACAAACGAAATAAGTTAGTGAATGGCTAGACCGAGGGGCTGACAACCGGACAATTACAGATGTCTCTGTAGGTTAAATTACGTGTTCCAGGTAAACACTAGGGAGTGCACACCACCGCACATCTGCCGTCCGTGTTCCAGGTAAAGACTTGTGTATGATCAGGTCCTCTCGTGTGGTAAGGCTGAGTCCAATGTAGACCTCCGTCTTTCTAGGACACAGGAAATCAGCAATTGCAATGTAAGAATAGATGGTCCCCCCCTCGGTTCGGGTAAACCATAACCGCCACGAAACTCCTCGAAGGGACGATTCCCTTGTCAGGCTAAAGCACCCGGCAACCACAATGAAATTGGGATGACAAATACGATATCCTGTCTTCGACCGCTTCGTATTAAATCCGTTATTAAGCAAGTAACTAAATTCATATAAATAACGGAGATATTGCGATAGCCAGTATGCTAACAACGGTAATGACGTTTAAATTCAATATAAAATCATTCTAATGTTTTTCTACTTTTATGTAAAGCTCTTTTATTAAACATATATTCGTTCATTTCTGATTTAATTTATTGATAGAATTTTTTGTTATTTACAGGCTTCGCTGACTGGCCAGAGCTTGAAGAGGTATGTTATGCAGTAGCGATTAAATAATATTTTACAAAAGTTTGTATTTAAAGACTTGATTTCGTTATTGCCCCCCCCCCCCACCCTTCACAACAGTTTACCTCATTTAGCGAATAATTTTATCACATCAAGTTTTTTCATAATTATGTGTTATCGAAATATGCCAGCGGTTAAATTAACTTAGTGTTTAACGAATTATCCAAATAAAAAAACTAAATAACCTTCAGATAAACCGACATCCTGGCTAAAGTTTTTCAATGAATTTATTTATAAAACAACAATTAAACTGAAATTGTTGGTTCAAAGTTATCCAAAAACAAACTCTAAACCGCATTAGAGTTATTGTGATGGATTCGGGGACAAATTGCGGTTTTGAAGCAAAAGTTTAACACAAAATTTCGGTTTAGAAAATAGTTTGCAACACAAAAAATCCCATCATAGGCCACACGTTCATATAAATCTATTAGATCATTAAATATAAAAACCCCAACAACAATGTAAGAAAGTACATATGACTTTTACAATTTACATTACGAGAGACTACAAGAAATCGATCAATCGATCAATCGATCAAACCTTTTTTACCTAGATTCTCTTAAGAGCAACATGAAATCATATTCAAATAAACATAGCGCAAGATATATGCGCGCATTTGATGCTAATGAATTGATCAGCAGACAAAGACTCTCGTCAATGATCTGTATTGCATTCTTTTTGTACTACACGCCCAATATTTACATACATTCGCTTCAAGCGAATTCATATTAAGCAAGTGGTGCAAATGCTTTTAAATATTTGAGCAAACCTCAAAAACAACAATAACAAATGTAAAAAGTGTAAACATTCCTAATACAACTATTTGCTGACATTACGATATTAGACCGCTTCCTGTGCAATAAGTAGCTTTTAATATTGAATGTCCGTCCTTCCATTGTCAGAGCTTTTAGATGAATTACTAAAGCAATTATTCTTGCTCAATAAGCGATTGCGGTAAGGATAAGGTATGCCCATGTCTCCATTCCACGGAGGTTTGCATACGCCCGTCTCTCGTCCATACGTAACTTTGCCAGTCCGTATGTCCGTCTATAGCCTTTCCTCCGTTGCCACGGATTTTTCAATCTGTTCTTCTCTTAATCTATTCATATCTGTCCGTATGTCTATTTGATTTACTTTCAACAGATCATCAATCGGTTGTTTGAAGCATTCATATCGATCCGTATGTCAATGGCAAGTTAATTCCCCAACTGTCATAGATGAATAGCAAAAAAAAAAAAAAACAAAAACGAAAATCTGTCTATCTGTCTATCTGTTCTACCGCATACAGAACTGATTACAGGATATCGTTACAATCCATCTGAAACGCATAAAAATGCAATAAACGGCTTACACCGACCATCACCGAAATGCTGCAGTCGTAAGGGCCAGAAAGATTCATAACTTACATGCGGTTGGTTTTTCGCCTTCCTTCCTTTAATTAGATTCATTTTTTATACGAATGCATTTTTTTTTTTTTTTTTATGAATAATGAAACACATAATGATTATTACTCTCTATGATCTTTTGCAATTTTTCTGATAAATCTCTTATGACATCATAATAGAACTTGTGGAATTTCTTTGGCGAAAACCTGAGTAAAATTATCTTTGCGAACATCTTTCGAATTCAATTCCACATTCTTCAAAGGGAGAAACCGGTAATACTGGGAAGGACTATGCGATAGATCCCGGATTGATTTCAGTACGGATTTGTTGATGGAAATTCAGTGACTCCAATTTTTTTATGCCAATCCATGGGACATTCGAACATTAAATTTTTTAATGTATCCAGTTTTACGCAAACGACACGCATTTTTCATATGGAAATCTTTAGAACGAAATGCATACGCAGGGTTCCAAGAAAATCTATATCAATGACTTTCCTTATTTTATTAACATTATTCGTCCTCTCCTCAGTATATATTGTCAACATATGCTTACACATATATATAAGATGTTTTTGAAAGTTTAAACCTTTTGTTTACTTCAACGACCGCTTAACATTTTTCTTTGCTTGAGAAAAATTTGGAAAGATCAAGAATTGCATTTAGGCTTCGCTTTACTGTCTCCCAATAGTAGGGACAATTGAACGAAATCGGTCAAGAGAATTGTTTTAAAATGCATTGGGATGACATATAGATGTCGCAGCTATTAACGAATCGTTACGATTATTGTAACCAGTATCAACTTGCCTTAAAAGTACGCACGTATTCACCGATGTGTTAGAAAGCGATATGCACAATTGCTTAGTTAGAAGAAATAGGAGAAGTGACAAAAATTATTAATATGAAACACGCCTCTTTTTTTTCATGTTTGGCGTGCGAATTTCATGTGACAGAGCAACGAAGAAGACGATGGATAGCTATTTGTAATCGTGATTTGGCTTGTATATATTGTATATATATATATATATATATATATATATATAAATCGACAAGCAAATGTGCCAGGGAAGGGACGAGATATAGCTCTAAATGGACTGGATATTGAAAAGAATCGGGAATATATATGTGTGTTATAAATGTTGTGTTCATTTTTCAATAAATTAAGTTTTGAACATTAATGTCTTATAGGATGCTTTAGTTTTCATAGCCTAATAATTGCAAAATGCGCAAAGTTTTAGACAAACCATAAGTTTTACATTACATTGCACCATACGTAGGTCTGTCCGATTCGGGTGTTTAGCATTCGCCCAGCATTTTCATACGCAAGCCTGTTGCTTTATTAAATTGAAAAGTTTCACAAATATGTATATACGTATGCGCGTGTGTGTGTATGTGTGTGTGTTTGTATAAGTGTGTGCGCGCGTGTGTGTCAGTGGTTAAATATATAAATTTCCGGCAGACACTATGAGCTTTTGAAAACAATTGCTCTTTTTCCTTCTCGCACTGCGCTCTATCAGGAGCAACATGAATACAAAAAACAGTAACAACAACAACAACAACAACAACAACAGCATCAAATTGCAATAAAATGAAATACTCAACAGGCCACAAATAGCATTCGTACACACAAAATATTTTTGCCACAAAATATTTCCACACAAATAAATCCTGTGATAATAAAATAACAATTGGTCCACATATGCATAAGTAACCAAGCACACCGCACACATGCATATAAACAAACGCCTATACGGATTTATTCATTTATAGAGAGATAAATATGCATATGAGTAAAGTTATAAATGTAATTGAGCACTCATGGCAACTGAGTATGTACATGTGTGTGTGTGTATGTGTTTGTGTGTGTGTGTGTGTGCTTAAGAGTTTTAAAATATTTAATCGCCAACAATTAAATTAATTTGCATAAATATTTTAAATGACGGTTTTCAATGCACACAGCGTATCTTTGTGTGTTTGTGGTAAATTATAAACTTATATGCAACAACAGAAACAAAAAAAAAAAGTATTGAATTAATCATAATAAAGCATAAAATGCCGTTGTTGGAATTCAATTGTTCGTATTTAATTAAATTAAAAGGAAAAATTTTCAACAAAAAAGCAAACACAAGAGAACGACAACAGGTGATGCAACTACTAGTACTGCTACTACCACTCTTGATCTCAAAGCGAGAATCTTAGATGCAAATCATCATTTAATGCCAGCAATTTTCAATTAAATATTTAATCAATCAAAGTAAGAGAGGATAGAAATTTGCACACACAACTATTTCGAAAGATTTACATTTAATACTCCTTACGGGGAGAAGGGTGCATAAGAAATTTGTTACAAAACGTTGAAGACACAGTTAAGCAAACACAGTTAAAGATACGAAATAACTTAGTGAACGCCATTAAATCAATTCATTATTCATTGGCTTGCAAGAGTAGTAAGCAGTTCACCCTGTTATCTAAGCTATACATACATTGTTCATATTCTGCGGGTTATCCTGCAAAACTAGCATGAAAATCGAAAAAAAAAAACGTCCATTATCTAGTATTGGATTTTTTTTTTTTTTTTTTTTTTTTTTTTTTTTTTTTTTTGCTTCTCACATTATTTCAGATAATAAGTTGAGTCGAATATGGTTTTCTTTCTTTTCCTTTCAAGTCACGATTTTCTTGAGCAATTTCTCTCGTATGCAAACAAACACAATCAAGAATACAAAAAAAAAAAAAAAAGGAAAAAAGGAACAAACCATCTTGAAGGAATTTATCTGCTTGGGTGTAGGGGTAAATGTAGGGATACATTTAGGTTAATAAATTTTTTCACTTCGTATTGCCTGAATAGCTATTTCAGTTACAAATTGGACTAAGTCCGTTTTCTTTTAGTTGGATTGAATGCATCAGTATTTTGGAAAAGATACGCAATAAATACCAAAACGTTTGACTAAAACGATAAAAATCTTTCTTTCTTAGTTGAAAGGAAAATTTTTTATTTTTTTTATTCAAATTGCATAAAGGCCACTATTGACTTTTGAATCCTTGCCGTTCTTCGAGAAGCTACATAATTCCATCATTGTAGAATTTCGGGCAAACGTCCGGCTGTACGACGAATGCATCAAAGATTCAATATTTGTTTAATGCGTAGAAAAGGTCGACAACAGATACGTTGTTTTTTTTTTTGTTTTATTTATTTAAAACAAAAGAAAATATATGCTAACCTTGATTAGTAGTCGAAGTAACTGTAATTAACCAAAGTGAAATTATATGAAAAATGAGAGAAATTATAAAATGTACAAAGCTCTTTGTTACATCTGAAGCTATTGACAGAGCTGTTCTGTTTTGCTTTCTGGATAAATACAAAGTACATTTTATTACATTTGTCTTGGGCGTAGACGGTGCATTTAAGGTGCATTTATGCCCAATTTAAAAAATTTGACCTATGCACACAAAATAAAGGTCAAGTTTGCTTTACTTTCAATGCTCTAAATTTTTCTCTTTAAATTTAATCAACCTAGTTTCTATCGCATTCTTGTGAAAACATTTGATACATTCGCCGAAAGATTTTTTGTGATTTTATTGAATATCACAGAGAACGCCGAAGACATTGTTGTATTTCGTTTGAAGGGAAGAAAGGCGTTTGTATGAACAGACGCAGACCAGTCATATGATTGCATAAAGTTATAAGAGTCAGTGCTCAATACTCACATGGACATGAATTAGATTAATTAGAGTAATGTGAGCATGAAATGACTGAACCCAAGGTATTATATATAGAAATCGTGCAATTTTTAAAAATTTTTAATAGGCCTTAGTAAGAAAATTTTCAAATAAATAAGGAAATTTTTATGTAGCAGAAAATATATATACATATATGTACATATATTTTGTTTTTGTAAAAATCGTGACTAAAAGAATTCTTGAATTGGCTTAACATGTAAAGCTGATCCCGGTATAAGATTCGGTAAGCGATGTAATGGAAAAATATCATATATAACCTTGTTTTGAGGAAATATATTTTTGCTTCACATATATACCGGGTTGCCCAACGTGTGCTTGCTGCTGGGTGCACGCAAATTATGTGTTAAGTCCAAATATATTTCACTTAATTAATGTCTTTTAATAAAGCTTTTGTCGCTACTGGCTTGCATTGTCCGCGTCGACATCACCTCATGCGCTCACCATGTTAGTCAATCTACTCATTAAAAATATCTGTTATTACGTTCATTATAACGTGCACTGCACATTGAAGAGCATAAGCATATATATATATATATATATATATATCGTTATATATGTACGAGAATATATCATTTGATTTTTCTTCATTTTCTTTTCCATATATATTTTTGTTACTATTATGTGTAAGAACAAATTTCTAAACAAATTATTATACTTTGCTATTATCCCACAACACCTTCAACCTTTGCAACAAAAAATACAAAGAAAAAAAAAAAAGGAAAAAAAAAGAAAAAATGTTCTCATTTTCATACATGTGTTCCAACCCTTTTTATTTTTATATTCTCGTTTTGCATTAAAGCACTTTATAGAATCTCTTAAGTACACGTGTGACGCCATAATAAACTTTTATTTTTTATAGCTATTACATTGTTGCTTTGCTTTGCTTTTGTCGTTATGAGCTGTTATTCTTGTTGTTCTTTTTCATTATACATATGAGTATATGCATGTGTTCGAGGGTATGTGTTTTTGTCACACACGAGTGGGTGTTTTCTGGGGTAAAGGGAAATAAAAAAACAAAACAAAACAAAACAGAACACAACAACACAAATTAAATAACACGCAAACATCATATGCATGACACTCACGCGCGTCTTTTGCTATATAAAACTAAAGCAATGTACAGAAATTCTGTTAAGAAATGAAAATGTTTTGTTACATATTGCATATTGCATGTTTATGTTATACGTTCTTTCATATATGAAATCATACGGCAGCAAAACATGCGCACACATTAAACACATTAAATATATATATATATATATATATATTTAAATGTAGCCAGGGTGTACACTAATCAGGGTTGTACGGAAAGGTTTAAAATAAATAAATAAATAAAAGAAAAGGGGACCACATTATTTAGAAGCCATTAACATGAAGCAAAGAGATTATGTACAAGAGAAGGGTTTAAATATCTTTCAACTGAAATGTATCTGCTAAAGTAATATTTTTGAGAATATTATTAGATTTACACAGCAAGCAAGCAAGCAAGCAGGCAAGCAGGCAAGCAAGCTTGATTTCAAAAACACACATCGAAACATGTGTGTTGTTTATGCATAGCAGTCCGAAAGGGTGATCGACTGACTGGTATGATGATGTCATTTATAACAATCAAGATGAGTCAGGGCACTAGTTAACCGTAACAGAAGATGTTACAAATTGGTTTGGAATAGATTAGGATTCTATTTTTTGCTTTTTTTGTGTTGCACTCTCAAAACTTTGGCAAAAAACTCAACATTTCCTCGCGTAAAACTTAACTTTCAAAGTCGTAGTCAATTTCTCGACACACAAGCAAAAAAAAATCCATAAGACTAATCCATTCATGGTCAGGTATATGCCGTAGCTTTGACATTAGTTTAAAGAAACGATAACATTTTTGCAAAATATAATAATATCAAGTTGGAGATATAACACTAGAATGGCTTTGACGTTTACATTTGCGAGCTAACGAAACACTGCGACACTGCACAGTCTCGATTATTACTTTCATAGAAAAAATGATATTTAATATGTGCTTCGTCTTGTGTGAAATTTCTATTCCATTCCTTTAGAATGATAACAAACGCTCGCATAAATGACAATAACAAGATCCGGTGACCAATTGCAATCAATCTAAACTTGTTGGTTGAAACTACGAGATATCTCGTGGTCGGCAAATGTTGGTACATACGCTTGCTAAGATCAAAATGTCTTAGCATGGCAGTGAATGGGTTAAAATTCACAAACGAACAATTAAAAAAATTTAAAATTTCATCACTAATCGATTATGTAAAGCAACTTTAAATATGAATTTTTATTGTTATATTTTACATATGACGTAGAGGAAAGGAATAAAAATAAATGTAAAAATAAAATAAAGCTTGTCGGCCTATTGGAATGCTAACGATCCATGAAAAGTTGAACAATTTTCACATGTTAGTCACGATTAGGTGGGATTATCCAAGCGGGCAATGTCGTTTTGTAGCCGTTATAAACAGAATTCATGTTCTTTGTTTTTATTAGAATTTTTTTTGTTTTGTTTTTTTTTTTTTTTTTTTTTGCTTATGTTAAATACATAAACTAAGTAATTTGATAAGAAACAAACAATTTTCCACTTCAATTAACCGTAAGTAATAATCATTTTAGAACAGAAAGGATAACCTTTTTAAGTCAATGAACAATTCAAAAATGTATCCAATAATATATATACATATAATATATATATGTAATAAAAGTAAGAGAAAAAAAAAAAAAAATTTATTTTTAAACATTCTAATATTGCTTTATAGTTATCTGAGCAATAAAGGAAAACAAAGTTGCTGTTATTGAAACTCTATGAGCCGCATGCATACACGCATGCATGCATGCATGCATGCATACTACCATCTACACTTATGGGGAGATGTGCATGAGTGTGTGCGTTTTGACACATAAAGGCTAAAATTTCATTTTATGATCTTCGTTCACAATACGACACATGCCTACATATATATGTATTTATATATAGTTTACAAACTACTTGTTCTACACGTTCTCAATGTATACAGTTTTCCATATACAAATTCTGATTTGGACTTGTACGGTTCTATAAGGAACGGAGCTGTCATACAAAGCGGGACATAGATGTACATTTATATGTATGCAATACTCATACGGTATGCTTAACAGATTCTTAACAAAGGTTTTTTACTTTCGATTTAAGCGAAAGAGGAATATTTGTTTTTTTTTTTTGCTTTCTAATAAAAAATGCCAAAAAGAAAAAAAGAATTTATATTCAAATTTTTCTTAAAGAAAGTTTTAAAAAATGTTTTCTAAAACAATTTGAAAAATTATTAACAAAACATTTAATGAAATTGTTTAAAATTGCAATATTTTTTCCCTTATCGAGTTTTGTTAATTTGCTTTAAGCACTGCAAAGTATATAGTATAAACAGTATATACATACATACATATACACAGTACAATCAGGAAGTTGTAAACAGAAAACCAGTTGTAATCTCTTTTTATTATAATATCCGGATTTTTTCTTCTTCACTCACCTCGCCCGAGGAGCTATCGATTTGTTTTGTTCCTTTTGCATAAACAGTTCGTAAACGGCACAAACGATCTATATATTCTTGACTAAAATGGCATCCATGTATATGTGCTTGTGACATTCTGTAATGTTAGGCAAATTGAAATTTATGGTTATGACGGGCAGGTTAGTATTGAAAATATATTGAAATTTTTCTTTAAATGCTCTTAACTATCGCAGACAGACCTATAACTACACCCACTTCTGGTTATTTTATATTCACAATAAATGGAATCATGAGCCGAAAATTTATGTGTCTTACAGGGTGTTGCCGAAAAACGTTATCAGTTATTTAGTATGTATGTACGTATGTAAAAATCTCTCTCTCTCTCTCTCTCTTTGTACTTATTTCGATAGATTTCAATGATAAAATTTGCATAATAGAAAATAAAAATGCCGGTGCACTGTCATCGCTTGCAGTGTGTACCAACTCAAGCCGACCGATTTGATAAGTCAAAGGCGTTTTTCAAGGCCATGACTGCAAGATGGAACTATAAAAATGTTATTATTTTATTCAGAACAGTCAGGCGACCCCAGCGACAACGGTTTGAATAGAAGCGAAAGCCTTGTCATAGATAGTTCGAATCTAACTTACCTTGGATTGGATGCAAAAATAGAAATGGTCTGCTTATATAAAACGTATCCACGAAACTTTCAAAATTGAAATAATCTCAACCAGAGAAGAAGAAATTTTCCGAAATATATGCAGCAGTAATGTAGAGAGAGACTCCGCAGACAATATAAAAATTTTCAATCAGTCTTGTCCCTTACTTTCAGTGCAATTCAAATAATCTGATTTTGCAGTGTAAGATGTTTCAAGTCAACTTTTCTCTCCTCTCAGTCCAATATAGTATCCTATGTATATTTGATCAATAATTAAAGCCCGGGGAGGAAAACATTACTAATACTCTTGTACTGTAGGGATTAGAGGTTTGGAAGTTATTCTAGATTCAAAGTTGAGTTCACTTGCATCTTGAAATATTCATTAATACACTCATCCCGCTTCTCAGTTACTTGGCATGGTGGTCAAGAGAGCTGTACGACCTATACATTACTGCTCTTGCATGAAGAACATTGGATTGTTCTGCTGGGGTTTGAAGACCGAGTTATAGATATCACCTTGAACTAATTCAACCGGTGTGCAATGATTGATTTAACTTGATTTAACTGTTAGGGGAAGAAACGTGAGATATGTTGCTAATGGTCGTTCATAGCGTAGAAATTAATAAAAGCCATGTTTTTGGTTTGCTATTGCTTCAGACAAATTTGTTGAATACAAGATTTTGGTGTAGGACAAATTGTGGAGCGATATTCTCACCGCTTACTACCGATTTTGTAATCCTTTCTACGTATTGGGTAAGATATATAATAACAATATGCATTTTTACGATCTATCAAACGATAGGACGGTAGCTGCGTGTCTCCTATTTTAAATTTACAATAGTAGTAGTATCTAAAAAGATATTGACCAGTTTTGTTGCCCGTTTGCTATAATGAAGTTAATGGGAAATCATGAAACCCAAGATTGCGATTTTTATTTTCGTTTTTTTTTTTTTTTGTTGGTGCATTGAATTATTATATTTGAATGTCTGCAACTAAGAAACTTTGAAGCTTAAATAGGGTTAGAGTAGTTCAAGGCGGAAATCGTGATCGCATATGGCCTATTAGCTTACAGTTATTTGGACAAAATTAGTGTTTTGACTTAAGTACGCCTTTGGCTATTGTGGAATTTGACAATAGAAAAGCGATCCGATCAATAGATTTGCTTAAGTTTGGTGTTTTAAATACAATTTCATGTCTTGTATCGCTCGTATGATATCGGTGATGTTACAAGGAGCATATGCTACATAGTTTATATGTTATTCAGCAAAAACTGCTTACGAGTGCTGTAAACCGTGAATCCAATGGCAAAGTCATGAAGTTGCTATCTTATCTGTATAGATTTAATTATTTAAAAAAAGAAAATGCTCTTCATATAGTGAATAATATCTTGCGCGTTAAGTACGTAGACGTATGAACGCTCAGCTCAGCTCTGTCGATAATTGTGCAAGAGTTCGTCGCTAAATAATAATTCGGTTTGACTTTTTCGTATTTCTAAAGCAAAAAATATCAGTTTGAGGAAAATGTTATGAATCGATTGAAGGCCTGAAAGGCGATTTCCTCGAGAAGGTGAAGACGATTCGTGTACGTTATTAACGAATGAACAACGTACAATGTCGTTAAAGTTCCTTGTGTTATAACATATCTATCAGAGATCCGGACGGATGAACCTTTTCTTTCATTTTGATGCTTCTTCTGGTTCTGCGTTGCAAACATTCCATGCCATGAATACAATATGATTCGCATAAGGCAGATATAAGAAAGTGAAGCCTGATTAATATGAAAAATTTTCTCAATTTCTTAACTGATTTCGAATTAAGTTATAGTTGATAGTAAACGATTGTCCGAAATATTTTTTATTAGGTAAATAGAATACATTTTTGCCAATTACAATATCTGCAACAGAGTAGAGTAGAGTAGAGTAGAGTAGAGTAGAGTACAAAACAGAAGTAATTCATCGAATTTCTGGGGAAATGTTATAATAACATCGAATTTATTTATATTGAGTTCACAAGATAGTTTCATAAAATTTCTGTTCACACGACGCTAACTCAAGTGAATTCGTAGCTCTGGTGTAAGCAAAAGCAAACGTTTTTTTCTCAGTTACTCAATAGCAGAAACATGCAACAATTGCAACAGAAAGTAACATAAAAACGATGAGAGAATGTTATTAATTTTACAGAGTACTGTACCTCTTTGCCACTCTATCGCAGTCTCACACAATCTCTTTCACTCTCTCTCCTCTCTTCTGTAGTACCTTTTAGGGAAACT
>NW_023998415.1:40274152-40324396 GCF_014805625.2 Glossina fuscipes | reverse complement strand
TATGTGTGTGTGTGTGTGTGTGTGTGTGTGTGTGTGTGTTTGTGTTTGTGTTTGTGTTTGTGTTTGTGCATATATAAAAAGCAAAACTAACATTTATAATATATCTTTAATGAAAATTGACAGTTGTTGGATGTTTTCAATGCTTTAGCTTTATTACTCTACGTATCGGGCGATTGAGAAGCAAAGAATGTTTTTCTGCGAGTTCTTTTCAATTTTTTTGTGCTTAATTTCTGTTAATACTTAAATTATGGTAAGTTTTTATATTTATAGATTTAATTCATATTACATTTTTATATCGATTAATTAATTAATTTGATTGAAGTTGAATCAATTGATTTGATTGAAGTTTACTCTAACCTTACCGTTTCATCGCCTTCCTCTTCTTCTTCTTCTTCTTCGGCAAATAGCTCAAGGATTTTAATCAATGACCAAAACAAATCATCTCTGCCATATAAATGGAAATAAATTCATTATTAATCCCAATTACGTCACATATTTTAGAATATCACAAAACTATTATTATTATTATTATTATTATTATTATAATTAATTTAGCGAGAGAAATAAATTCTAAAAACTAAAGTCTTAAATCATTATCATTAGACTGGAAAGGCTATCGGCTTTTATTGAAAACTCACTCTACCGCACTTGAAATTTGAACTCATCCGCCCATGAGTTGTTAGTCGAGATACTTTGCTTGCTCGGCCACTTAGGCTCTATGGATAATGCGTAAAACTAATGATTTATAGAATTTGTTTAAAAAATATTTTAGAAAATATTATGAGAAAAGTTATATGCATACGTCAAGTATGGTTTCTAAAGCAATGCATTTCAGCTCGTTTTTGAGGAAAGCTTCAATTTTTGTGGGCGTGGATAGGGATATACTTCGATATAGGGATATGCTTCGATAATCAACAAATTTTTCCACTATTATTTTTTATTGTTACTGGGAACATGACACTTTAGTCCTTGCCAAACATACTCAGTAGGATTGATGTCGGGAGAGTGACTTAACAATTTAATGACATCCAATTTATGCTTCCGGAACCATGCTTACACCAAATTGAAGGCATATTACGGATCATTATCCTGTTGAAATTTCAACATCAGTCGCATATTTTCTGCGACATAGGGCGGCATTGCGAGAAGGTTTCCTATGTAAAGCTATCCATATCGGACCGATACCTCGCAAGAAGGATAATATCATAGAATGAGATTTCTTATCCGTCATGCTTGCCCATTTTGTTAGTAAGTCTAACGTGGAATTCTTTTCGTTTTGACTGATGTATATTTCTTGATGCATTATTCCCAAAATAATGTATGTTTGTTTCGTCCTTCCAAAGCGCCTTTCTCCATCTTTCTTCGCCTTACGGTCTACGCCAATTTTTATGGGCTGAAGCGAAGTTTGTTTTCCTAATGCCCGTCGAAGAACAGTTTGGGATGATACAATCAACATTGCCAAGTTCGTTGGAAATTGATTCAGACGACTTGAAAGCATCTCTTATTGCTAACGCTATCATGTATTTACCGGAATTAGAGGACATTTTTTTAACTGCCCCGCGTCTCTTAATACCGTTTGCGAAGGTTTAAAGCATTTGTGACGAAGTTTTGTGACCGACCCAGTGATGGGGCAATAATTTATGTCGGAACTGATCACCTAGCTGTCTGCCTTCCATTCTGCAATGATGGGTTCGACTCATCTAATATTGCAATAATATAAACATTAATTCATGTTGCATTTCCTTCGCAAATAGTACGATTTCCCCTTATAATCGACTTTTACAGCGAAATGTTATAAAACACTTTTCACACTTTTCACAACTTTGAAGAGATCGCAAATATTTCACACCACACATCCACATGGAGGACCCTAACTTTTTACTGCAAGCGCTAGCTCAGATGGAGTTCCCGGAATTCATTTTGAATTGTTCTACGACATGTAAACACGTTGCGTAGGCTTTGTGCCAGCTAACCTTCACAATTTCTGTGGATATACTTCGCAGCTTACTTAACCGATTGACGCAATGGTTGCTTCAAAACATGAGCTCCAGTTGTCTTTATATGCATTTTAAAGGAGTTCTATGCGATATATTTAAATCCCTTTACTGCGTAAAATTCATTATTGGAAGCATTTTCCATCGCTGGCTACCATATGTATGAGATCGAATCAAAACACGAGCCGTTTCTTGCATATATAACGTAGTCACAAAAATCGCTATTCAGGCCAGTGATTGGCGATAAGTTACTGGGCAGAGGATAGGTAATAAGTCATCTATTGGAGGATAAGGAAGCAAGCAGAACGCGCAAGAAGGAATATGTGATGTGAAAACAACGATAATGGTATCTGGTCGGCTATGGCAAATATAACTTTACTGTGAAAACCCAATTTTTAATACTTTGTTATATGTTGTTCTATGCAACTGTTTTTCCCCATAGTAGTCGAGTCAATTGCATCATTTTCTTATGGATAGTTTCGTTTACTGAAACGTTACATTCGATTACAATTTGTTGTTGCTATTCATTATAAAATATATTCGATTAATCAGCCGATTTTCGCTACACTACACTATATTAGATTGAATTATTTATACGAAATTGTGCGTCGTTATCTCGTCACAAGGAAAACAAATTTATTTTTCGGAAACGCTTACACTTTTGTTTGATAAGCACCTTTCGATGAAAACGCAGTCAGCTTATTCATACTTGCCGCTTGCCAAGTGTAAACATGGCAAATTTATAATGAAATATGTTAAGCGTTAATAGAAAAGATTCTATTCAAAGAACAAGAAGAAGATAATTGCTGCGAAATGATATGCTATCAAGGGTTACTGTTCATCGTTTAATTAGAAAAGAAAAGATTGGCGATAAGTACTCTATAACAAATAGTAGGCATGAGCCTGAGCCACAATTGAGTGAGTGTAGACAACATTCGGTTGTTCGGCAATCGTGTTTGAGAACTTGGCCTTAAGATAACATTTTAACATAAAATCATTTATAACGCGACGCATATAGCCATAAAGTGAAAAGTACTAGAACTGCCTTACGACTGTTCCGCACAAAAGAAATTAATGTTGTTGTTGCCAAGCATGTCGAACGTATTTAGATGTTTTGGGCCGATTTGTAGGCAAATATAAAATGCATTTTTATTTACGAGCTGTGGTGTAAGTATGCGAGGCACGTTTCAGATCTATGTCTAAATTTCGACAGAGCAACGCACAAAGAGTTGAACAAAGATGTTCTAGGAGGTCAGCCTGGATATAAGGTTTGAAACTTTGCATTGAACAGAGCATAAAGCATGAAAGAGGAATAGCGTCCTACTTATGTGCTATTTTGTCCCAGCTTTAAAATTTTCATTAGGAGAGCATCTCATATCATCATATATTAGAAGTGTATTAAAACGTTTCGTCCATTGCAACTGATTTTCTTGTAAATGCTTATAGGTCACGGTAGTGAAGATTTCGATTACTCAGCTTTCTAACGAGTATGTTTTAAATAACATAGGGACAGTGTTGTTCCGGTGAGAGGATTTGTTGGATGCATCTTGCATCTTCAAGGTGTATTCGAAAAATTGAGTGATTGTGATCAGCAATTTATTATTCCCATGAGTCTTCCAAGGACAGTAATATTGCAAAGATGGATAATCCTTGTGTGGGATGAAAAATATGTTCCATGAACTTTGTTATATTCCTCTTGACAGTACTCCACTATGACAAGTGCTCGAACGCAATGGACCTTGTCATCGACTATAAGTCCATCCTTATCCCGGTCTGGGTAGAAATGGAAACAATCAGTTCTTCATCTTACAATAGGAATTTGATGATATATTTACAACATTTAGGTTTAGTGTTTCAAATATCCGGCCGCAATGAGACGCAACGTTGTGACAGACTCCCTAAGGAAGTAAAAAAATATTTTTAATATTTTATAAAAAATTTTCTTATTAAAAGTCTTATGTTATTAGAAAGTCTTGAGAAATTTTCCTATCAGTCAGCATATTTCACTCGATTGCAAGAGAATGCAGGAAGACTGCCCACATCTCTGGATATATCTTCACCTCGTGATGGAGGTAAGTTGGACGCGCATTTGAAATGTCTCCGTCGCTATAGAACGGACGGCCAGATGAGATCGCAGTGTGCACCAAGCACATAATTACTTACCGCGATTTATGTAAAAAGATACACAGACAAACACAGCCAAACAAATCGACGAACGAACAAAACGCTTAAGGCACACGCTTCTAAGCTAACTGAACGAAAACATACTTTAGCACTTCATATAGTAATTGCTTAGAGCTTTTAGATAATATGACGCAATGACGGAAGTATTGCAAACAGTGAGTGAAAGGCAATCGTGTATCACTATTGAAATCTGGATAGAAGAGAACACTGTGCAGGAAATGATTGAACGGAGTTTTACAATACAGTTCAGTTCAAACTTTTAATGACCACTTATAGTATATGTACAGTATTGCATATGCCCTATGTAGCGATTATGATACCCTGCTATGAATAAGAAATCGTGAAGATTTTTAGGATTTCCAAGTAGATGCTAAAATTATTGTATTATCGAAGGTAATAGGGATCTCTTGGAACCAATTTGCTTAGATTTTGGTCACTTGATAATATTCTTTTCGATTCATTTGGAAATTACTAAAATAGCAACAACACACGCATATTTCGCATGCGAAAGTTCACTTCACTTTCATCTTTAAATTATCAAGTAGAGGCGAATGAGAGGCAACATTTATTGGACTGGTTGTTGCTGATTATATAAATATTTTGTATGAACGGTATGTATAAGTGACCAGAGAGTTCTTAGAATGTTACCCTAAAATCGGCCACCATAAAAATGAAAAGAGTATCCTTTAGGAGGGTTCGGTCTAAAAGCAAAAAACTATGTGTTGAACTGCTGTGGATGGATGGAACAACCAGAACGTATATTAAGTATTTTTTATGTTTTCGCTCTTCTATGTTATAAAATTGCTTCACTTCACTTGCGTTAATCAATTGAAATTTAGAATCCTTAAATCACAAAATTGCTATTCGTTGTAGTATATGTCGTCTATAATGAGAATGCAGCGGATACCACATTCTTAATCGGTACAAATTGAGAAAGCTTGGTTTAGAAGTTTGGATGCATCTACCGTACAGTTCGCATTTCCTCCCGTCCGAGTACTATTTGTACCTGTACCGTTCCCTGCAGAATTCACTTAATAGCCTAGAGATGACTTGCTGAAGAGCGTGACCCATGAGAATCGCTTCGGTCAGTCAAACTAGAAGGCTGACGATCAAAATGTTCCGAAATGTAAGAAAAATGTGTTTACAGTGTGATGCGAAATAGTCGCAAAGTTCTTTTATCTTCCGATTGAAAATGGAAATATCCCAAGAGAATCGACGTGACATATGCGCAACTTGTTTTAGTTTTAAGAAAGCTCTTCCAACGAAAATGTTGCATTTACAGCTTGATACTTACAACTTGAAATTGCCAGAGTTTAGACAGTGAATATGTACACTTTCTTTAACGTTACCATTGCATTGAATTAGTTGTTGTTGATGTTGTTGTCACTGAGCTTGTATACGCACTTATCACGAAAAGATACATAAATTGCCTATGATAAACACAGGGATATAGTTAAACCTCTTTAACCCGAAATTTTTTACTTTAACACTGAAGTGGGAGATATGAACTTATTGAAGTGCGTGAGTAAAGTGCGTTAATATAAAATAGTAATTAATTTAAAAATGATTGTAGAGATGCGGCGATTAATTTTTATCTTGAACAGTAAGAACTAAGTAAATGGGTGAGAAGCTTACAATCTTTTTAATTACTTACTTACTTAATGCTTTAATAAGCAAATTCAAACGTTTCTTCTTAGTAGGTAAGACTTTAAAAATCTAAATAGCTTCCACAGAGCTCCCTTTGTATTTCCAACTTCTATATACAATTTTTTATTTTTTTTTTTCGTATCCTACATTTACTCTTTTTATATAGGGTATATGAAGCTAGTGCGGATGTATGCAAAACGTAGAAAGGCTTACATCACATATCAACTTTTTATTGTAGCTATTAATTCAGAATCATTTTCTCAATCCACTTAAGCGCATCTGTGCGTCTAATGTCTGTCCATGTCACGTTTAGTTAACATACAAGTCGAAACTTTTCATATACTTTCGCGCAAGATCATAGACTAACTTGTGTTAGACGAATCTCTAACCCTATTAAAAATGGATTAGTTCGGATCATCTTCTCGACCATTCGATCTTAATTTTTTAAGATTTTGCGGCAAAAATCGCTACATAATATATACTAGTTTGGGGAAAAAGAAATCCATTATTTTTTCGGTAGATGGCTGCACTGATAGATTTCTCGTAAAGTATCGATCAAACAATTTCAGATTTATGCTCGTTGGAAAGGTGACATTTCGCACAGTAAATACATGTAAAATTTTGTCTTGGACGAGCCGGTGTTTTCGAATCCGTTTTATATAAACGGGTAAGGCAAGATGATCTAATTTTGAGAATTGGTCCATAATAAAGGTTTGACACAAACATCAATTGTACCAAAGTTAGCATCAAGTGAGGCTATTTTTTGTACATAACTCCGTATAAAAGCCCTGACGAAAAGTAAGCCTTTGTATTAAAAGATGGTCTGTTATTTAATACTTATAATGGGAATTTTTTCCCAACAGTAATTCAATATAGGAATTAGGTGTACCATATTCAGATAACACATTCGACCGTTTGTCGCGTCCTAGCTAATGTAAGGCTACCTGTGAAAGTAAGCGTTCGCATTGCAACAAAATCTAATTTTTAGTACTTTGTGGGGAACAAAGAGATACGATCTTCGAGAATAATATTAGTTTTGTTAGATTTAGACAATGTCCACTTGCGTTCAGATCCACTTTCATAATGGACACCTATGAAAGAATGGAAACAAGTTATAATGTATTGGTAGCTTATCCTGAAAATAATTGAAGAATTGTATCAGATGAAGTGGTATAGAGTATCTGATAGTTGACTGTAACATTATTTTTCTATTTTGTAAAATGCTGGGTTCATATGCATATACTGTATATATAGTTTATAGCCTTAGTTAACGGGATTTTACTTGCTTGGCTTTTTATGGCTTATTGAATGACTGACTGATTATCAGACGTTACAAAACAAATTTAATATATCTTTGCATGCAATTACATACATATATGCGTCATGTTATATTTGTACACATTTATACAACAACTCAGGCTAGACAACAGATAAATTTGTATGTTCGAAAAAAAAAAAAAACAAATAAATGAAAATAAGTTCATACTATATATTCATTCATTCATTCATGCTTGCATATTGAAAGGTTTTGTTCCTTCAACCTGAAGATACCAATACATACATACATGCGCATAAACTGTATAGGCAAATATGCTAACATTGTCTATGAAACCATACCCAGTTACATAGTTACTCGCTTACATTCGTGTATACATATCTATTATTGGTTTTACTTTTTTATGCATTGGTAGATAACGTAACTGAAGGTACCCGATAATTCGTCAACATTTGTTACCAATATGTGTACTCAACAAGAAGTTTTTTTCTTCTTGTTATGCATTCGTTGGTTTTGTTTTTTTTCGTTTACTAGACCCCTTTAGTGTGGTACGAAAAATAAAACCGCTGTCCTAGTATAAGTGCATGTATATTTATATATTTATATATATATATATATATATATATATATATATATATATATATATATGTTTTTATAGAAAATTCTTAAACTGAAGACTTCTATCGAACGTGTGTACTTGCTTGTATTTATATATATATGTATATATATATATGTATATATATATATATATATGTGTGTGTGTATGTGTGTGACTGTGTGCTTTTTTTAGAAAAACAGGGATAAGCCGGAAAGCAACACAGAACCCAAATTAATACAATAATTGAAGCCAATTTAGTGTAATTTTCTTCAATTTTGTTGTAGTTTGTTAGCTATTGTTGTTTTGTGTTGTGTTGCATTATGTGTTCTTTTTTGCTCTGCTGTGCCGAGCTCATATACTTATAGATATATATATATATATATATATATATATATATATGTGTGTGTGTGTGTGTGTGTGTTTCTAGTTTGTTGTTATTGACGTTTGTTTTTAAAACCTCCGCCGTTTCGCGTGTTTAGTTTAGTTCTTTAAACATCAGACAGCAAATGTCGCCGTTTGGTTACAAAAAACAAAAACAAAAAGTACACACGCACACATACCTATATCCGTATATAGATTCAGATATAGTAAGAAAACCAACACACTCCAGTTTAAGACTTTGTTGCTTACTACTCGGTCTAACAGATTTTTGTTGTTTTCTTCCTATTTTTTTATTTTTGTTTTTTTTTTTTTTTGTTTTTTTTACAAAGTAACTTTAGTCGTCACTGTTGTACTTACTTTGATTTAGTGCTTTAAATTATTTTGTTTGATGGCAACTTTGTCTAGTACTTATATATAGAAAGAAAAAAAAAACTAACAACAAAATCATACAAAATACTTATAGAAAAGTATTTTGTCTGCTTGTCATGCGCATTAGCTTTAGCTAATCATGGGTCCATTTTGAAGGTGTCATTTATCTTTTGTCTAAAGGCGTGGGTTAATCTTGTTTTATTTGTGTATAAAAATTGAAAGCGCATAGGCATCCATACATACAAACAAAAGAATGCTCGCTAAATAAATACCTTCATGCATCCATGTACGCGCATTTAAGAGCTAAGCTCATATTCATCTAAACTCCTCACTCATCCGATAAGTCACGAATATTATAAGCAAATATATAGATTTTATTTTTTATATAAAATATATAAGATAGGTAAAGCGATTTATAGCTCTCTTGGATTTATAGCTAGCTACTCTTGGATGATCCATCCACCTTTCAAAGTTAATATCGCAAAATTATTTTAAATTTTCGGCTGCACGCGTCATTACGTTAATTTTGATACAAACAGTTTCACGAGACCTGGTTACGAGACGTGTCAGGCAACAAATTGATGTGGCTGCCGTAGGACATTAGCTTCCATGTCCATCAGCGAAACAAGAGGGCAAACTATTGTTTGGACTTTGCTTAAAATACATATTTTATTGATTCGCATAAATTTCTTTAGTATCCGTTCCTCATGTGCGACCCTTCGCTCTATGAATAGGTTTGCTAACTATCAAATCTATCGTTTTAGCTGCTTTTCGGATATATTTCTCGAAATATTGACGTGTATTGGATCAAGCACAAAAATATCAAGGCGGCCTATATAGGACCATTATTACCCACTTTAAGAAACTCAAATAATGTTAGCTTAACTTAATTCGTGTATGCTCCGCATATTTACTTTTAATGAATAAATCTCGTTTGTCTATATTCATGCTTCAATTACAAACTGTCAAAACAAACATTGCAGCGTTCAACCGCATGAGATGATCCCGGACGACAATGGCAAAGAACACCCATTAAATGGTATTTAATGGCCATCGATTGAAAGTGTGTTAGGTAGCGAAATATGGTAGGCATTTCAGAACACGCTACAATATGAAAACTGTGCCCTAATTAGATGTTACCTTATATATTATATAACTGGCAACAGATTTAGCCGTCAGATCAGTTTCCTTTTTCAAGTTTGCAAAAAGCAAAAACAATTATTCTAAAAATTGTTAGTCAAAATCGAGAAATTAGAAAGTATTTATAAGGAGCTTAATACTATTAAGAGAATATAAAGAGAATATCGAAGGAATTGGATAACGTTAAGAAAAGTGTTACGAGTTGAACGCAGCGTCCCTGCGTTTATATATACGTTTTTTTTTTTCTCTTTTCTTCTAATAATTTTCGAACTTTTCTTTGCCAAGTTGATTACTGTTTAGCGCTTCTTACGTGTCGAAGCAGCTTATGTATGGTGCAGTCTTGCGAGTAGGGCTGCAATATCGGCGAGAAGTATATTAGACAGTTACATAATGCAATCTCTATATGTACCTGATATGTTGCATAGCCATACATAAGAAGAAGATGAAGTTAACCTATTTATTGGGAAAGCTCTTACTATGCTAGTCGTGAGTTGGAATTCGAGAAAATATTTTCTCAAATTATTTTCATGACTTGAATAGACGGCTTGAAATGAAAACAAAATTGTAGTGTTGCGGTGTTGCGCCGTCTTAACAATAGTCAAGTCGGAATGCGCGTTTTTTTAATATAGAAAATTTTGGGTCAGTCATTCTTCAAAGAGACGAGCCGCCTTCTTTTTTATTTACTTTTATTTATTATTATTATTATTATTATTATTATCATTATTATTATGTGTATAGTTTTTGTATTTTTTAAAGAAAACACACGATCAGCACCAGAGTTTTTATATTCATCCAGGCGAACAGATGTACGGTGAATATTAATAATAAATTTACAAAATATGACATTGTGTCGGATGAACACACTTTACAGGAAAATCCCAACTTTTTATTTCGTTTAACGCTGATAGACGCATCCGTTGTTGTTGTTATTATTATTGCATGTTGGTATATTCTAACTATAAGTCTGTTGTTAATGGTAGTGATAGACATCTAAAGACAACAGCCGCTTGCTATTTAATGCTAAACCAACGACTCTTGTTATTCCTGTTACAAGCAAACCCACAACCTGTTCACAACACCTTCATTGATTCTATGTCTCGAGATGTTTTTCCTTTAGTTTGTTGCCTGAGTAACTGCAAACTTAAAATGTACATAATATATAAATTCTATATTCATAACGCAGTTATAATAATACTTCGTTTAGCATAAGTTATTTGTTCAGATATGTTTTTCTGCGTCTTTCTATATATGTAGCGAAGAGTTGAACGAAAATTCTGCAATAGCATAAGCATAAGTATATGCATGGATTGATGAAAAGAAAGCCATAAGTGTTGCCGGTTTCGTACGTATTTTATCTTAAGCAACCATCGTCTAATCTATGTAATTTATGTTGACTTACTCGTACATTATGTGTATAATACAGTACCCGGAATTTATCATTTAAATAAAAATAAATCACTTTTCTGCAATTAGGTAGCGCTACACTGAATTACCGTTCGATACGTAGGGGCAATCTATCATCTCATAGGTTTAAAATTTCCCTCTTCAAGTGTCCGAAGGCAAACGAAATTTGAAAAAACGTTTGTTTCAACGTTCGGCTTACAAGCAAAGTTTCTAAAAGCATTACGTAACGTCTGCGATGAATCAAAGGTAAAAATACAAGCATACAAACATTACATACATGAACATATCTTTCAAAACCATTAGCATTATTCTCAAAGAAGAGGACATCAATTTGATATCTTCTTATTATTGAAGAAGCTTAGCCATCAGGTGCGAATATATGAGAAAGGGCATACTTTGCAGTTGGTACGAGACCCCGCCTAAAGGCATTGCCAGTTAGCTAAAGCACTGACAGAAAATTCACAAAAAGAGCTGAATCCCACACCTCAGCCAGGCATGAGCCAATATATAGAATAAAACAAAATTCATATTGACATCTATTGGCGTTTAGTTTTTTATTATAAATTTTAAAAGAGAAGAGAAAAAAATCATTCTTTGATGAATTCATGTTGTGTTGGGTTATGCCGATCGGCAAAACTCATTTTGAGCTGACAGAATTCGATGCCATTTGGCAACGCCTTTCTCAGTGTCCAGTTTTACGCTACTGAACCATTTGTCAAGATCATTAAAATGCGCCTCAATTTCCGAAATGACCTCATTATTTAATCGATGCATTCCCCGATTCTAATTTCGAGTCATGCAACTTTACCGTAGCACGTATAGCAATAGTCCGTATGATTAGAGGAGTAAGTGAGAATCGTGACTACCCAGCCAGTGTTCGCGGGTTGAATCATAGTACGGCATAGTTCACTCTGGCCGCAGCTATAATAAGCGCTCCACTGCGGCTATTCCGTCTTTCTTACGTCTTTCTGATCGTCATTGTGTCGCATGAATAGGGCACATTTCTTCGAGTTGCGACTAGCAGGCACAGTATTCACTTAAGGACTAGCTTTGTCAAATTTTCATTTATTATAGTGAATACATCGCTCTTCGTTATCTTGAGCGATATCAGCTACCTCTAGCAATTTTACTTTTGGTTTGTCGACAATAATTTTCAGAATGGTTTGACTGTTTTGCGGTATGACCAACCAACTCTTTTGGTACGATCCTTTTTTATATCCGGCATACCAGCAGCGCAAAAAGAGGCCATAATACGTTTAATATCATTGACGAGAATGAGTCGTGTTTCCGGAACAAAAGGTGATGTTTAAGTCAAACATAAAAGGCGAATTTGGCACTTCTATTGAAAATAATTGGGGATTGGCATCACTGAAAGCATTGTAACTCGTAACGTAAAGATCGAAATGACGTCAACATTTGATGGAGTTTCGAAAAATAATATAAATTTCTTCTTAGAGTTGACATCGTATTAATCGATATGTTATGCGAAGTAAATGGCATCTCAGGCGTCAATCAGAATTAGTTTCAGAAACGAGTTTTGATTTCGGTTATCGAAATATTTTGATTATATTCATTCCTTTCGAATTTTCAATCTTCGAAATAGTAGAAGAGTGACGGCGAGTGATGGATTGCAAATATATCTTAAGTTTAAGTCATAAGAAACTTATGTAAAATGTGATAAGTAAATTTTAAAATTTTTGATTTAATTTTCTTTTTCATTTTAACAATACCTACAAAGGAAGTATGAACGATTGATTGTAGTTTAGTGAGCACATTACAAAAACTCCTTTAATTGCAATGGCTATAATGCGCATTAAAGAGTGTTTAAGGTGCATTTCCAAGCATAATAATAATAACGATAATAATAATAATGATAATAATAATAATAAGAGAAGCATAAAACTCGTATGATTCGCGCCTCCATTGGTAGGTATAATTTTGTGATTAACCATGCTTTGGTCTACCATTCGTTTATATATATATATGCATATATATATATATATATATATAGATAGATAGACAGACAGAAAGTAAACTTTCGCTCGCCATTGCGCAATGGCCAGTCGTTTAGTATATTATAGTTATAAATTTTAGTATTGGCAAGTGTTTGTGCAATGGCAAGCTTAAGCATTGCATAGCAAGTTATACCAGCGATCTATCTATCTATCTATCTATCCATTCATTCTCGTTTCAAACTTTAACTATAAGTTATTTGATTTCATACATTTTGTTCAAGAAACGCCATAAAAGGCTCCTCCAAATATTTCAGCAACAACACATATTATGACAGCTTTTCATATAACATGCATATGCATGTATGTGAGTGTAAATAAATAAATTAATAAATGAATGGTCGGTTGGCCTTGTTGGTTGTCTCAAAGTTGTTCACAATCGATTTGACCGTTTAATCGTTGGTGTTGTTATGGAATAAACAGTATTTGAATTATTTGAAAATTTGTTGTTTTTTTTTTATTGCTTTAGTGGATTTTTGTTTTTGGTTTTCGATTTTTGATTTTTATTTTTAGTTTCTCAATTTTAATTCATTCATTTGGTTTTATGTTTTCTTTCGTTTCACTTTTTTTTCTCCTTTATAACAATTATTTAATTTATTATTTCGTTGTTGTATTACTGGCTTAAATTTTGGCGCCACCGATGACAGGTGCTGGTATTTGTTATTAAAGTCGTTCGTCATTACTTTCTGTGTATGTACGGATTTGTGTATCATATATGATGTGTTGCATTTCAATTTCGGCAAAGCAGCTGAGTGCTATTTGCTTTGCTTACGACAAACATGAAACAAAAAAAAAAAAAAAAAAAAAACAACAACAAAAAAATAAATAAATAAATAAAAAATGAAGAAATAGAGTTAAACAATTTATAGCGATTACGTCGGCGCGCACACACATTTCATAACAACATATCCACACATACCTGTACATTTATATAAAATTATTTATAATTAATGTTTTTCTATTGGTATTTGGACGTTTTATGGCAAGAGTATCTTTTTTTTTCTTTTTTTTTTGCTTTTGCCTTTTATTCTTTAGACGCATATGGGTAGCAGGTGTCCTTTCAATCATGTAATTAATCGTCAATAATGATTTTGATAAACTTTCAATAAAACAAAAGTCGGTTTTTTTTCAGTTTTTTTTTTTTTTTTTTTTTAATATTTTGAGTGTTCGTATAACCGCCGACGGAAATTTCTATCCTTTCGATCTGTTCATTCATGATTGGATATTAACAGTAAGAATAAGTAAGAAAATTACATTTGCTTTAAAATAGATCGCAAACGATCACCATTTGGTTCTACTCGTCTGTTGTCGTTCTTTCATGTTAATACATTAACCTATAGTACAGGAGAGACTATCAATTCTTATCAAACTTCATGTTTGGCAATTTCCCTGATTACACTGGCCCGTACTGACTAATAGATTGTACTCTCTTTTGCGAAATAAAATGTTAGAGTCAGCCAAGGCGTACAACTTGTCGTTAAAACACTAGAGGATATATAGATTATTAGCCATCATTAAGATGGACCATCTGTCATTTATCCTGCAGCATTTCAACTGGTCTTCTATAGAAGCAAGCAAAGTACCTCCTTGATATGCAAGGCTTATATGCTGATTTTGCGATTCCTTTGTGGACGCAAGTATATCTGGATCTTAAAGTGCAAAAATATATTTCAACATAACCTTCAAAATGGACAAAAGTTGTGCTCTTCTGAATCGTGTCCTGTGTGGGAATCAATCCGTTCCAAGAATTATTCTATCCCCAATTTTTCTGCAGGCATTCAGTAGCTCTAACGTATTAATTACCGGCGCATTAGTTCACTTCCCGCGCAGTGGAAGCGTATCATTACTTACGGCGGTGTCTGCGGGAAAAGTGTCGTTGTTATTTATATTATATTCCAAGACTTTAACCCGCTGAAAACCACCTATACTACTGTCCCCACCCTGCGACATGACTGCTTATGCAGACCTTCGTAGGGAATGTTGGCGTTTATTCACAATGAGCCTGCGTTGATATCCATGTTTTTCTTGTATGTTTGGGGCAAATCATGCTAACGCTTTCCATTTTTCTAGATCGTGCAGCATATTTGTCGTGAGAATGTCGGGGAGAGGAACTCGTCCAATTTCCGTCTGTAGTCTTTGTCGTTTGTTTCGGTATTTCGGGTAGAAACTAGAAAATGTGTCTTGCTTTGCCGTAGGCCTATGACCGCTTATTAATTGTGTTAGTTGAAATCAACTTCACGATGGCGTCCATTAAATCACGGTCCCAGATCTGCTTTCAGCCGGTGCATCCATCTACCTAGGTTCGATGTGCCCCAGCGATCCTACCATTCTTCCACCAAGCGACGAAGTGTATGTGTATGCATATGCATATATTTACGTGCATTATATACATATACTCTATGAGCGTAAAAACTTGGTGTTGGAGGCTATGAAAGCAACATTTCCATAAATACGCTCATAAATGTTTTCATAGCTAATAATTCAAATTTTAATAAAAATTATGTCAAATATATTATTATTTCACATAAACATGCATAAAAGGCCCAGACATATTTATGGCATATTTGTATCTTTTCCTTTGTGTAATTCATTGACTTGCTGACTAAATTTAGTGTAGAGTTCAATCAGCGACATGACATTTATACAAAACGTTTTTTAGAGCAAATTTTCCAAAAAAAAAAAAAAAAAAAAAACCGCCAAAAGAGGAGAAGGAAGCAAATTTTTTCGCAATTATTTTCTCGTTTTTTTAGTTGTAGTATCATTTTTGTTGTTGTTTTTATTGTTGTCTGTTTTCCATGTACATATTTCATATTAATATATATGTATAGAAAATGCAACGGAAATATTGTTATTGAAATGTCATTAAATAACATAACATGCACAAGCATTTTCACATAGACAAATAAACGCATAGAGAAACGGACCGAGGGACAGGCAAACAAAGAGGCACGCAGGCGAAATGAGTTTTGTTAGAGCATGAACAATATGACATTTCGGTTGACAAGTCGATTCGATTTAGTTGACTTGTTGGCGTTGTTTTTGGTGCTGTGCTTTTAGTATATTTTTAATTTTCTTATAATAAACATAACATGTACACGCACATGTATAATTTTCCTTAAAAAAAAAGAAAAAATAAATAAATAAATGCAAAACAAAAATCTTAAAAAATTTGTATTTAAGTTGTTACAGCGCAAAAAAAAAAAAAAAAAGTGTGGCATGTAATACGCTTGTGCTCAGCAAACGCGACAGAGTGCATGCCGGGAAGCAAACAGGCAAGCTGGCATACACGCAGCACTTACATGCAAACAAATAAATTAAACGTACGCATAAAATATTTATTTATTTCTTCACCAGAAAATTGAAATCAAAACGTATATGAGCCGTTATTAGCCCGTTGACGCAAATTAACGCAGACTCTATTTCAAGCGATATCAAAGTGACTAAAAATTTTGCATGGCTTTTGCGGGCGCGCGCACACAACACATTAACGCTACGTTAATCTGGTACGAATGTTGCCTTCACTTTAACGGGAGAGTGAACATGTTTTTCAATTTTTTTTTTTTGATATATTTTTTTTATTTTATTTTAAATTTTAGTGGAAATTGTTTACAGAAGTGATTTGTTGCTTGTACACAAGAATATAGAGAACGAAAGGGTGAAAGAGAGAGAGCGAGGAGAAGGGGGCCGTAATTTTTTTTATTTTTCGGTGTATCTCCGCCATCTGTGTTTGTTTATCATGTTTATGTTCATGAGCAAAAATAATTTGTAAATGTCAAAAAATTTTGACAGTTTTGTAGTGATATTTTGTAAATTAAATATTAAATATGTTGTTATTGATTTTTCTTTTTTTTCTCTTGTTATGAATTTACAGAGGAAACCTATTAATACCGTTTAAAAAAATTAATTACAGTTTTTCTTTACTTTTTTTAATAGTTAAAATGATTGAGGTTAAGTGAAGTCATTATTTGCCAGTCACTAGACATTGGACTAATCTAAAAATCGAAATTATTTCGAAGCTTTGTTATCGTCGATATGCATCACAGGGGATATCTCTAGAAATTTCTTGTGAATTTTCGCCATGAAAGCTTAACCCCACTCGGTTCAATGACGCACCGAATAGCAAAGAGCAGACTCATCACCCTGGTGCCCATCAATGCCGGCGAGTAAGGGGCAGACACATAGGCGGGCATAAACTATTCTCTATCTTACACATTACGCTTTTAAGATTTCAACTTTCAAATTTTAATTCACATCTTAACACTGCCCTTAATGAAATTTCAATGTGAACTTGAAATCACGTCGAGAATTCGAGAAAAGTTAAGTGAATCGATAATTTTTGATTAATGTGATGTAATTAAGTTTTCGTCTGAAAAAAAAAAAAAAAAAAAAACAACTAAAAAAGTTATATTCGACGGGAGCCGAATTAACCCATCTTTAGGCAAATAATACATCTTCAGTTCAGGAATGTACAAAAGCATTCTGCCTTATTTGCGTGATGATTACTAAGCATAAAACCTCAAAAAAGTGAAAAAACTAAAAACTTAATCGCTTGTAACTTTTCATGGCCAAGAACTATTTTCCCCATTTTTGAACCTAAAGAGTAGAGAGTTTCGCAATGCAGATGAGGAAAATTTCAGCCTTATAACTTTAAGAATTTCCGACTAACGAGCAAGAATCCGAAAATTTTTGCCAAAAAAAATCCGAGTTGCGTTCAGTTTATGCTCCACTGTGGACTTGTGCTCCGACTAATTGCAATCTGCAAGCAAAGACTTCTAATGTCATTGATATTTTCATTTTTGCGGTCAAGAGTATGCTAACAATAAACACACAGACGCACAGGCATAACTAATTATAATAAATTAATTCAGAATTTCACACTGATCAAGAACTACTTTATAGGGTCTCTGAAGCTTCCTTTTGGGTTTTACATGATAAAAAAAAAAAAAACAAAATGAGTGTAACTTCAGCTTACAGTGGTGGGTATAAAAAAATAAGAGAACACTTTCGATAATTTGAAAACTACACGGAAGCAACCGTTGTAACGTGTACACTTGCTGTCGAGCTGCTGAATAGATTTCCAATCAAATTCTCTAAATCCTCACTTGAATGAGTGCAAACAATTGATCTTGCCTTCAAGAGACCAGTAAAGGGTAAAATCTCTTAGCATTAACTAAAGGACGATCGAATTCGACGAACATTATATAACGGCAAGATTATTCAAGAGCCTGATCAAACTTACTCTCGAGTATGCTTCAGTTGTTAAATTTTCATATTATCAATGCCCAACCTAACAAAACGATTCAGTGAGATGATTATTAAGCTACAGTTGGTGTCACAAACAGGAGGACATTTCAGCTTGTAATTTTGGAGCGGACCGCTTTGTATTCCGCTAAAATGCGTATCAAACTTTATATCGGTGTGAATGTAGATGGATAGACAACCTTAGATCAATCGGTGCAATAAAAGGCGGTTCTAGCTCAATTCCTTTCCTCCGCACAAACTTAATATGTCCTTATACCACAAGCAGCGTAGGATATAATGACAAGAAATCTCTCATAGCTTTTTTCGACAAAGTGTTATTTACGCATTAGAGTAATCTGCATCGGGCTCTTAGCAATCGAAGCTGATTATTATTCATAGAGTACATGATTACAGATGCGATTAAACAACCACACGTTTTATGTAGCAATGAATGTAGTTTGCTTGGATAATGTAGGCCCGGTGGTAGTAATCCAAAGGTGATTTGTAGAATTTTAATTAAATGAATAATCCTGGTTGGACGTGTTAAGATTTGGAAATAAAATCCGAGTTAATTCGAAGAAAATTTTATTTAGGAACGATATCCAGAATTTATTATCCGATCCTTTACCTATCGCACGTCAAAGGAATAAACTAAAAACTAGTTACCAGGAAAGTGAACCATCACTTAGCTATACAAGCTAAGCAAAGGCATTTCTTCTAAACGAAATTTATTTACACAATTTTTTATGTAATCAATTAACACATAATTAAAGCTGTTACACTAATCATTTCTGCATATTAATGAGGCAACCAATGGCCCCGACAGCTTATAAGAAAGCATTGCAACATAATTCCTTGAAAATGATGCCGGAAATCTTTGTCTTCAGCATTTAGTTAAATACAACAGTAAGTAAGTACGGCAGAGACAATTCTGAAAAAATTAGTCTACTCTTAAGTTCATATACCCAGTTTTCCTAATTAATAAATAAAAGAAACTTGAATACATAATTCAATCGCGAGCGAATAAATTATTTTGCGGTTTGTTAAAAGGAGATCAACGAAAACATTTGTATGTTTAATATCTCCCTAAGACACAAATATAAAAAAAGTAATCGCCGAGCTTTGTTGCCAATAACTTGCTTTAAATGTTTTAGTCATAAGCGAGGAACAAAAAAAGACAAAAAACAAAAAAAAAACAAAAAAAAACAAAACAGTTTGAATGCCTCGCGTTTTTTCTAACCTTTAACTTAACGAAATTATTTTAATCGCTAAAGTTCTATAGGACTAATCATTAAAATATTTAAATATGTTTCAAAGATTTCAAACTAATTAAAATTATGTCAGCAGATTAAGTTGGGTTAAGCTTTTCATAGATTAAAAACTAAAATAAAATAAAAACCATATAAAAAAATTCCAACCGCACGTGTGTCATACATAAAGGCAATCAAAAAAAAAAAAAAAAAAAAAAAAAAAAAAAATATAAAAATAAAAAATAAATAAATAAAAAAAAAATAAATAAATAAAGGAGAAAACTATTATATTCGGTCTATGATGCATCTCAAATACCCCATCATAGTAAATCTAATGACACGGATAACGTTAACCACATTCTAAGGGTAATCAATATCGATATCGATTTTATTTTGTGCAGTCAAAGGACCACCAATAACATACACACTACTGCTACATTTTAAGAGTTGTTGTCAATGATGACGTCTGATGACGTTCAGAGTAGCGTATATAATATCGTTCCAGTTTTTCGTGGCAATACACGCGATTGCCAAAACGATAAACCGAAAGGCATTTCTCATTCATTCAATTCATTTGTTGTTGTATATGTTGTTGTGCGTACGTTAAATTCGCATTCTATTTAAATGATTTCGATCGTTGCAGCAATAGAGAGGAAATAATGTACATATAATTCTAAGCTTAGCTTAGTCTTGGTAAGCAAGAAGAAGAAAAAGATATTACTTTACCTTGAGCTTTTCACGTCAGCTAATCATCATCCAAGTCGTATGTATATCTTTTGTAACTATTGTATGGTAAGAAAGAGATGCATCCAATGTAAGCAATCGGATCTCTCGTCTTAAGGACTTGGGCGATGGATGGGAAATGATATGAAGAAATTAACATACCATTTTCAGTTAGCGTTATTAACGCGCAGTAAAAACAGAAAAAAAAAAAAAAAAAATTCGATTGATGATCCTATAAAAACATCTTTTTGATCGTTTTTCCTTTTCTTTCTACATTTTTGATTTTACGATCGATCATAAAATATAAAAATTGTGAACATTAAAAAATCTTACTTAAAAGTGTATTTACGAAAGAAAACATAGGAAGCAAAAATTTCAATTTTTTCTAAACATAAAAGACAGAACAAGAAAGAAAAATGATGAAATTACAGATCATAAAATAATCATAAAATTATAAATTATTAACAAATAGCACTTTTCTTAATATGTTTTTTATGATTAGTATGTTTTATGCTGCTGCTGCTGCTGCTGCTGCAAACCTTGTTGCTCTTGCTACGCTTCTTTCATGCTTGCTTGAATTAATTTATTAAAATTTCGGAATAATAAAAATTTTATGCATCTTTTTTTTTTTTTTTTTATTTTTTATTATTATTATTTATTTTATTTTATTATTATTATTATTTTTCTTTTTTAAACAAATTTTACTTAAAACGTAGGGGATAGAACCAAGTCTAAAGTAAATTCGTACTTGATTTGCAATTGTGTTTACCGTTTTGACAGGAAACCTTTCCCGCTACAGTTTGCAAAATTGTTAATAAGAATTTTTTTCAGTCATTTAATATTTTTTAAGCAATTATCAGATCCGAAGCTATTGTGGATATGCTTAATGAGTCAACCATGCCCATTTTTGAATTTATTTCACTTTTGCTGCTAAAAGAGCTGCAAAAGCAAAAACGGACGGATGGACAGATATCGTTTGATTAATTATATATATTAAGTAAATTTAAGCATTTATATCTTTTGTACGTTTCACATACGCTTTATTGATTTATCACTCTTTCCTTCTCTTCTTGCAGATGTATTGAAATTTGCGCTTTATTTAGAAAAAGGTAAGCAGACATTCACTTAAAACATTAACAATTTGTATTGAAATAAATATATATATATATGTGTGTGTATGTGTGTATATATATTTAAAAAGTTCATAAAATATTTGATTTTATTTACAAAATTAACCGGTTTGTCTCTTAGCGCCAGCTTTTATTTCAATAAACCATTAAAAATAAAAAATCGCAATCATGTGACTTTTGTTAACCGACTCGTTATCGAAAATTGAATTTTATGAACCATTTAATTTTAAGTGAATTTTTATATATCAACAAAATTTATTGATATTTACAAGCGAAAAAACATTAAATTAATAGAAGCATTCGCAATTAGGACATTAGTGCAGCTTGACGCTGTTACTTTATATAGAATATATACATATATTTATTTTTGTATATATATATATATATATATATATATATATATATATATATATATATTGATATATAAAAGTATTTTGAAAATACAATAAAATTAAATTTCAAACGCACAGCTTATGTTCCCTTAGACTTTAAAGTCTATCATAAATTCAGGTCGTTCACCTCTATTACAATTCACGGTCTCTCTAACCCTTTCTCTCTCATTTAAATAACCATAACAATGATTTACTTTGTGAAAACGTAAAGTGAAAATAATTGAAAATAATTTTAAGGGATACACGAATATTGCCGGCTTTTCATTTTTCACCTGGAGATCAATACTAACGCAGTGTGATTGATTATGCGAGGCTAAACATTGATGTCTTCATGCCTTGTTGGCATTAAAGTAGCCGACATAGTCTTGAAAGTATGACGAAACGCTTGAAGATGACTTATTGTTCGTCTTATTCTATTGCTCTGGCGTCATTTCTAATGTTTCGCCCACAACAGGGCTGTCTCTTAGTTTATATATTGCTGCTTGCATATGTTACTCTCTTAATAGATAGGATTGGAAAAATTGTAAGAGATTTAAGCCCTTGTGATGTAATTGTTTCGTGAAAGAATTCAATTTAACGACGCTATTAGGTAGAATGGCTTACCGCTTGACCGCTTTAAAGAATCAATTCCGTTTAAAAATTATTCAAGACGAGCTTGATTATGCTTTCAAACAGTTTCAGCTCCATTCGTGTTCATTTCATTTGCACTTTCCTAACATCATTCGAATGAGCAGCGTGGTTGATTAGATTGAAATTGTGCACCGATTTAAATATGGAACATAATTATGGCACTTTCCGTACAAGTCGTTATTTATGTCTATAGATCAAGCTTGAAATTGTGCATTAGACGCATGTCCACAGATGCTAACCGGATATCCGCGAAACATGTTCGGAAATTGTTGAAAAATAAGTTTATTCCCCAAGCTAACGTAAAGCATAAGATCATATATACGATATGTTACGTAAGCCAAGCGCCTGAGAGCAAAGTCACTGAAAGGTCATACGAAAATTGTAACTTTTTTTTATTTAATAGCGTTCATTATCATAATGGCCTCATAAAGACTTGTCCGTAAAATTACAATAAATATTAACGAAGTACCAGAAGAGGCAAATAATCATACAAAAGGCTAAACTAATGACCGTTTAATTTACTAACATTACTGTGGGGAAATTCATTTTTCCTTATAAATGCGCGATGTGCCAGCCAATGCCTATTGCTTGTCGTTATGTCACAGAGACACCGAGAAAACATATCGAACCTATGTAGACAGCTCTGCGCAAACCGACAAGCAAGAAAGATAAAAAAAAAAATAAAAAAAAAAACCCTTCCATAAGAAGATGAAACACTCAGAGTCGCCGAAAGTTGAAAGAAAAAAACATTCTCGCTTCTCCATATAATAATAATAATAATAATAATAATAATAATAATAACACCCAAGAAGAAGAAAGAAAGATATAAGCGCATGCAAGGCTACCTACATATGTATGATGCACGAAAATGGCGTCAAAATGCATTTGTTATCAAATTTATTACTTTACTAACAAAAAAGAAGAGAAAAAAAGAAAATAATAAACGAAACGAAACCGGCCGTCACCATCTATCTGTAATATCAGTGGAATAATTGTTGTTATTGTTATTATTGTTGTTGTTGTTGACCCGTGTATTGTTGGCTGCTTAAAGTAGCGGCGATCTATAGCGTGAACGTAACATGTTATAGATTTCAAATGCACATATGTAATGCAAACACACACAGGTGCACTTTAAAGCTGCCTTTTTTTTTTGGAATATCATTGCCAACATACGCACGCATACATAAATGGTTGCAACACACAGCGAACTCATTGTAAATCGTGGAGATCCTTTAGCCAGGTGTAAAGTCAACATATGACAATTTATGTTAGACGGTAAGTGAGCGGTGGTGCCTTAGCGGTTGTTTCAAGACTTTATTACACTCTGTTGTGTGTTAATGGTAGTTGTTGTACAAATAGTTATAGTTTTCTAACACTTGTTTGTTTTTTTTTTTCCCTCTCCGTTTGTGTTTCCGTAATTTTCTAAACACGATCATAAATTGTTATTAATAAAAATGTTGTATATTGTTTTTTTCCTTTTTCCTTTTACATTTTTTTTTTTTTGTTTTTTTTTTTTTTTGCTCAGATAATTTAAGAGTTCTTTCTCTTTCTCTACCTCTCTCTCTCTCTCTTTCTTTGTGTCTTTTTAATTTTTACTTTATTTCTTTTTCAGCATTCTGTTGCTGCAGTTATTTATCTTCAATATGCACTCTTCGGTCCTTATGTTCTTAACAACGTTTCACATTAAAGCAATATAATAACATTTTATAGTTTATTTTTGATAGAGTTTTTAGTAAAGTATGACAAAGTAAAACCGATAGAGAGGAAAGAGGGACAGATAAAAGGCTGGGTGCGCAATAACTACGTTTATTATGATGTGGGCAAGATCATCATCATTATCGTTATCGTCATTATGAGCATTATATTAAACATATAAAGCATTTGTTAGTTACACATACTTTGAACAATACGAACTTGTCTATCTGCTTGCTTGCTTGCTTGCTTGCTCGCTTGCCTGTTTGCTTGCCTGCTTGCTTACCTATCTGTTCACCTATTTGTCTGCTTACCAACATCCTTTCTTGCTTTAATCATTTAAGCTTAATTTACATGGCGTTGCCTACATAAACGTCTATCTATCTGTCCGTATCGTTTGCAGAGGTGAAGTGTCTACATAAAATTAGCTAGTTTAGCACATCTTATCGAAAAATTATTTCCTTACTCAAATCTGATGGGTTATAATAATCCTTTCAATTCGCTTGCACTCGCACATAATTTTCCAGCAAAGAGTCAAAAAATTTCATTAATCTATCTATCTATCTATCTATCTAGCATTGATAAATGCAAGAAGAAAAGAAATACTTTTTATGTTCATAATAAATAATAGTTAGTGGAAACAATTTCTATATTAACTTATGCCTAACAAAGATTTTCGAAAAATTTTACAAATTTATTCAAAAACCAATGAACTTCTTTTTTTTTTTGTGTTGAAAAAGAGATACTTGAAATGCGACTTTTACCGGTCCCGAACGCTTTCCAGTCTGAAAAAGCGCACGTCTGCCATTATTGTCAATTTTATTAAGTTGATAAAATATGAATTCAAAATCTCATAAACTAAATGTATGCAATACAATAACTTTTTGAATTTATCTAAATTTTATGAGTTGGTGGTTAGAGTTGCTTAAGGAAGGCTTTAAATTTTTGTTGTTTTTTTTGCTTTTTTCTCAGTCTGTTGATGGCTTATAGTCTATTGACTTCACACATAGTTGCGGTTTTTGCAGCTTGATACGAAATTTTCGGGTTTCCATAACATTGCACGTTTGCCGAATTGCTCGAGCTTAACTTGATCTATGTATGCTCAACTAACTTGGCCCTTTTTAAGTCAATTAACAATGTGACGTTGTTATTACGTGTTAATATCAAAATTTAATATAAATTAAAATAAAAAAAGAACCGCATGTTTTCTATGCAAATGGTTTAACGATTTTATTGTAAAAAAAAATTTTTTTTTGGAATTTAAGTTCATTCTTAAAACGCAGCGGGAATATTGCATCAATTATTTCATTGACCTATTGCGTATGCGATTGACGCTTATACCTACATCTTATTTTATGGACCTAGTGATAGCGGACACGTCATAACGCAGCAGCCATAACGAGTGTGAATTTAGTAGTTACCTCACCCTTCACCTCATCATAGGCCTCTACGAATGGTTGGCTGAAATATTCCGAAATCTCAGTGAGATTATAATTCTCTGGATTTCGTATTTTCCAACTCTGGATCACAAGCTGTGCTGCGGAGTGACGAGATCCCAATTCCGTAACCATTAACAATCTCTCAATATCACTACGGCTAAGCTATACGACACAGAGTGAATGCTTAGATGACGCACGCGTTTTCAAATTTCAATGCGGTAGAGTGTACTTTGATCGTAGTCGTAGTGAGGGTATAACACTTACTGATTGTGCACAAAACCACTAGCCTGCGGTGGCTTACCTATGTCTTTTTCTTCCTTGACTTTTTGCCGTCCGTTGCCGTGTTACGCGAAAAGGGGACATCCTTTGAATAAGTCGTCATATAAGAAGTGAAATAAAAAAAAAACTGGTGCTGCTACTTACAAAAGCGAACTGAACTTTTCTGATGCAAATAGAGAACAACCTCTGTGTCTTCATCTTCTCGTGCTTTATTAGGCTTAGAATGATGGGGATGGAGAATGCGATAATTTTCTTTTAAATAGAAATATTGTTATCAAGAGTACGGAATAAACTAAAACTGATTTACTAAATGTCTACTAAAGTATAGCTACGTTTATTACGGTTTATAAGGGTTAGGGAAATATTTTTGGACGAAAATCTTACTTAGATTCTTTGCCGTTTTATTCGAAAAATATATTTATTAGAAATGCCATGAAATGCCAGTGTACGTTTGATATATGCAAGATTCGGACTCATTTTAGTTATTAGCATTTAATCGATCATTGGTTGCCGATCTCACATTGGCAAAGATTAAGATGAAAACCAGAAAACAAGAAGAAGAAAAAGAAAAACAATGTTCTTAAATTGTATCTGTAGTTTCACGCTAAAAAAAACCGTATGGATGGATGCACTCATAATAATGCATCAGTCGCTCAGACATGTATCTTACAAACTTAAAAGTTATGTTACCGATGAAGGTTAATTTTAAATTTCATTTATTAAGAAGTTCACGTGGTAAGCGATAGCGAAGCCAATTTCCTTTCAATTCAATTATAAACTGCTGTCATCCAGATCACAGCTCTTTTGTGACTTCATAAAATGTCGCACACATTTGCATGCATATCGAATTTTTTATCTCTTGCTTGGGATTACTTTTGCATGTTTCTATTAATTTAAAGTTAAATATTTGTATTTTAATTATAATGGACAAGTTTACGAATTTGGTTATAATTTAAAAAACCAGAAACCGTTTATTATGCATTTTTGCCCCTTACCTAATGATATTTTAATTATAATCTTTTGTACGTGTGGATAAGTATTTAATTTTAAAATAAAGCAAACACGAAAAAATTGCATATAAAAATAAAAATAAATTATGGATTTTTACCAATTTACCGCAACTCAGTATTATGGCATATCTCTGCAGTCGTTACGTAAAGATGAGGGCTTGTCTATTAATTTTCTTAAAGCGTTTGCAACAAACGAGTATCGCGCATCAGAAAAAGAACCCACCCCCCCTGTTGAAATATATATGCATATATGTGTACACTCTTAATCAGCATGAGGTTATCCTAACGTCCCACTGCCCGTCTGTTGTCTTCTATTTAGAGCGAAAATTCGGAATAGCGTCCTCATATATATATATATATATACTGTTTCGATCGAGTCGATTTTCTATGAAATTGAATATGAAAATGGGCATGACCCGTCCGCACCAGTTGAAAACAACTTGAAAATAAATCCGAAATTTGTAATATTTGTTTATACGGAGACTGTGCGAATTCTCTCAGAAATTGAGCGAATTTATTAGAGTAACGTTAAAGGGATCACAAGCCATTGACATAAGCCGATGGACCTTATGAAAGGGCAATATTTCAGAATAAATTCTACGACCAAGAGAGCGGTGTATTCAAGATTCGTATCAAAGCGTAAAACTGAAACTATGTAGATGTATGTGTGTATGTGTGTATGTGTTTGTGTGGGTATGTGGGTATGTGCATATACCAATAATCTTTAATAAAATCTTTTAAAATTTTGTTTACTGCGAGTTGTTGATTTGCCACTTAACTCAAAACGTATAAGAGTTGAAATATTGATTAATTTTTATTAGGGCGATAAAAATTAAGAAAAACAAAAAAGAAGTAAGAAAAACATTTCTGTAGTAGGTGTGTTCCAAGCAATATTTATATATGTATACCTGTCTGTTTTTGTATGTTTGTATGTTTGTGCGTTTGTGTGTGTGTGTGTGTGTATGCCACTATTTATATTTGCCTTTTTTTTTTTTTTTTCTTTTTCTTTTTATTGAATGTAAACACGATTAAAACCAACACCTTTTCTTTACAAAATGCCATTTAATATATAGTTTTACATATAAAAGAAGAAATAAAAAATTAATTTAAATGTGTTTGCAATCGACAGAGCTGTAGAGGCGTGAATTAATTTCGTATAATTAGTCAAAAAGTTTAGATTCCATAATAAATAAAATACAAATTAAAATAAATACAAAAAAAATAAAAATAAAAAAAAAAACAGGATGAAATTTTTACAGGCTTACCTGGCGTACCTTTGCAACGCGCTCAGGCGGCACACCAAACAGCACGAGGCGATTGCCAACAACTTGGCTAATGTCCGGCAATTTTCTTGGTATAACGCGTAACGTGGAAATCGAAACATTAAATGCTACAAACGCGTGAACACTACTATTACTACTACTACTACTACTACTACTACTACTACTACCACTTCTGTTACTGGTGCTACTGCTAATGAATTTCGTACTTTTCTGATATTCATTCGAAAAATTCTTGCTTTCACTTTCCTTTCATTCAAGATTTAGTCATCGAACAAAAGCACCTCTTGCGAAAACCATAATAGGTTAAATTTTGTTTTAGATTTACAGGTTTATGTGATTAAGATCTGATATTCGATTTTGTGTTTTCTTTTGCTACCTTATAGTCGAAGCTTCAAATTCCCTTAACCGAAAGAGTTTATTTTGATGCATATAACGCTGAAGATCTTCTTTGCTTTAAGAAATTTATACTAAATACTTATAGGGAAGCGGTAGGATTCATTTTTGACTTCTTGTACATGTGATGATGTACGCATTAAAAAACGATTCAACATATTACGCTTCCAGCATATTAGAAACTTTATATCAATACATATGTACTTACAAGCACGCAAGCCGACATCGATCGTTTATAACACCTGTGTATTAATTTTTCATATTTTATAACTTCATTTAATAACGCCTTTGTATGCAAATTATTGCTGAAAAGCGAAGGACGAGAAGACAGGATATTAAACGTGAGCAAACGTGACAAATTCCTCGTTGTTTCGCGTTTCAAAGTGTTTTAAGTGATCACTAATCATTTGCAAATTGCCAAATTATTTCCACAATATCCATAAATATTGGCATACATACACGTATACGTACTGTTGTCTGTCGATTTGTTCACCTTTCATTTTGATTATGCGTTTGCGTTTTGTTTTCGTTTATCTCCGCGTACTATCATGATCCATTTAGCGATACTTTTTGCAGTTGTAGTTGCAATTTTAAAATTTCAAACCTTTAAGGTCTTAAAGAAGCGGTTCATTAAAAAAGAAGAGAAGCAAGAAAAAAAAAAAAAAAAAGAAGAAAAATCATGAACCACGTAGCAGTGTTTGATACATTATCTGATCGTAAAACACGTGAAAGTTTAGCAGAAGCTAAAGCAGAAGTCAACAACTTTAATATATATATATATATATATATATATATATGTACATACACACACATACATATATATATATATATACATATATACATATATATGTGTGCATATATATTGATTGAAAGTTTAAGGGCCATAGACTAAAAAAAAAAAAAGGCACTTGTTTTATATTTATTTCGAACCGAAGCAGCCACAATAAGATTGAAATCATTTATTGCCACGAGTTTTACAAAAATAAAAATGAAAAAAAAAAAAAATACAAAGGAACACAACCTGAGAAGAAGATTTCACACAATGGTCGCAACACGTATTACTTACTTACTGTTGTGCACATTTTAATGGACCACAATATTAAGAAGGCAGAGCAAGTAAGAGTGTTCGCCTTAAGGCGAATTTTGAATGCCCGCCACCTTTAAGTTCTTTCTTATTCGCAAATGCATACGATTTCTATACGATCCTCCTGTACATTTGTATCGGATGCCAGAATATTAACATCATAAATTATTAAAGAAAACATTTCGAAATTTTTGAGATTTTTTTTTTATTTTTTTTTTTTTCTTTCTTTTTCTTCTTCTTTTTATTTCATTTTATGGTTTTGTAGATGAAAGATCGCGTTCCATTTTTTTTTAATGTTTTTTTTTATGTTTTTTTTTTTTTTTTTGTTTTTTAAGAATTGCTCTATGATTTTGAAAGTTTCAGTTTTCTTTTCTAATTTGTACTACAGTAAAGTCGATACACGATGAATAGACAAACATGATCGGCTGATCGCCTTACCCCAGTCAGAAGCATTTCAACGTATATTTGTTTATACAAAATATATTTGATTTTTTCGGAAAATTGTACGAAAGCTCCATAAGAAAACACTAATATCTAATAATTTATTCGACATTTTTTTTTTTTTTTCTTTTTTTTTCTTTTTACAATCTGTTTAAAAAGTACTATGCCTTCTTAAATAAGATATAAAATGCTAAGTGATTTCTCAGTATCGAAGTATCATGTTATAGGCAAAATATTGAGTTAATAGTTGTTATCTTTATCTCTAGTGCACTGAAGGTATATGATATTAACCTATGAGTAGTAAATGTTAAAATGTAATGTTCGCACCTATGGTAAATGCAATAAGTTATTGAGCATACCTCATGAGTTCGCATAAAAGTAATGTTTTTATTTTATCCAATTGTTACCTTCTGGCTATTGCTAAAGTTCTATATGCTGTTAAAGAAAACTGCACTTAACTTTATTTATCACTGTGTATAAGATTGTCGTAGAAGTGATGAAGACGAACGAACGAATGAATGAACGAACGAGCGAGCGAGCGAGCGAGCAAGGGAAAACACAACGGAATCAAGCAGCCAGGCAGCGAGGCAGCCAAGCAGCCACGTAGCCAAGCAGCCAATCGGCCAGTCAGCCATCCAGTCAGCTTGCCAGCCCATCATCAATAAATATTGTTATCGGTGATTGTGCCAAAAAGTAAAAACGGAAAAAACATGTTTATTAAATGTTTATGTTGGAATTTTCGTTTGTCTCACATCATGTCCATGCTGCTGGCAGCGGAACGCAATGAGAAAGTTTTAAAACAAAACGACGTGTGTAAATTAAAATTAATGAAATCTCAAATTGAATGAGACAATGTGAACAGGTTTTTGCAAAAGAAAAAAAACAAAAAAAAAAATATAGCAGAAAAATAACTTTTAAAGAAATACTCGAATACATATGTATTTTGAAATATTTACAGTAAGAGAACTTTTACTGTAAATGGAAGGAAAACAAAAAAAAAAAAAAAAATACAGAAATCGAATATGCGCTGAAGACTGCAGAGCCAATTTAAAGAAGACTTAATTAGTTATATACAGCAGCAGCTACTTCATTTTTTACTTGATGTCACGGAGAGAGCTGCACTCTATTGTTTGTATAGCAAAGAATGAGCAACAATATGTATAAAGGACTTCTTACAAAAAACAACTGTTCTACGGTAACGAAGTTTGCGACGCGGATCCTTGTACAATGGCCACAAAAATTTTCAGCTATAGAAAGAACGAAGATCATGTCAACGTTAAGGTGCTAGCATTCCTTTGAGTTTCAAACGCTTATCAAATGCTTATATTCTCATATAAATGGTCAATGATCCCGTCACGGTTTTGATATCTGTACTCGCCATTTCCATTGGTTATTCGTTTTCGATTTTTCAGTGATTTAATTTACTTAGTACGTAATTGTCCAAATTACCCATATTACCTTTCTCAATATGTGGTCTGTAAATAAGAGATCAGTTGAACTTAGCTGCATTAATAGATGTCCTTGGCTATGGCTTTTCCAATGAATTGATGTTGTTGTCTCGAACTCTACGGTAATCAAAATTTATTAGGCCACATGATTAGTTCTTCAACTGCCTGGAACTGATTAACAGATTAATAGCAAAGTAAGATTATGGTCGACAATGAAGTACGAATGGAATTGACAAGAGATGACTTCAATGTTAAAAGGACTCTTAGGGAAGGATTTTAAGGATTGTTCATCAATTCATGATTCTTTTTCAATTTATAAAAAATAGCGTTGTTATCATCCAGTTACCATTACGTCCATTATAACATAACACAAGAATGTAATTCTTATACTAAATATATAAGCTTCAATTCAAAGTTAATATAGCTTTTCAGCTATCAGTTTTACAACTAATCATACAAACCGAAACAAAAAAAAAAAAAAAAAAAAAAAAAAAACGACTACAAGAAAAGCAAATAAACTACAGATATCTTATATAAATGAACATTTATTGGCGGCACGAACATAAGAGCGCTTCACTAAATTCATAACTTAAAATATACATATAAACATATGAACATACATACATATATATACACACAACGACACACATACAAACACATAGGCATATATACAGAGTAAAGTTAACAAATCAACATAGACATTAGCACGTTTAAATATTTGACAAACTGTCAAGAAATTGACGCGAGTCTTAAACATATGACAGGCCATCAATGTGAGTATAAATGACAATAAATTGTTAAGTCAAAATATATAAAATAAACAAAAAAAGCAATTCAACAACAACTTGAAGTACTATCTGTCTGTCCTCCTCTACGTATTGTATGTAGAACGATTTGCATGATCAACATGACCAAAACGAAAGTTCGTACAATTTTTGTAGGTAACGGCGACAAGACTTGCTTGCGAACGATACGAGGACATATACGCGTATATGTGCATTTGTGACTTGTGTAGGCTTGTGCACATACACTTACCTTACTTACATAAATATGAAAAATATTTGACCACTTCACTGACCAGTTGGGAGTCAGTGGCACTTGTATGGCAATAACGGCTACTGACAATATTATGCTAAGATACGAGGGATACATGTATTCTCCATAGAAATGAAATGTGACCAGTTGTAATGTATATGATTAGATAAAAGATATATGTATATGTCCAAGCAGCTTCTCTATGCTTTCTTTTTGTTATACTCACCGCTGGCAGATGAGGATATAATCATTTTGCCAAAACGTTTGCAACGCCCAGAAGGACGCTTCATACATCCCCTAAGGGACACATTGCTTGGATTAACACTAAATCTCTCAATCGATCTAAAGATGTCCGCCTGTTTCCCTATGCGCCTGCTCGTCTGCACAATAAAATTATCACATTCGCAAAAATCAAAATAACGTCTTCAAATATGACAGAAGAAGGGGAAATTCTCGCACGTAGCCAGTGAAAATTGAGCGAATCGGTTAGAGAGCACAAAGCACCCACAGGCCGCCGCCATTAAATATAAAAATCATTTGCTATACCAAAGCTTCTGAGGACAAATGACCAAAACCGCGCCCATCCATTCAGTGTTATTCGTATTTTTTGAATTATTTTTATGAAAAAGTTTGCGGGTACAGAAGATTCGGCGGCAGCCGAATATATTTTTCTTACTTGTATAGATTTAGTTTATCTAAAGTAAATGTCTACCGCTACTGTACAGTCAAACTGCCAAACGGGCGATTTCATAAAATTTCAACTACACATAAATCTCATATAAGAATGTGTCTGCATTTGTGCGCATATATTGTGGTATATCTGATTGATGTCTTGAAACTATATTGAAGCATGCACATCAAGACATAACGTCTCTCATATATTTACATACATAAATATATTTAATTTTATAGTTGCTCATGTCCGTGTATTTGTGAGCTTATATTTTACTTGCTTTGACGGTTTGTTTATGCTTGGCTTCGAACAACATAAGTTGAACATTATGACTGCCGTTGCGATTGAACGTTTGGTCAGCCTGCAATTTATTGTGATGTTGATTTTGCTATACCGATAACACTCTAATGACAACAATGAATACATATTTATGTTATAAACGAACTTACACATTCATACGTATATATGTATATATATGTATATATATATTGTGTATTCTATACCCGATTAAGGTATACATACTATATATATATATACTATGTATATATACAAAGCACATTTTGAAAGTCATCTTCCTTTTTGTTTTTGTTTATAGTTACCTGACATAGTTACACACACTAAACTTTATACAAATATTCTATAAAATTAAGTGTTTATTTCCCAATAAACAATTTTAAGTATACAGTAAAGCATACAATGTTAGCCAATATATATAGTTGTGCATATAACATAGGTATGCAGTGGCGTATCAACAATATTATCGTTATTATTATCGCATAACCTCGAAAATTATTGGCGATTATTTATTTATAAAATATTTCCTATGAAGGTGTTTGCACGATACATTTGATAGAAACACTGTTGCGTCTGGTGTTAATTTAATCGTAGCATTGTCGAAATATAAGTCATCAAATCAATTGTCGATAATTGTCAATATCCAGTGCAAGTGCAACTATTTAAATAGGAAAATATTGTAATACAATATACGGTAATTTATTTTCATAGCTGAAACATGATAAAAACTCTAGCAGATTTTCTATTTTCAAAAATATGTTGTAAAGTCTCCAGATCATCCTTGCTAAGCTCTGTACATAGGCGAAGAATACATTTAGATCGTACCACACAGCTGAACCCAAGAAAGAAAGGAACCTATTGCCATAGGATTGCAAGATGAAGGTCGAGGAGTAAAAAAAAAAAAAATCATAGTCTTTCCAAGCTTTGGCTTGATTAAGACTCAGACTCGTGCACATTATGTTAGAGCCAACCAAGAAAGCGATCGATTGCTAAATAAGAAGTGATTGCACTTTACATTAGTGCGATGAGAAGGAGGCAATATAAGTTAAAACGAAGTATGGCTAATCGGTTTTCAGGAAAACTCAGGGAAACTCGGACGCTTCATGTCGAACACTTTACACAAACAGTGAATAATAGCGCGAATGTCATCACTATCTGCTCTCCAAGCTTATATGCAAAGTTTGCAAACTTGAATGTAAACTACACTATACACTTACACTTGCTTTACGCTTTTGTTGTTACTACAATTCTCACTTATTCAAAATGAATTTTATTATTTGTATGATCCTCGCTGCGTTCCCTATCCGTGTAACACTGTCAATCTCAGTAAGCGGAATGGAAAAACAAAATAAGAAATATGGAGTTAGTGGCAGCAACCTAATGAATGTGTTTGCTCTCACTACGGTTACGGTCAAAGAAACCTCTACCTGGAGGTACTTTGGAAATTTGAACGCATGAACATCGCCTTGTTAGTCGCGGTTCTTACCCACTCAAATACAAGCGAAATGGTTTTTTTTATTTATGATCAATGTGTTTCCAACTTCTCATTGCACGAATTAGCAAACGTCTTAATAAATTTCACTTCTGCTCTCATTAACATAACTTTCGCCACAAGTTGCGAACAACAAAATTGTTTTCATAAAAATTAAAGAGCAGTCAGCTCGTCAATGTGACCCAATCCCCTGATTAGTATCTAGTGACGAAAAATCCCTCAACATTTTTCCCCATAGCAATTATTAGCATACATGTCTCGTCGACTTTTTTTGTTCTATCTACAAAATTTTAAAATATTAAGGACGCGATTATTGAACAAAAGTACTTTCCATCAGATACGTAATACGGATATCTTCGAAAGAGAGAGGAGTTTTTGCGATTTTCATTTATTACATTAACGCAAAAGCACATCAAAGCACATTCTTGGCAAACCTAAAGCCATTAATCGGATATACGATTAAGAGATTGATAATTCTATGTTATGCGCTTTTCTAAAGCGTATACCTGAAAATACTTTTATAACTCTTCGCCTATAATTAAATGAAATGAAGTTAAAGCGAGCTTTATAGTCAGAATTTTACGCAAAGAAATATTCACTCATGGCGAGTGAATAGTGAGAGAACAAAAACCAACTTGTTGTTAAGCGCTTTATATATTATAAAGTTTTGCGATAAATCTAATGGAACCCCTATAATGGATTTTATACGCATTAAAACGAAAACGAGAACACATGTTAAAACGCTAAACTTGTCTCTACTATAACTTTTATTGCGTATATAAAAACTTGATACATTGTAGCATCGCTGGAAGAAGGAGAATGAAATTATTAATATATTAAAATGTTCTTATGTACGAAGAAAACGAAACAGCTTCTCCTTAGCATTTTGTTATTTTTTACGCGGAATTTTGGTTCCAGAATTCATACACTTTTAGCAAATTTATGAAATAATTTATGCATAAAAAATTAATTTAAACGAAATGCTAAGAAGAAAGAAACGTCTTTACGAAAAAGATGAAACATTGTATTCTCGTAAGATTTTAAATTATAATTTATAGAAGAGTGGTTTTTTTTGTTTTTTTTTTTTTTTTTTTGTTGAATAGCAAAATGTTTTCTTAATTTTTATATACATATGTATAGCTATCGTTAATAAATCATTATTATATTTTAAAGCAAGAAATGAAAATAAAAAGGCATAAAATATCAAAAAAAAAAAAAGAAAAAAAAGAAGAAGAAGAAGCAAATTTATGTTGTTGCCAAGTGAAAACTGAATAGAAAACTGAATAGGTTCCTATAGGCAAAGCAACGAGCTAAAGCAGTCAAAATGTTTGTAACAATCACTCAGCTGAACGCATTTCCCGCTAAAATGGCAAGAGTTTAAGGAGCAGATTACCGCGAATCATCCTGAAAAACAATCTCAATAATCTAGTTCTAGTTTAATACTAGACTACCTATAGATAAGCTTGGGTTTGGATTATGCGCTTTACCGCTTCATCAAAACTATCGAAACTAAAAAGAAACGGAGACTAAAAATTTTGTAAACAAGATCAGTAGAAAACTTATAGTGAGCCACGGTGCACCATGCACTTAGTGCAATTATTTATATAACGGCTTTTCAAAGTATCGCAAAAGTAATCCGATTGCGATCATTTCGAATAGCGTTGGTCTTTGCGTCAAAGTGTGTTGGTGCAAAAGGTTTCATCAAAATATCTCAAAACTACTCAATGAACAGACAGACACACAAACTTGGATTAATTAAAAAATTGATCCTATACCAATCGGTATAATAAAAGTTTGTATATATCTAAAGTCGTTCTGGATGTTATATATAGTCTCGCACAAACTGAATATAGCGATGTAAGATATAAAAATTAACAAAAACTGAACAAGGTCCTTACAAGGTACAAGTTGTTATAAAATCATCAAAAATCTTTCATTTATCTTAAAGAGCGATTCCATTTCCTGTCATAACCTAGGAAACTTGACACAATCAGAAGCTATTTTTGCTTATCGGTTATAAAGTAGACATGAAAGAGCTTTCAGTTAGGAATTCAGCCACAGCTGTCGAACAACCACAATACAAGCACCACATCACGTTTCGTTGCATATTTGCCCATTTGTCACTCAACTCAAGGAAGGTGTTGTCAGTTAAGTGACAGTCGAAACGAGGAAATTCTTTGAACAGCCGCCAGCCAGCCTCAACCAGGCTAGGGCAACGAAAGAACTGATGCGGTTGCATTTCAAGCGGCAAAGCCTGCTTTTTAGGAAAACATTTTTAACTTCAGAGCTAATGCTGTCTTGTTATTGCCAAATTGCCCATCATTTTTTCCAATTTATTTACGAAAGATCAACCAAGAATCTATTGAAATAAAATTGTACAACTATTCTGAGATACTTAAGAAAATCTTTTATATATATATGGTCTTTTTTTCTGAAACGATATGGCATCACAGCAAATTCTTGGAAATTCTCTTTAATCTATATTCGTAGAAATTATAATTTTCTACATATATATAATAAAAAAATAATATATTTTTATTATTTAATATCTAGTGCAAGGCTTCGAATATACTTTAGTTAAATACAAACTTTTTTCTAGAAAAAAATCTGCCTGTAATTGACTACAAGATCGACTGAACATATTCTACAGATGAGATTGCTTAAGATCTAAAAACTCTAAGCATAGAGTTGGATATGAAAACTTGGCTTAAAAAAAAAAAAAAAAAAACTGCGTCTAAAGTGTTGCGCTTCGAATAGTGATAGAGTTTTAAGTCATTTTTTGTGAAGACCTGTAATGAAAAGTCGACTTTGTGATCTCAATAAGGAAAATAACGGAAAGGATAAAAAAAAAAAAATTAAACAAAGTACGATTATCTATGAATAGCTTCGGTACTACATGGACCGCGGCATGTATTTTGAAGCATTTTTCCAAGCGTTTCATTTGCGTAGCTCCCTCTATATATCTATTCTTTCGCTTACCGATACTGATAGTCACTTATAAGGGCGTTTGAAATTCTTCTTAAACTGCATGAAATTTTTGCTCCGTTGGCTTTCGCTTTTGTTTTTTTTTTTTTTTTTTTTATTATTTATTTTTTCTAATATTTATAAATCAAGCAAAAATTTAAAGGAAAAAAAAAAGTCAAATTATTCATATCGTTATGAAATGCCTCTGTATGCGTACATATAGCACGTGTATGGTTGCGTGTGTTTGTGTGCGTATAAAATATATTTAAAAAAACAACAGACAAAAGCTGCCAACACATGTGCAAACTGTTTGTTATCTGTTTAAATTTTATTATACATATATATGTTAATATATGTATGTATACACGCATATACATATATATATATTTTTTTTTTTTTTTGTTTCATATTTATAAGTTTCTTCCTCCTAATATTAATTCACATAAGATGTTAATTTAATTGATTTATGCTTTATCTCAAATGTGTCTAAATGTGTTAGTGGTCTTTATAACGAAAACGATCATACGTTTTAGCTAAGCAAACGTACAAACGTGCAACTGAACCCCGTCCGTGTATATTATCTATGAATGATAAAAGTGTGTCGAAAACTAATTAAATCAAATGAGATTTTGTGCGCTAAGAAAATGCTTAAAGCTTCTTCTTCTTTTTTCTTGATGTGTTTCGTTTAAATTCTAATCAATCAAAGGTATAATAGTAGAGTTATGCAACCTATTCGATCCATTGTAATGCGACTTTTTCAAAGTTTAACGTTCTCATGTCACACGCAATGACAATAAAGAATAATTCGGTTACTTTTTCACATTTCAAATACAAAATTTGAAAAGATTTAATCGTGCTGTCATATAACTTTAACCGAACTAAGATATAGAGGATTAAACTAATGATTGGGTTTATAGAAAAATCTTATCTATAGTGAACTATAAGAGGGCAAGCTCCGTTTCCATCAATCACGCGCAAGAGTTTCCTAAAACTATTACATTTCAACATTTAAACGTATCGTGTAAGCATTTGCTGTTGTTGAGTGGTTGCCAACAAACTATTGATTGCATGGTGAAGGACAATAGCAAGTTAACTGCGAAATAGTTATCCGCCAATAAGTTTCCCGCACAAAACATCATTCGAAAGATCTTGAAAGGATTTAACACAAAACTTTCCTCTCGTGAGCTAATGCTCTAATAAAACTAGCACTCCTCACCCAGCTTCAAATAACGTTTCAATAATCTGGTTTCCATTTCGAAAACCCTACTTTCGATGACTACACGACCTGATGTAGATATTTCGCAACAATTGCAGCGATCCGTTATACGAAAGTTAATTTTTCGAAAAATTTACATTAGTTTTTTTCCCATTAAGGTGAAATAAAATATGCTGCGACATAAATTCTTTCCATTGAATTAAAAAAAATTTACCACATTCACCCAATAGCTGGACTTAGAGTAACTCAACTTTGGTAGCACTAATCTTATCAAGCCATACTAGAAGATAATATAAACAAGCAAGAAATATGTATTCAGCTGTGAACATGCCTCTTATATACGCACACACCCACCAACTTTACACTAAAAAAGACTACAACAATAAAAACTTAATAGAAATCTAACGCCCATACTCTATAAGATTGGAGAATTGAAATTATTATCGGTTTTGGTTCATGAATAAAGAGCAGTGAACGTAAAAAGCTCAGAATTTTCAACTTTATATTGTATTGTGGGCGTATTTTTCGACCCACTTAAAGACCAATTCGCGTGCATGTACGCAAGTCTAACGCTTCCCTCAAGTTTGAAGCCGACAGTTTCATTCTTGTAATCAGAAGACTGTTTACCGCAGCTATTAGATAGTCAAACCGACATGCTTAGGCCGACGCACAATGTGGCGCCGATCGTTACTGCATACAGAGAACAAAGACTCTAAGGCTTGCTGCTAGGTAGTGCAAACGTTTTGGCAAACTTAGTATACGCCCATTCCGTGGGCACAGGTATCATTTAAAATCGTTGTGACATTTATTAATTCGAACAAAAATAATTTCATTTTGAAAATAAATCTTAGTTTCATCTCGAACAAGCATTATGGCAAGCATTTACAAGCTCATGTGAAAACTGACAACTGAGAAACAATTTCCCCTCTGCGAATCGTTGTTCAGATAGAACGACATCGAGGCAAAAAACTATAGTTCAACACGTAACAAGGTTTAGAAATAGTGACAACATCTCGTTTGATGTCACTTAGAGTAACGTTTTGCGTTTATTGATCGGATTAGAAAGGCGGTGAGGATGAGGAGCTGCATCAATCTCTCGTCAGACAAGTGATTCCACTCTCAACTCTTAAGAATGTTAATGCGACGATAGTGAGCAGTTGAATTAAAACGTTCAGATTTGGTTAATAGGAAAGAGGTCGTCTACCCGATCCCATCTTCAATGGTTACGTATAAATTTAAAAAACTCATCTGAAAAGTCCTAATTCATTCATATAGGCTGGGAAGCCTTCATCCCCCGCCCAAATACGCTATCATAAAAAAAAATTATGTCGATATCTTCCAAGCGGCTTCTTAAAATTACAAAACGTGGAGTTTGCCTTATGCAATCGGGGAATATCTTCCACACGCGTAAAGACACTGCGATGATAGTGGGGAAAAAAGTGGGGAAAAAGGAGAGGGATGCGGCTCTCGTTGCAAGGTTTATTCCCTGTCGGCAAGAGTTATGCCTTTAACTTTGAACTGTCAAGAGAGCTGCCCGTTTTGATTAAAGCGTCCGTCTACCGAATTGCGGATTTAACACAGGTGAGCCCGGCTCCAGTAGATCGTAATAGAAGATAATCAAAATTCAGTTCCATGCAAAGAGAGCAGTTCAATAGTACCGGTCTTATGATAAGAATGAAAATCTGTCTGAATAATGAGCGCTGAGATAGGCTTTTTTCTTGACTATGTACCCGCTCATCTAAATAGAATGCTTGCACGATCACATGAGCTTTTCGCATCGAACCCTTTCTCTCTAATCGCAATTCCATTAATCAATAGCATTTTTCCACGCTTATGATTTAAACTGCGTAACGCTTTATGCATGTTTTCTCTATTATTCGTTATTACTTTGCGCTAACGATACGAAGAAACCTTCCCGATATTTCACTTACGAAATCATCTACCGTACTGTGATTACTTTACAAGATTAATTGTTAGTAGCAATAACAACAGCAACAACAACAACAACAACAACAACAACAACAATAATAATAATAATGACAACGTCAATAGAAAATCAATAAAAAATTAAAATAAAAAAAAATTTTTTTTTCATTTGTATGAATTTAAATAATACCATACCATTGCTTAATACTCTCTAACTAGGAAAGCAATATTCTCACGCATTTAAAAAGCCTTGAAGTACAAGAATATATACAAACAATTCATTTGATTCATTTGTTTTATGGCTGTTGTTTAAAAAATTGTTTTCACAATGCAAAGACGCACCCAGCAGTCAGTAAGTAAGTATGTGTATGTAAAGTGAAAAAAAAAAAAAAATAAATAAATAAATAAAAAAAAAATTTTATTTTACCCGGAACGTATTTGATTACAATTGCTTACATACATGCAGACAGATTTTTAAAGCGTATGCTACCTATAGAGAGCATCTCCTTACACTAGTGAACCTACATTGAATATTTAAGTTAGTGAAGTCAAGGAGTAGCAACGGTGCCGGTGGCGGACGCTTTATATACGTTCTACACGTTAAATTATTCAAGAGAAGGGGTTGTGAAGGTATTTACATTATGTTCAAGTGCATATGTGTGTCCGTGTGTCTGTGTTTGCATTTATGTATGCATTTGTGATTGCGTTCAATAACAGCTGAATTCGAATTCGAAAGGAGGAAAGTCTCAAGTCAATGAGCATAAACACAATGTAAACGCACAATATGTGCTTGTGCGTGCATGTATATACATATATATATATATATATATATATATATATATATATATATATAAGTTTATAATATTCCCATTTGTTAAACGCATCACGATTTGTTACGCGCCTAGTCATCATTTGGCGTCATTTAAGTTCCGGCATTTTCAATACATAAAACAAACGATTGAACAAAAGCAACAACAAACAGCATTAAGCAACGAGAACAACATTTCCATGGAAATTTAAATAATTTCTTAACGATTTGTTAAGATGTGATTGTGTTATGCATAATATTACCAAATTACAAATACATACATACATACATACATACTTAGATACATATATATATATATATATATATATGCGGTATATGATAGTATTTCGATTTGTTGCGTTATTTTGCTCAGTTTGTGCGAGTGAAAGGTTTTTCATATCGCTTCATACTTTTTTCTTATACGTTTCTTCTTTTTTTTTTTTTTTTAAGGGAAAGGAAATCTTATTATTATTATTATTATTATTATTATTACCGCTATTAATGCTATTTGTGAGAATTATGCTGCCTGCGTTAAGCGTTATTTTTTGTTATTTTTGTGTGTATGTGGTTATTAAATTGATTGCATATGAACAGAGAATACCCGGAGATACTTACTTATCCATGTTCTAAGCGAAGCAAACATGATTGTGACCAGAGAGTCGCTATAAACCAAATTTGAATACTATGCAGAAACAAAAGGTCAAAATCAAAAGCCATTAAATTATAGGAAAAGAGAAAACACAAGTAAGTAAAAGAAAGCAATGCTCGCCTCGGGAAACTCTTATTAACTGAGTTATCGTTAAATTTTTATAACAATCCGAAAATTGTTGGTTGGTTGGTCTCTTAGAATGGATTCTGCGCCAAGCCTTTGTTTATAATAAATTTTGTGATGATTTTTAAAATTTCTATTATACGCAGACCACTGCGGGCGTAGTAGATTTGTGAAATGCCCGTAAAATACTCAAGTACACGTGTTTCGGAGCCCACGTGAAAGCCACGTCATCTTTGTTCGAATGTTTATCACTTAAAAAATTTGTTTAAGAAAAGACCAAACGATGTAGCATATCGACTAAATAGATCGTCACTCTATCTATAGTAGAGGTTTGTTGTGGGCCTTCATCTTTTAATCGTTTATCTACTTAAGGTGCATACTGAGCTGCCTAGGGAACATAGGATATAAATAATTCACTGTAATAACAAATCATTTAAGAAATGGCGAGAGCTCTCGTTAACCGAGATCATAGATTATGATGAGCATTATGATTTACCCAGATATGCATTATTTTACTGACAGTAATGTGGAAAAAGTGTTTTAAAACCTTATGTCACCGGCAACACTGGCATCGCGACAGCTTCTGCAAAGATCGTTATAATGGAGGCTACACTCTCTACCATATTGATGGAACATTTATGTTTGAGATTAAACTACGTTCACTTTTAACCTTAATTCATTCAGGACACGCGAATCGAAAACATCGCCACCTGGATGAATAGCAGCCCGTGAAAGTTGTCCAAAGCGATTAAAAATTCAAATGTCGTCGGGGAAGTTTATGGCGTCAGTGTTTTCTTCATCGACTGTCTTAAAAAGCGACAAAAAATCAATAGCGAACACTAGATGGCATTATTGAATCGACTGAGTGTAGAAGTCATGCAAAAGAAAATAGAAGGGTTTTATCAAGAAAAAGCTCCAAAACGTTGTTTGAGTTGCATGAATTACACGTCGAATCCACCGCACTCTCCAGATGCACACCGGTGACTAGTGGTCTTTTTCAGACATGCCAAAAATGCTCCAAGGAAAGAAATTTGGCTCAAACGAAGAAGTTAGATTCAATACCGAGGTCCATTTTCAAAGTCAAAACAAATCGTTCTATAAAGATAGCAGCGAAAAGGCTGAGAAGCGTCATTTCTGAATGGAAAACTGGATTTTGCGAAGAAGACATTTTTTTAACTTAGTTAAACCGGAGACTTATTGAATGGCATGATATGTTATCCTTAAGTTACATATAACTTCTATGCTGCTGGTGTTTATCTCATCTTACGGTAGGGAAGACGGTGCCGAATCGGAACATCTCAAGAAGCCGCCCAATGTAAACATGAACAGACTTTTACCAGTGCCAATAGCCATAGAAATGAATAAGAATTGCTTTTAATTCGTTTCGCTTTTATTGGGAGAAAAATCAGGCAAAAGTGTTAGATTTCATTGAGACAATTTTTATTGTTAAGTTAAAATTTTATTGAAGAATTTTGAACGTTTATTTTTATTTAAATTTGAGAACTTATTTCAATTTTTTTTTTTTTTTTTTTAATATGGCTAATCGCTCAAAGGATGTCCGCTGTTCGGGTAACTAGGTGACGCTTAGAAAGAAGTGAGGAAAGGAGATAGGGAAAGTAGTGGTCGCAGCCCAATGAGTGTGTGTCCAATCAATGGATTTTACGCTCTTACCGACTAAGCACTCGCAATAGCTGCGGCACTACGAGTTTCACAATTGCTTGTGTAGCTTTCTCCACTCTCGACTATAACCTTTTCCGCTTATAATTTTCATCACTCGCTGTTAATCTCCTACTCATTCTTCGCAGATGGCAGTTTGGACCGTGTGCATACCACCATGTAAACTACTTACTTACTTACCTGGGACTCATAAGAGCCTTAAAAAAGGGGTGGGAGCCCGTAGCGAAGGCAGTGAAGGCTGCTGAAAAATACGTCTGTGTAGTCCAAACCGTATATATACATATCATATAACTATTTTCTAGCCGATTTCTAGACTTCCTAGCACATGAGGCCATGTGAGAAATTATTTTGCAATAAGTTTCGCTTAAGAGGGATTTCAAAAAATTGTCCCGTTTCATTCGAGTTTTGCACACTTGTTTGTTGTAGGATATACTACAAAATGCTATTTTTCATCGAGAAATATTAGAAATAAAAATTTATTTTTTATATATAATAGATCTGCCTATGACTTAGTAAATTCGTTCCGTGTTATATAAATCCGGCGTTGTACGCATCGCTTAGATTATGGCCGTTGAATAACGGCTATTTGCTTTCATTTAGAGTACGATAGAACTTTTGCGCCAACCTATTATATTAGTAACGTATATTTATTCTCTTCATTTAATGGAACTTGAATAAAATTAAAATCTAGATGATACATAAGATATATTGAGTTATATTGATGTCTTGGCCTTTAACGGTTGGCGGCGTTATTATCAATTAATGTCGTTCTTTTTTTTTTTTTCTCAAGTTACTCATCCTAATTTCTCCTTTTGTTATGTTAACTATGGTATATAGACAACCCTTGTTTATCAAATTCATCCCTTTTTCAAAACATTTAATTTACATTTTAATGGATTAGAGAAAGAGGACGAATTTAAAAACTGAAAATAAAATGAAATAAAAAATTGCTTGCAGCTGACCTTTATCGCTAGATGGGTCATTTAAAAAACGAATCCTATAAAGTATTAGGGTCAAAAAAGGTTTACATATAATTAGAACGGCTTCTTTGCTTTTTATTCAAGAACAAAAACAATTTATTTAGCTCTCCCTCCCTAATGTATTGCCCAAATTTGGCTGACGTATACTTACTTAATGTTCATTCACTAATGACGATTTTCAAAAGGATTTTTACAAAGTTGTTCAAAAACGAAAAACCATAAATAAATAAATAAATAAATAAGAAATTAATATAACACCTGGTCAGTGAATTGAAAAATGATTCCACTTCATGCAGATTTTTTTTTTTCTTGTTTCTTTGTTTTTTTTTTTTTTTAAATTAAAAACCAAAACATTTTTTGTTTTTAGTTGATTTAAATTTCTGCAGCCACCACCAAATAAGAAATATAGGTTGTACGTAATGAAACGCCACCTTAGGCATTATAGAAATACGGAGAACTGAAATCGATTTGCTTCTATCTACCGAGTCGTTTCTCTTCTTAAAATCATGAAAAAATGAAATAAGAAAGCCTAGCGCCGACAAGTGTTTATTTATTGCACCCACCAGGGAGGTGGGCATTAAAACTTTGCAGTATTCAGGCGGTCGCTTCAGAGCCTGCGTAATCTTAAACATGTATCAAATTCTAAATCGGTTCAAGCGTTTGCGTGTGCATGTGTATGTGTTCCCATAACATTCCCCTGAGTCCTATCAACTTTTTGGAGAAAGCATTGAAAGCATTTTGCACCCATAGGTTACTGTTTGTGAAAAAAAAACAGAACTGCTCGTCTTCATCTATCAAATAAATCTGTATATAAATAATAATTAATTCAAAACTAGCCTCTGTATCATAAGTTAAGCTGTAAAAAAATAATCTTGACTTCCTACCGTACAATAAATGCACTCTCAACTTCCCATTACTGCTATGTGAACTTCTGATGAGTACTTGCAGGAGAAAGTTATATTTGTTTTCGAAGAATTAATACCGGGCATATATCAATTAATTCAAGTCGCTATATCATATAAAAAGTCTGTATATAACCAAAAAAAAAAACTCTTTTTTTTTTTAAATGTTGTTCAAGCCGATCATTTTAGCGACAAACCCAGTAAAAAGTTATATCAACTTTACAAATTAATAACTTGCTAACATCAATTCTTCTTCTTACTGTCACTCTACTTGAATATTTAGTTTTAGGGCTTGGAAATATGTAAGTATGCGTATTTCAATAGCGGCAATTTGTAAATGATGCAGACAGAGGTGAATAGCGGACACGTACTTGAAATATATCCACTTTTTTCAGCCCTTTGGACTTAAGCAATTAACAAGTCCCTATTGTCCCATAGTCGCGATGAAAGAATGATAAAAACTCTAAACTGTGTTGCACCCTCACTTTTATCTCGGACACTCGGAAATTGTCGAACATGTAACTTTGAAATTTTCCATTTTCGTGGAACAAAATGCAATCAAAGGCATGAAACAATGTCAATGGACAGACGAACAGACAGAATTCCACAGAAGATGAAGAATTTTTTTTTTTTTTTTTTTTTGGATAAAATGCGTGTGTGGTGCGCATTTACAGGTTAATACAATATCCTCGCCAGTCGCCATAAGCAATAAGACATTTATGTGCATCCAATATCCTATCCAATATCCGATCCAAGTAATAATCAAATTATTTCGTTTACAATGCTTGGGCAAAATTGAGTTTTCTTCGTTTCCGTTAATTTCATAATACGAACAAACCTTATACTGCGATTGGATAAGCCCTTAACTTGCACACACATCCTTGATTCTTATAACAGTTTTATGGTTTTACTCTAAGTGAATATATTAATTATTTTTAATTATTCATCCCTAGACACAAGTCGCCTTAAAAGACTCCGGGTGCAGCTATTTGTTCGTAATAAAAATGACCTTTAAAAACTCAAAATGCATTTCTTATCTTAATGGCATTAAATATCATCTTTTTTTCTTTTTATTTAGCTTTTTTTTTCTTTTGTTTATTTTTAGAATGACCTAATAATGGTTTCTGTTTTCAGTAAATTTCAATAGACGCTGCAAACAAGAATATTAATACAAGCAAGTAAACAGAAAAAAAAAAAAAAAAAAAATTGAAAAAAAAACTACATCTACTTTAATTAAAGCGCACACTACAGTGTACGGTACACTTTGTCTAAACTGCATAAGCATATACTTATGTCTATATAGTAGACAATCTGTAACTATATAGAATATGGAGGAAGAAGAAGAAATATTAAAGAAGCAAAAAAAAAGCCAACAAGAAAATCGATGATGTAATATATGGTAATTTGTTATTGTTATTGCTGCTGTTTTGCGCAACAATCCCAACACCCTATGCGATATGCTAAAAGGCATTCATTCCTTACATTTGAATAAAAAAAGAAACTTACATTTAAACAAAGAGCACACAAATGCATAGATACGAGCACACATCCATGCATTCATCCATCCATATGCATAATGTAGATATTGCATAAAAATTATTAATGTGTAGATTTTATATAATCGAGATCGAGAGAGAGAGAGAGAGAGAGAGAGAGAGAGAGAGAGAAAGAGAGAGAGAGAGAGCTTTTAACTTAAAAAAGACTCGATATTAATAAAATGCAATTAAAAGGGTGTTTTGTTAGTGTAAAGTGTCAATCAACTCATAATATATATATATATATATATACGGATAAAGGAAGAGTAAAAGAAAAGGCCTGCATGTGTGCGTTTATATACGTGTGAGAGAGATAGGAAGGGTTGGAGATTGTAAGAAATAAATAAAAACCAGAACAGAGCCAGCAAGTTGATATAGATTTAAAACAGAAATGTAGCACACATTAAATACGAATCCCAACGTATTGGATGCGAAGCAAAATTCTACCGGTTTTATGTATATATACTTTTTTTTTTCTCTTTTCTCATTTTGTGGAACGCGCGTTCTACTTACTGCTTACTTTGCTCTAATTCTACGAATAACTAACATCCGTGGACATCTACGTTCAATATTGAATGATTCAATAGTGAAAACGTTGAGTAAAATTCAAAAAGCATTTCCTTTAACTTTTCATTAATTGTCTATAGAATGAACCACCAACTCTACAAATATGCGATCAATCCAGTCAGGTTTCAAAAGCAACCTTTTAGAGGAACCAATCTGATGAATCTAAACTTCGAGGCCTTTCCTAACTTCATCAATTTCTTGTTTGCCTGATTAGGGCCTGCTCCGCCCTCATATGAGAACAGCTGAAGGTGTTCAATCACAGTTCTTTGCAGGACATTCGGAATATCGAAAGTTTTTGAATTATTATAACGCCCACTATATTTAGAACGAACTCAATCGATTGTTTCACATACTATATAGCACGTGGCCCCCACCTTATTGAGACCATACATTATTTAGATCATCATTTTCAAAACAATAAAAACCAATGATGCCTTCAGCACAAAAACCATACAAAAGGTGAATATGTCTCGTGAGTACGTGAATTTCGCCTGTTCACGGAACCATTAGAATCGAAGTGTGTCTCTCTGAGAAGCTGCACGATAAGAAGGATTATATTCATAAAAAAAAATTGAAACAATTCCTAATTGTTATTGAGGCGTACGAATATATTCCCACAACGGAATCGCAAGCCTTGTGCAACACAATTAAAGAAGAGAGAGAGAGAGAGAGAGAAATAATACCGTGTTTATCATTTAACACTATGTATGAAATACTATTCCAAGATATATATCATCTTTTCATGCTTTACAGTTTTTTTTTATTTTTTTTTATTTTTTTTTATGTAGAAATAAATGTATTTGTATTATTGAATTTTTAATAGGTCTTTACTTGCTTGCCCTATCTTGTATAGTTTGAAGGAGAAACTAAGGAGACCGAAATAAAGCCAAACGTGTTTGGCCCAAACGATATGAGATAAGTCAATGCGATAGAGAACGCTTTGAAACGCTTTGCATATGCTATAAAAGTAAGTCGGTTTGCAATGCAGGAAAGAATAATATATTGCTTAAGGATTAAGAAAGGACAACGGAATGGAAAATAGATAACTTTAGGCATTAAACTTAACTAGAGTTAATAAGAAACTGAGCGAGACAGATGACTTAGAAGCATAACTAAAAAGTTTATATGTTAAATAGTGAAGCGATGAGCACTCTAGAAGACATGGACTTGTTGATCGTCTTTTATACACCCGCCTGGGAACAGGTCGTTGGCACAAGCGATGGCTTTATTTGATTCTGTAAAAAGTATTTCACCACAAACATACCAAAAGCAATTTATGTATCTCGTAGCAATTTCGGAATCCTTAACACCTTAAGTCCTACATCGTAGCCCTTGCAATATTAACCTAAAGAAATTATTTGTGGAAAATAAAGCAGAAACGTAAGAATGTTCTCTCACTGCCAATATGCATGACACGTATGTAGATATGTATATATATATGAACATATGTATGTATGCATGAATAGAAATAGTACCGAGATCACATGTGTGGGAATGTTAGCTCATATGTCATTGTCTGTTGCTGGCAATGTAATGGATGTATATATGTATATAGATTTATATTTATATATTTATATATATATATATATATATATATATATATTTATATATGTATGTATATCTTCTATTATATTGTTGTGCGGTTAATTGCTATGGTAATTAATAATCAGCGATATAATTTAATGTATCTACATATTGTTGTTATTATTATAGCCATAGCTATTGCTGTTGCTGTTGCTGTTGATGTTGATGTTGATGTACTTATTAAAAATATTTCTATTTTTAATTCTTTATATTATTATATACACACCCTACACACACAGAAGCGGTCTTGCAAAAACATTCCATACAAACTCTATTAAAAATTAAAAATTGTAATCAATTCGATAGAAACAGAATTAGTTAAGCAAAAAGAATATTGCTTTTCCTTGCCGTAGCTTTTTTTGTTTTTCATCTTTACCTT